>NC_135242.1:12205894-12521022 GCF_947623445.1 Clavelina lepadiformis | reverse complement strand
ATAAGTAAATAATAAAAGTATAACAGTTAACCAATGAAAGGTTTGTCTGTTATCGTTAAAAGAACTTAACTAAAAAATTTGCACTATACATTAGTTATATAGGTCCTGAAAAGTACCTTGTGAACTATATGGTGCCAAATGTGCAATTCACATTGCAAAAACTTCTAACTGGTCTCAAAATGTTTATTAGAGTCTAATAAGTAAATAATAAAAGTATAACAGTTAACCAATGAAAGGTTTGTCTGTTATCGTTAAAAGAACTTAACTAAAAAATTTGCACTATACATTAGTTATATAGGTCCTAAAAAGTACCTTGTGAACTATATGGTGCCAAATGTGCAATTCACATTGCAAAAAGTTCTAACGGGTCTCAAAATGTTTATTAGAGTCTAATAAGTAAATAATAAAAGTATAACAGTTAACCAATAAAAGCTTTGTCTGTTATCGTTAAAAGAACTTAACTAAAAAATTTGCACTATACATTAGTTATATAGGTCCTAAAAAGTGCCTTGTGAACAATATGGTGCCAAAAGTGCAATTCACATTGCAAAAAGTTCTAACGGGTCTTAAAATGTTTATTAGAGTCTAATAAGTAAATAATAAAAGTATAACAGTTAACCAATGAAAGGTTTGTCTGTTATCGTTAAAAGAACTTAACTAAAAAATTTGCACTATACATTAGTTATATAGGTCCTAAAAAGTGCTTTGTGAACTATATGGTGCCAAATGTGCAATTCAAATTGCAAAAAGTTCTAACGGGTCTCAAAATGTTTATTAGAGTCTAATAAGTAAATAATAAAAGTATAACAGTTAACCAATGAAAGGTTTGTCTGTTATCGTTAAAAGAACTTAACTAAAAAATGTGCACTATACATTAGTTATATAGGTCCTAAAAAGTGCTTTGTGGACTATATCGTGCCAAATGTGCAATTCACATTGCAAAAACTTCTAACGGGTCTCTAAATGTTTATTAGAGTCTAATAAGTAAATAATAAAAGTATAACAGTTAACCAATAAAAGGTTTGTCTGTTATCGTTAAAAGAACTTAACTAAAAAGTTTGCACTATACATTAGTTATATAGGTCCTAAAAAGTACCTTGTGAACTATATGGTGCCAAATGTGCAATTCACATTGCAAAAACTTCTAAATGGTCTCAAAATGTTTATTAGAGTCTAATAAGTAAATAATAAAAGTATAACAGTTAACCAATGAAAGGTTTGTCTGTTATCGTTAAAAGAACTTAACTAAAAAATTTGCAGTATACATTAGTTATATAGGTCCTAAAAAGTACCTTGTGAACTATATGGTGCCAAATGTGCAATTCACATTGCAAAAAGTTCTAACGGGTCTCAAAATGTTTATTAGAGTCTAATAAGTAAATAATAAAAGTATAACAGTTAACCAATAAAAGCTTTGTCTGTTATCGTTAAAAGAACTTAACTAAAAAATTTGCACTATACATTAGTTATATAGGTCCTAAAAAGTGCCTTGTGAACTATATGGTGCCAAAAGTGCAATTCACATTGCAAAAAGTTCTAACGGGTCTTAAAATGTTTATTAGAGTCTAATAAGTAAATAATAAAAGTATAACAGTTAACCAATGAAAGGTTTGTCTGTTTTTGTTAAAAGAACTTAACTAAAAAATTTGCACTATACATTAGTTACATAGGTCCTAAAAAGTACCTTGTGAACTATATGGTGCCAAATGTGCAATTCACATTGCAAAAAGTTCTAACTGGTCTCAAAATGTTTATTAGAGTCTAATAAGTAAATAATTAAAGTATAACAGTTAACCAATGAAAGGTTTGTCTGTTATCGTTAAAAGAACTTAACTAAAAAATTTGCACTAAACATTAGTTATATAGGTCCTAAAAAGTGCTTTATGAACTATATGGTGCCAAATGTGCAATTCACATTGCAAAAAGTTCTAACGGGTCTCAAAATGTTTATTAGAGTCTAATAAGTAAATAATAAAAGTATAACAGTTAACCAATGAAAGGATTGTCTGTTATCGTTAAAAGAACTTAACTAAAAAATTTGCACTATACATTAGTTATATAGGTCCTAAAAAGTGCCTTGTGAACTATATGGTGCCAAATGTGCAATTCACATTGCAAAAACTTCTAACGGGTCTCTAAATGTTCATTAGAGTCTAATAAGTAAATAATAAAAGTATAACAGTTAACCAATGAAAGGTTTGTCTGTTATCGTTAAAAGAACTTAACTAAAAAATTTGCACTATACATTAGTTATATAGGTCCTAAAAAGTGCTTTGTGAACTAAATGGTGCCAAATGTGCAATTCACATTGCAAAAAGATCTAACGGATCTCAAAATGTTTATTAGAGTCTAATAAGTAAATAATAAAAGTATAACAGTTAACCAATGAAAGGTTTGTCTGTTATCGTTAAAAGAACTTAACTAAAAAATGTGCACTATACATTAGTTATATAGGTCCTAAAAAGTGCTTTGTGGACTATATCGTGCCAAATGTGCAATTCACATTGCAAAAACTTCTAACGGGTCTCTAAATGTTTATTAGAGTCTAATAAGTAAATAATAAAAGTATAACAGTTAACCAATAAAAGGTTTGTCTGTTATCGTTAAAAGAACTTAACTAAAAAATTTGCACTATACATTAGTTATATAGGTCCTAAAAAGTGCCTTGTGAACTATATGGTGCCAAATGTGCAATTCACATTGCAAAAAGTTCTAACGGGTCTTAAAATGTTTATTAGAGTCTAATAAGTAAATAATAAAAGTATAACAGTTAACCAATGAAAGGTTTGTCTGTTATCGTTAAAAGAACTTAACTAAAAAATTTGCACTATACATTAGTTACATAGGTCCTAAAAAGTACCTTGTGAACTATATGGTGCCAAATGTGCAATTCACATTGCAAAAAGTTCTAACGGGTCTCAAAATGTTTATTAGAGTCTAATAAGTAAATAATAAAAGTATAACAGTTAACCAATGAAAGGTTTGTCTGTTATCGTTAAAAGAACTTAACTAAAAAATTTGCACTATACATTAGTTATATAGGTCCTGAAAAGTACCTTGTGAACTATATGGTGCCAAATGTGCAATTCACATTGCAAAAAGTTCTAACTGGTCTCAAAATGTTTATTAGAGTCTAATAAGTAAATAATAAAAGTATAACAGTTAACCAATGAAAGGTTTGTCTGTTATCGTTAAAAGAACTTAACTAAAAAATTTGCACTATACATTAGTTATATAGGTCCTGAAAAGTACCTTGTGAACTATATGGTGCCAAATGTGCAATTCACATTGCAAAAACTTCTAACTGGTCTCAAAATGTTTATTAGAGTCTAATAAGTAAATAATAAAAGTATAACAGTTAACCAATGAAAGGTTTGTCTGTTATCGTTAAAAGAACTTAACTAAAAAATTTGCACTATACATTAGTTACATAGGTCCTAAAAAGTACCTTGTGAACTATATGGTGCCAAATGTGCAATTCACATTGCAAAAAGTTCTAACGGGTCTCAAAATGTTTATTAGAGTCTAATAAGTAAATAATAAAAGTATAACAGTTAACCAATGAAAGGTTTGTCTGTTATCGTTAAAAGAACTTAACTAAAAAATTTGCACTATACATTAGTTATATAGGTCCTGAAAAGTACCTTGTGAACTATATGGTGCCAAATGTGCAATTCACATTGCAAAAAGTTCTAACTGGTCTCAAAATGTTTATTAGAGTCTAATAAGTAAATAATAAAAGTATAACAGTTAACCAATGAAAGGTTTGTCTGTTATCGTTAAAAGAACTTAACTAAAAAATTTGCACTATACATTAGTTATATAGGTCCTAAAAAGTACCTTGTGAACTATATGGTGCCAAATGTGCAATTCACATTGCAAAAAGTTCTAACGGGTCTCAAAATGTTTATTAGAGTCTAATAAGTAAATAATAAAAGTATAACAGTTAACCAATAAAAGCTTTGTCTGTTATCGTTAAAAGAACTTAACTAAAAAATTTGCACTATACATTAGTTATATAGGTCCTAAAAAGTGCCTTGTGAACAATATGGTGCCAAAAGTGCAATTCACATTGCAAAAAGTTCTAACGGGTCTTAAAATGTTTATTAGAGTCTAATAAGTAAATAATAAAAGTATAACAGTTAACCAATGAAAGGTTTGTCTGTTATCGTTAAAAGAACTTAACTAAAAAATTTGCACTATACATTAGTTATATAGGTCCTAAAAAGTACCTTGTGAACTATATGGTGCCAAATGTGCAATTCACATTGCAAAAAGTTCTAACGGGTCTCAAAATGTTTATTAGAGTCTAATAAGTAAATAATAAAAGTATAACAGTTAACCAATAAAAGCTTTGTCTGTTATCGTTAAAAGAACTTAACTAAAAAATTTGCACTATACATTAGTTATATAGGTCCTAAAAAGTGCCTTGTGAACTATATGGTGCCAAAAGTGCAATTCACATTGCAAAAAGTTCTAACGGGTCTTAAAATGTTTATTAGAGTCTAATAAGTAAATAATAAAAGTATAACAGTTAACCAATGAAAGGTTTGTCTGTTTTTGTTAAAAGAACTTAACTAAAAAATTTGCACTATACATTAGTTACATAGGTCCTAAAAAGTACCTTGTGAACTATATGGTGCCAAATGTGCAATTCACATTGCAAAAAGTTCTAACTGGTCTCAAAATGTTTATTAGAGTCTAATAAGTAAATAATTAAAGTATAACAGTTAACCAATGAAAGGTTTGTCTGTTATCGTTAAAAGAACTTAACTAAAAAATTTGCACTAAACATTAGTTATATAGGTCCTAAAAAGTGCTTTATGAACTATATGGTGCCAAATGTGCAATTCACATTGCAAAAAGTTCTAACGGGTCTCAAAATGTTTATTAGAGTCTAATAAGTAAATAATAAAAGTATAACAGTTAACCAATGAAAGGATTGTCTGTTATCGTTAAAAGAACTTAACTAAAAAATTTGCACTATACATTAGTTATATAGGTCCTAAAAAGTGCCTTGTGAACTATATGGTGCCAAATGTGCAATTCACATTGCAAAAACTTCTAACGGGTCTCTAAATGTTCATTAGAGTCTAATAAGTAAATAATAAAAGTATAACAGTTAACCAATGAAAGGTTTGTCTGTTATCGTTAAAAGAACTTAACTAAAAAATTTGCACTATACATTAGTTATATAGGTCCTAAAAAGTGCTTTGTGAACTAAATGGTGCCAAATGTGCAATTCACATTGCAAAAAGATCTAACGGATCTCAAAATGTTTATTAGAGTCTAATAAGTAAATAATAAAAGTATAACAGTTAACCAATGAAAGGTTTGTCTGTTATCGTTAAAAGAACTTAACTAAAAAATGTGCACTATACATTAGTTATATAGGTCCTAAAAAGTGCTTTGTGGACTATATCGTGCCAAATGTGCAATTCACATTGCAAAAACTTCTAACGGGTCTCTAAATGTTTATTAGAGTCTAATAAGTAAATAATAAAAGTATAACAGTTAACCAATAAAAGGTTTGTCTGTTATCGTTAAAAGAACTTAACTAAAAAATTTGCACTATACATTAGTTATATAGGTCCTAAAAAGTGCCTTGTGAACTATATGGTGCCAAATGTGCAATTCACATTGCAAAAAGTTCTAACGGGTCTTAAAATGTTTATTAGAGTCTAATAAGTAAATAATAAAAGTATAACAGTTAACCAATGAAAGGTTTGTCTGTTATCGTTAAAAGAACTTAACTAAAAAATTTGCACTATACATTAGTTACATAGGTCCTAAAAAGTACCTTGTGAACTATATGGTGCCAAATGTGCAATTCACATTGCAAAAAGTTCTAACGGGTCTCAAAATGTTTATTAGAGTCTAATAAGTAAATAATAAAAGTATAACAGTTAACCAATGAAAGGTTTGTCTGTTATCGTTAAAAGAACTTAACTAAAAAATTTGCACTATACATTAGTTATATAGGTCCTGAAAAGTACCTTGTGAACTATATGGTGCCAAATGTGCAATTCACATTGCAAAAAGTTCTAACTGGTCTCAAAATGTTTATTAGAGTCTAATAAGTAAATAATAAAAGTATAACAGTTAACCAATGAAAGGTTTGTCTGTTATCGTTAAAAGAACTTAACTAAAAAATTTGCACTATACATTAGTTATATAGGTCCTGAAAAGTACCTTGTGAACTATATGGTGCCAAATGTGCAATTCACATTGCAAAAACTTCTAACTGGTCTCAAAATGTTTATTAGAGTCTAATAAGTAAATAATAAAAGTATAACAGTTAACCAATGAAAGGTTTGTCTGTTATCGTTAAAAGAACTTAACTAAAAAATTTGCACTATACATTAGTTACATAGGTCCTAAAAAGTACCTTGTGAACTATATGGTGCCAAATGTGCAATTCACATTGCAAAAAGTTCTAACGGGTCTCAAAATGTTTATTAGAGTCTAATAAGTAAATAATAAAAGTATAACAGTTAACCAATGAAAGGTTTGTCTGTTATCGTTAAAAGAACTTAACTAAAAAATTTGCACTATACATTAGTTATATAGGTCCTGAAAAGTACCTTGTGAACTATATGGTGCCAAATGTGCAATTCACATTGCAAAAAGTTCTAACTGGTCTCAAAATGTTTATTAGAGTCTAATAAGTAAATAATAAAAGTATAACAGTTAACCAATGAAAGGTTTGTCTGTTATCGTTAAAAGAACTTAACTAAAAAATTTGCACTATACATTAGTTATATAGGTCCTAAAAAGTACCTTGTGAACTATATGGTGCCAAATGTGCAATTCACATTGCAAAAAGTTCTAACGGGTCTCAAAATGTTTATTAGAGTCTAATAAGTAAATAATAAAAGTATAACAGTTAACCAATAAAAGCTTTGTCTGTTATCGTTAAAAGAACTTAACTAAAAAATTTGCACTATACATTAGTTATATAGGTCCTAAAAAGTGCCTTGTGAACAATATGGTGCCAAAAGTGCAATTCACATTGCAAAAAGTTCTAACGGGTCTTAAAATGTTTATTAGAGTCTAATAAGTAAATAATAAAAGTATAACAGTTAACCAATGAAAGGTTTGTCTGTTATCGTTAAAAGAACTTAACTAAAAAATTTGCACTATACATTAGTTATATAGGTCCTAAAAAGTGCTTTGTGAACTATATGGTGCCAAATGTGCAATTCAAATTGCAAAAAGTTCTAACGGGTCTCAAAATGTTTATTAGAGTCTAATAAGTAAATAATAAAAGTATAACAGTTAACCAATGAAAGGTTTGTCTGTTATCGTTAAAAGAACTTAACTAAAAAATGTGCACTATACATTAGTTATATAGGTCCTAAAAAGTGCTTTGTGGACTATATCGTGCCAAATGTGCAATTCACATTGCAAAAACTTCTAACGGGTCTCTAAATGTTTATTAGAGTCTAATAAGTAAATAATAAAAGTATAACAGTTAACCAATAAAAGGTTTGTCTGTTATCGTTAAAAGAACTTAACTAAAAAGTTTGCACTATACATTAGTTATATAGGTCCTAAAAAGTACCTTGTGAACTATATGGTGCCAAATGTGCAATTCACATTGCAAAAACTTCTAAATGGTCTCAAAATGTTTATTAGAGTCTAATAAGTAAATAATAAAAGTATAACAGTTAACCAATGAAAGGTTTGTCTGTTATCGTTAAAAGAACTTAACTAAAAAATTTGCACTATACATTAGTTATATAGGTCCTAAAAAGTACCTTGTGAACTATATGGTGCCAAATGTGCAATTCACATTGCAAAAAGTTCTAACGGGTCTCAAAATGTTTATTAGAGTCTAATAAGTAAATAATAAAAGTATAACAGTTAACCAATAAAAGGTTTGTCTGTTATCGTTAAAAGAACTTAACTAAAAAGTTTGCACTATACATTAGTTATATAGGTCCTAAAAAGTACCTTGTGAACTATATGGTGCCAAATGTGCAATTCACATTGCAAAAACTTCTAAATGGTCTCAAAATGTTTATTAGAGTCTAATAAGTAAATAATAAAAGTATAACAGTTAACCAATGAAAGGTTTGTCTGTTATCGTTAAAAGAACTTAACTAAAAAATTTGCAGTATACATTAGTTATATAGGTCCTAAAAAGTACCTTGTGAACTATATGGTGCCAAATGTGCAATTCACATTGCAAAAAGTTCTAACGGGTCTCAAAATGTTTATTAGAGTCTAATAAGTAAATAATAAAAGTATAACAGTTAACCAATAAAAGCTTTGTCTGTTATCGTTAAAAGAACTTAACTAAAAAATTTGCACTATACATTAGTTATATAGGTCCTAAAAAGTGCCTTGTGAACTATATGGTGCCAAAAGTGCAATTCACATTGCAAAAAGTTCTAACGGGTCTTAAAATGTTTATTAGAGTCTAATAAGTAAATAATAAAAGTATAACAGTTAACCAATGAAAGGTTTGTCTGTTTTTGTTAAAAGAACTTAACTAAAAAATTTGCACTATACATTAGTTACATAGGTCCTAAAAAGTACCTTGTGAACTATATGGTGCCAAATGTGCAATTCACATTGCAAAAAGTTCTAACTGGTCTCAAAATGTTTATTAGAGTCTAATAAGTAAATAATTAAAGTATAACAGTTAACCAATGAAAGGTTTGTCTGTTATCGTTAAAAGAACTTAACTAAAAAATTTGCACTAAACATTAGTTATATAGGTCCTAAAAAGTGCTTTATGAACTATATGGTGCCAAATGTGCAATTCACATTGCAAAAAGTTCTAACGGGTCTCTAAATGTTTATTAGAGTCTAATAAGTAAATAATAAAAGTATAACAGTTAACCAATGAAAGGATTGTCTGTTATCGTTAAAAGAACTTAACTAAAAAATTTGCACTATACATTAGTTATATAGGTCCTAAAAAGTGCCTTGTGAACTATATGGTGCCAAATGTGCAATTCACATTGCAAAAACTTCTAACGGGTCTCTAAATGTTCATTAGAGTCTAATAAGTAAATAATAAAAGTATAACAGTTAACCAATGAAAGGTTTGTCTGTTATCGTTAAAAGAACTTAACTAAAAAATTTGCACTATACATTAGTTATATAGGTCCTAAAAAGTGCTTTGTGAACTAAATGGTGCCAAATGTGCAATTCACATTGCAAAAAGTTCTAACGGATCTCAAAATGTTTATTAGAGTCTAATAAGTAAATAATAAAAGTATAACAGTTAACCAATGAAAGGTTTGTCTGTTATCGTTAAAAGAACTTAACTAAAAAATGTGCACTATACATTAGTTATATAGGTCCTAAAAAGTGCTTTGTGGACTATATCGTGCCAAATGTGCAATTCACATTGCAAAAACTTCTAACGGGTCTCTAAATGTTTATTAGAGTCTAATAAGTAAATAATAAAAGTATAACAGTTAACCAATAAAAGGTTTGTCTGTTATCGTTAAAAGAACTTAACTAAAAAATTTGCACTATACATTAGTTATATAGGTCCTAAAAAGTACCTTGTGAACTATATGGTGCCAAATGTGCAATTCACATTGCAAAAACTTCTAAATGGTCTCAAAATGTTTATTAGAGTCTAATAAGTAAATAATAAAAGTATAACAGTTAACCAATGAAAGGTTTGTCTGTTATCGTTAAAAGAACTTAACTAAAAAATTTGCAGTATACATTAGTTATATAGGTCCTAAAAAGTACCTTGTGAACTATATGGTGCCAAATGTGCAATTCACATTGCAAAAAGTTCTAACGGGTCTCAAAATGTTTATTAGAGTCTAATAAGTAAATAATAAAAGTATAACAGTTAACCAATAAAAGCTTTGTCTGTTATCGTTAAAAGAACTTAACTAAAAAATTTGCACTATACATTAGTTATATAGGTCCTAAAAAGTGCCTTGTGAACTATATGGTGCCAAAAGTGCAATTCACATTGCAAAAAGTTCTAACGGGTCTTAAAATGTTTATTAGAGTCTAATAAGTAAATAATAAAAGTATAACAGTTAACCAATGAAAGGTTTGTCTGTTTTTGTTAAAAGAACTTAACTAAAAAATTTGCACTATACATTAGTTACATAGGTCCTAAAAAGTACCTTGTGAACTATATGGTGCCAAATGTGCAATTCACATTGCAAAAAGTTCTAACGGGTCTCAAAATGTTTATTAGAGTCTAATAAGTAAATAATAAAAGTATAACAGTTAACCAATGAAAGGATTGTCTGTTATCGTTAAAAGAACTTAACTAAAAAATTTGCACTATACATTAGTTATATAGGTCCTAAAAAGTGCCTTGTGAACTATATGGTGCCAAATGTGCAATTCACATTGCAAAAACTTCTAACGGGTCTCTAAATGTTCATTAGAGTCTAATAAGTAAATAATAAGAGTATAACAGTTAACCAATGAAAGCTTTGTCTGTTATCGTTAAAAGAACTTAACTAAAAAATTTGCACTATACATTAGTTATATAGGTCCTAAAAAGTGCTTTGTGAACTAAATGGTGCCAAATGTGCAATTCACATTGCAAAAAGTTCTAACGGATCTCAAAATGTTTATTAGAGTCTAATAAGTAAATAATAAAAGTATAACAGTTAACCAATGAAAGGTTTGTCTGTTATCGTTAAAAGAACTTAACTAAAAAATGTGCACTATACATTAGTTATATAGGTCCTAAAAAGTGCTTTGTGGACTATATCGTGCCAAATGTGCAATTCACATTGCAAAAACTTCTAACGGGTCTCTAAATGTTTATTAGAGTCTAATAAGTAAATAATAAAAGTATAACAGTTAACCAATAAAAGGTTTGTCTGTTATCGTTAAAAGAACTTAACTAAAAAATTTGCACTATACATTAGTTATATAGGTCCTAAAAAGTGCCTTGTGAACTATATGGTGCCAAATGTGCAATTCACATTGCAAAAAGTTCTAACGGGTCTTAAAATGTTTATTAGAGTCTAATAAGTAAATAATAAAAGTATAACAGTTAACCAATGAAAGGTTTGTCTGTTATCGTTAAAAGAACTTAACTAAAAAATTTGCACTATACATTAGTTACATAGGTCCTAAAAAGTACCTTGTGAACTATATGGTGCCAAATGTGCAATTCACATTGCAAAAAGTTCTAACGGGTCTCAAAATGTTTATTAGAGTCTAATAAGTAAATAATAAAAGTATAACAGTTAACCAATGAAAGGTTTGTCTGTTATCGTTAAAAGAACTTAACTAAAAAATTTGCACTATACATTAGTTATATAGGTCCTGAAAAGTACCTTGTGAACTATATGGTGCCAAATGTGCAATTCACATTGCAAAAAGTTCTAACTGGTCTCAAAATGTTTATTAGAGTCTAATAAGTAAATAATAAAAGTATAACAGTTAACCAATGAAAGGTTTGTCTGTTATCGTTAAAAGAACTTAACTAAAAAATTTGCACTATACATTAGTTATATAGGTCCTGAAAAGTACCTTGTGAACTATATGGTGCCAAATGTGCAATTCACATTGCAAAAACTTCTAACTGGTCTCAAAATGTTTATTAGAGTCTAATAAGTAAATAATAAAAGTATAACAGTTAACCAATGAAAGGTTTGTCTGTTATCGTTAAAAGAACTTAACTAAAAAATTTGCACTATACATTAGTTATATAGGTCCTAAAAAGTACCTTGTGAACTATATGGTGCCAAATGTGCAATTCACATTGCAAAAAGTTCTAACGGGTCTCAAAATGTTTATTAGAGTCTAATAAGTAAATAATAAAAGTATAACAGTTAACCAATAAAAGCTTTGTCTGTTATCGTTAAAAGAACTTAACTAAAAAATTTGCACTATACATTAGTTATATAGGTCCTAAAAAGTGCCTTGTGAACAATATGGTGCCAAAAGTGCAATTCACATTGCAAAAAGTTCTAACGGGTCTTAAAATGTTTATTAGAGTCTAATAAGTAAATAATAAAAGTATAACAGTTAACCAATGAAAGGTTTGTCTGTTATCGTTAAAAGAACTTAACTAAAAAATTTGCACTATACATTAGTTATATAGGTCCTAAAAAGTGCTTTGTGAACTATATGGTGCCAAATGTGCAATTCAAATTGCAAAAAGTTCTAACGGGTCTCAAAATGTTTATTAGAGTCTAATAAGTAAATAATAAAAGTATAACAGTTAACCAATGAAAGGTTTGTCTGTTATCGTTAAAAGAACTTAACTAAAAAATGTGCACTATACATTAGTTATATAGGTCCTAAAAAGTGCTTTGTGGACTATATCGTGCCAAATGTGCAATTCACATTGCAAAAACTTCTAACGGGTCTCTAAATGTTTATTAGAGTCTAATAAGTAAATAATAAAAGTATAACAGTTAACCAATAAAAGGTTTGTCTGTTATCGTTAAAAGAACTTAACTAAAAAGTTTGCACTATACATTAGTTATATAGGTCCTAAAAAGTACCTTGTGAACTATATGGTGCCAAATGTGCAATTCACATTGCAAAAACTTCTAAATGGTCTCAAAATGTTTATTAGAGTCTAATAAGTAAATAATAAAAGTATAACAGTTAACCAATGAAAGGTTTGTCTGTTATCGTTAAAAGAACTTAACTAAAAAATTTGCAGTATACATTAGTTATATAGGTCCTAAAAAGTACCTTGTGAACTATATGGTGCCAAATATGCAATTCACATTGCAAAAAGTTCTAACGGGTCTCAAAATGTTTATTAGAGTCTAATAAGTAAATAATAAAAGTATAACAGTTAACCAATAAAAGCTTTGTCTGTTATCGTTAAAAGAACTTAACTAAAAAATTTGCACTATACATTAGTTATATAGGTCCTAAAAAGTGCCTTGTGAACTATATGGTGCCAAAAGTGCAATTCACATTGCAAAAAGTTCTAACGGGTCTTAAAATGTTTATTAGAGTCTAATAAGTAAATAATAAAAGTATAACAGTTAACCAATGAAAGGTTTGTCTGTTTTTGTTAAAAGAACTTAACTAAAAAATTTGCACTATACATTAGTTACATAGGTCCTAAAAAGTACCTTGTGAACTATATGGTGCCAAATGTGCAATTCACATTGCAAAAAGTTCTAACTGGTCTCAAAATGTTTATTAGAGTCTAATAAGTAAATAATTAAAGTATAACAGTTAACCAATGAAAGGTTTGTCTGTTATCGTTAAAAGAACTTAACTAAAAAATTTGCACTAAACATTAGTTATATAGGTCCTAAAAAGTGCTTTATGAACTATATGGTGCCAAATGTGCAATTCACATTGCAAAAAGTTCTAACGGGTCTCTAAATGTTTATTAGAGTCTAATAAGTAAATAATAAAAGTATAACAGTTAACCAATGAAAGGATTGTCTGTTATCGTTAAAAGAACTTAACTAAAAAATTTGCACTATACATTAGTTATATAGGTCCTAAAAAGTGCCTTGTGAACTATATGGTGCCAAATGTGCAATTCACATTGCAAAAAGTTCTAACGGATCTCAAAATGTTTATTAGAGTCTAATAAGTAAATAATAAAAGTATAACAGTTAACCAATGAAAGGTTTGTCTGTTATCGTTAAAAGAACTTAACTAAAAAATGTGCACTATACATTAGTTATATAGGTCCTAAAAAGTGCTTTGTGGCTATATCGTGCCAAATGTGCAATTCACATTGCAAAAACTTCTAACGGGTCTCTAAATGTTTATTAGAGTCTAATAAGTAAATAATAAAAGTATAACAGTTAACCAATAAAAGGTTTGTCTGTTATCGTTAAAAGAACTTAACTAAAAAATTTGCACTATACATTAGTTATATAGGTCCTAAAAAGTACCTTGTGAACTATATGGTGCCAAATGTGCAATTCACATTGCAAAAACTTCTAAATGGTCTCAAAATGTTTATTAGAGTCTAATAAGTAAATAATAAAAGTATAACAGTTAACCAATGAAAGGTTTGTCTGTTATCGTTAAAAGAACTTAACTAAAAAATTTGCAGTATACATTAGTTATATAGGTCCTAAAAAGTACCTTGTGAACTATATGGTGCCAAATGTGCAATTCACATTGCAAAAACTTCTAAATGGTCTCAAAATGTTTATTAGAGTCTAATAAGTAAATAATAAAAGTATAACAGTTAACCAATGAAAGGTTTGTCTGTTATCGTTAAAAGAACTTAACTAAAAAATTTGCAGTATACATTAGTTATATAGGTCCTAAAAAGTACCTTGTGAACTATATGGTGCCAAATGTGCAATTCACATTGCAAAAAGTTCTAACGGGTCTCAAAATGTTTATTAGAGTCTAATAAGTAAATAATAAAAGTATAACAGTTAACCAATAAAAGCTTTGTCTGTTATCGTTAAAAGAACTTAACTAAAAAATTTGCACTATACATTAGTTATATAGGTCCTAAAAAGTGCCTTGTGAACTATATGGTGCCAAAAGTGCAATTCACATTGCAAAAAGTTCTAACGGGTCTTAAAATGTTTATTAGAGTCTAATAAGTAAATAATAAAAGTATAACAGTTAACCAATGAAAGGTTTGTCTGTTATCGTTAAAAGAACTTAACTAAAAAATTTGCACTATACATTAGTTACATAGGTCCTAAAAAGTACCTTGTGAACTATATGGTGCCAAATGTGCAATTCACATTGCAAAAAGTTCTAACTGGTCTCAAAATGTTTATTAGAGTCTAATAAGTAAATAATTAAAGTATAACAGTTAACCAATGAAAGGTTTGTCTGTTATCGTTAAAAGAACTTAACTAAAAAATTTGCACTATACATTAGTTATATAGGTCCTAAAAAGTGCTTTATGAACTATATGGTGCCAAATGTGCAATTCACATTGCAAAAAGTTCTAACGGGTCTCTAAATGTTTATTAGAGTCTAATAAGTAAATAATAAAAGTATAACAGTTAACCAATGAAAGGATTGTCTGTTATCGTTAAAAGAACTTAACTAAAAAATTTGCACTATACATTAGTTATATAGGTCCTAAAAAGTGCTTTGTGAACTATATGGTGCCAAATGTGCAATTCACATTGCAAAAACTTCTAACGGGTCTCTAAATGTTCATTAGAGTCTAATAAGTAAATAATAAAAGTATAACAGTTAACCAATGAAAGGTTTGTCTGTTATCGTTAAAAGAACTTAACTAAAAAATTTGCACTATACATTAGTTATATAGGTCCTAAAAAGTGCTTTGTGAACTAAATGGTGGTAATGTGCAATTCACATTGCAAAAAGTTCTAACGGATCTCAAAATGTTTATTAGAGTCTAATAAGTAAATAATAAAAGTATAACAGTTAACCAATGATAGGTTTGTCTGTTATCGTTAAAAGAACTTAACTAAAAAATTTGCACTATACATAACTTATATAGGTCCTAAAAAGTGCTTTGTGAACTATATGGTGCCAAATGTGCAATTCACATTGCAAAAAGTTCTAACGGGTCTCTAAATGTTTATTAGAGTCTAATAAGTAAATAATAAAAGTATAACAGTTAACCAATAAAAGCTTTGTCTGTTATCGTTAAAAGAACTTAACTAAAAAATTTGCACTATACATTAGTTATATAGGTCCTAAAAAGTACCTTGTGAACTATATGGTGCCAAATGTGCAATTCACATTGCAAAAAGTTCTAACGGGTCTCAAAATGTTTATTAGAGTCTAATAAGTAAATAATAAAAGTATAACAGTTAACCAATGAACGGTTTGTCTGTTATCGTTAAAAGAACTTAACTAAAAAATTTGCACTATACATTAGTTATATAGGTCCTAAAAAGTGCTTTGTGAACTATATCGTGCCAAATGTGCAATTCACATTGCAAAAACTTCTAACAGGTCTCTAAATCTTTATTAGAGTCTAATAAGTAAATAATAAAAGTATAACAGTTAACCAATAAAAGGTTTGTCTGTTATCGTTAAAAGAACTTAACTAAAAAATTTGCAGTATACATTAGTTATATAGGTCCTAAAAAGTACCTTGTGAACTATATGGTGCCAAATGTGCAATTCACATTGCAAAAACTTCTAAATGGTCTCAAAATGTTTATTAGAGTCTAATAAGTAAATAATAAAAGTATAACAGTTAACCAATGAAAGGTTTGTCTGTTATCGTTAAAAGAACTTAACTAAAAAATTTGCAGTATACATTAGTTATATAGGTCCTAAAAAGTACCTTGTGAACTATATGGTGCCAAATGTGCAATTCACATTGCAAAAAGTTCTAACGGGTCTCAAAATGTTTATTAGAGTCTAATAAGTAAATAATAAAAGTATAACCGTTAACCAATGAAAGGTTTGTCTGTTATCGTTAAAAGAACTTAACTAAAAAATTTGCACTATACATTAGTTATATAGGTTCTAAAAAGTGCCTTGTGAACTATATGGTGCCAAAAGTGCAATTCACATTGCAAAAAGTTCTAACGGGTCTCAAAATGTTTATTAGAGTCTAATAAGTAAATAATAAAAGTATAACAGTTAACCAATGAAAGGTTTGTCTGTTTTTGTTAAAAGAACTTAACTAAAAAACTTGCACTATACATTAGTTACATAGGTCCTAAAAAGTACCTTGTGAACTATATGGTGCCAAATGTGCAATTCACATTGCAAAAAGTTCTAACTGGTCTCAAAATGTTTATTAGAGTCTAATAAGTAAATAATAAAAGTATAACAGTTAACCAATGAAAGGTTTGTCTGTTATCGTTAAAAGAACTTAACTAAAAAATTTGCACTATACATTAGTTATATAGGTCCTAAAAAGTGCTTTATGAACTATATGGTGCCAAATGTGCAATTCACATTGCAAAAAGTTCTAACGGATCTCAAAATGTTTATTAGAGTCTAATAAGTAAATAATAAAAGTATAACAGTTAACCAATGAAAGGTTTGTCTGTTATCGTTAAAAGAACTTAACTAAAAAATGTGCACTATACATTAGTTATATAGGTCCTAAAAAGTGCTTTGTGGACTATATCGTGCCAAATGTGCAATTCACATTGCAAAAACTTCTAACGGGTCTCTAAATGTTTATTAGAGTCTAATAAGTAAATAATAAAAGTATAACAGTTAACCAATAAAAGGTTTGTCTGTTATCGTTAAAAGAACTTAACTAAAAAATTTGCACTATACATTAGTTATATAGGTCCTAAAAAGTACCTTGTGAACTATATGGTGCCAAATGTGCAATTCACATTGCAAAAACTTCTAAATGGTCTCAAAATGTTTATTAGAGTCTAATAAGTAAATAATAAAAGTATAACAGTTAACCAATGAAAGGTTTGTCTGTTATCGTTAAAAGAACTTAACTAAAAAATTTGCAGTATACATTAGTTATATAGGTCCTAAAAAGTACCTTGTGAACTATATGGTGCCAAATGTGCAATTCACATTGCAAAAAGTTCTAACGGGTCTCAAAATGTTTATTAGAGTCTAATAAGTAAATAATAAAAGTATAACAGTTAACCAATAAAAGCTTTGTCTGTTATCGTTAAAAGAACTTAACTAAAAAATTTGCACTATACATTAGTTATATAGGTCCTAAAAAGTGCCTTGTGAACTATATGGTGCCAAAAGTGCAATTCACATTGCAAAAAGTTCTAACGGGTCTTAAAATGTTTATTAGAGTCTAATAAGTAAATAATAAAAGTATAACAGTTAACCAATGAAAGGTTTGTCTGTTTTTGTTAAAAGAACTTAACTAAAAAATTTGCACTATACATTAGTTACATAGGTCCTAAAAAGTACCTTGTGAACTATATGGTGCCAAATGTGCAATTCACATTGCAAAAAGTTCTAACTGGTCTCAAAATGTTTATTAGAGTCTAATAAGTAAATAATTAAAGTATAACAGTTAACCAATGAAAGGTTTGTCTGTTATCGTTAAAAGAACTTAACTAAAAAATTTGCACTATACATTAGTTATATAGGTCCTAAAAAGTGCTTTATGAACTATATGGTGCCAAATGTGCAATTCACATTGCAAAAAGTTCTAACGGGTCTCAAAATGTTTATTAGAGTCTAATAAGTAAATAATAAAAGTATAACAGTTAACCAATAAAAGCTTTGTCTGTTATCGTTAAAAGAACTTAACTAAAAAATTTGCACTATACATTAGTTATATAGGTCCTAAAAAGTGCCTTGTGAACTATATGGTGCCAAAAGTGCAATTCACATTGCAAAAAGTTCTAACGGGTCTTAAAATGTTTATTAGAGTCTAATAAGTAAATAATAAAAGTATAACAGTTAACCAATGAAAGGTTTGTCTGTTTTTGTTAAAAGAACTTAACTAAAAAATTTGCACTATACATTAGTTACATAGGTCCTAAAAAGTACCTTGTGAACTATATGGTGCCAAATGTGCAATTCACATTGCAAAAAGTTCTAACTGGTCTCAAAATGTTTATTAGAGTCTAATAAGTAAATAATTAAAGTATAACAGTTAACCAATGAAAGGTTTGTCTGTTATCGTTAAAAGAACTTAACTAAAAAATTTGCACTAAACATTAGTTATATAGGTCCTAAAAAGTGCTTTATGAACTATATGGTGCCAAATGTGCAATTCACATTGCAAAAAGTTCTAACGGGTCTCTAAATGTTTATTAGAGTCTAATAAGTAAATAATAAAAGTATAACAGTTAACCAATGAAAGGATTGTCTGTTATCGTTAAAAGAACTTAACTAAAAAATTTGCACTATACATTAGTTATATAGGTCCTAAAAAGTGCCTTGTGAACTATATGGTGCCAAATGTGCAATTCACATTGCAAAAAGTTCTAACGGATCTCAAAATGTTTATTAGAGTCTAATAAGTAAATAATAAAAGTATAACAGTTAACCAATGAAAGGTTTGTCTGTTATCGTTAAAAGAACTTAACTAAAAAATGTGCACTATACATTAGTTATATAGGTCCTAAAAAGTGCTTTGTGGCTATATCGTGCCAAATGTGCAATTCACATTGCAAAAACTTCTAACGGGTCTCTAAATGTTTATTAGAGTCTAATAAGTAAATAATAAAAGTATAACAGTTAACCAATAAAAGGTTTGTCTGTTATCGTTAAAAGAACTTAACTAAAAAATTTGCACTATACATTAGTTATATAGGTCCTAAAAAGTACCTTGTGAACTATATGGTGCCAAATGTGCAATTCACATTGCAAAAACTTCTAAATGGTCTCAAAATGTTTATTAGAGTCTAATAAGTAAATAATAAAAGTATAACAGTTAACCAATGAAAGGTTTGTCTGTTATCGTTAAAAGAACTTAACTAAAAAATTTGCAGTATACATTAGTTATATAGGTCCTAAAAAGTACCTTGTGAACTATATGGTGCCAAATGTGCAATTCACATTGCAAAAACTTCTAAATGGTCTCAAAATGTTTATTAGAGTCTAATAAGTAAATAATAAAAGTATAACAGTTAACCAATGAAAGGTTTGTCTGTTATCGTTAAAAGAACTTAACTAAAAAATTTGCAGTATACATTAGTTATATAGGTCCTAAAAAGTACCTTGTGAACTATATGGTGCCAAATGTGCAATTCACATTGCAAAAAGTTCTAACGGGTCTCAAAATGTTTATTAGAGTCTAATAAGTAAATAATAAAAGTATAACAGTTAACCAATAAAAGCTTTGTCTGTTATCGTTAAAAGAACTTAACTAAAAAATTTGCACTATACATTAGTTATATAGGTCCTAAAAAGTGCCTTGTGAACTATATGGTGCCAAAAGTGCAATTCACATTGCAAAAAGTTCTAACGGGTCTTAAAATGTTTATTAGAGTCTAATAAGTAAATAATAAAAGTATAACAGTTAACCAATGAAAGGTTTGTCTGTTATCGTTAAAAGAACTTAACTAAAAAATTTGCACTATACATTAGTTACATAGGTCCTAAAAAGTACCTTGTGAACTATATGGTGCCAAATGTGCAATTCACATTGCAAAAAGTTCTAACTGGTCTCAAAATGTTTATTAGAGTCTAATAAGTAAATAATTAAAGTATAACAGTTAACCAATGAAAGGTTTGTCTGTTATCGTTAAAAGAACTTAACTAAAAAATTTGCACTATACATTAGTTATATAGGTCCTAAAAAGTGCTTTATGAACTATATGGTGCCAAATGTGCAATTCACATTGCAAAAAGTTCTAACGGGTCTCTAAATGTTTATTAGAGTCTAATAAGTAAATAATAAAAGTATAACAGTTAACCAATGAAAGGATTGTCTGTTATCGTTAAAAGAACTTAACTAAAAAATTTGCACTATACATTAGTTATATAGGTCCTAAAAAGTGCTTTGTGAACTATATGGTGCCAAATGTGCAATTCACATTGCAAAAACTTCTAACGGGTCTCTAAATGTTCATTAGAGTCTAATAAGTAAATAATAAAAGTATAACAGTTAACCAATGAAAGGTTTGTCTGTTATCGTTAAAAGAACTTAACTAAAAAATTTGCACTATACATTAGTTATATAGGTCCTAAAAAGTGCTTTGTGAACTAAATGGTGGTAATGTGCAATTCACATTGCAAAAAGTTCTAACGGATCTCAAAATGTTTATTAGAGTCTAATAAGTAAATAATAAAAGTATAACAGTTAACCAATGATAGGTTTGTCTGTTATCGTTAAAAGAACTTAACTAAAAAATTTGCACTATACATAACTTATATAGGTCCTAAAAAGTGCTTTGTGAACTATATGGTGCCAAATGTGCAATTCACATTGCAAAAAGTTCTAACGGGTCTCTAAATGTTTATTAGAGTCTAATAAGTAAATAATAAAAGTATAACAGTTAACCAATAAAAGCTTTGTCTGTTATCGTTAAAAGAACTTAACTAAAAAATTTGCACTATACATTAGTTATATAGGTCCTAAAAAGTACCTTGTGAACTATATGGTGCCAAATGTGCAATTCACATTGCAAAAAGTTCTAACGGGTCTCAAAATGTTTATTAGAGTCTAATAAGTAAATAATAAAAGTATAACAGTTAACCAATGAACGGTTTGTCTGTTATCGTTAAAAGAACTTAACTAAAAAATTTGCACTATACATTAGTTATATAGGTCCTAAAAAGTGCTTTGTGAACTATATCGTGCCAAATGTGCAATTCACATTGCAAAAACTTCTAACAGGTCTCTAAATCTTTATTAGAGTCTAATAAGTAAATAATAAAAGTATAACAGTTAACCAATAAAAGGTTTGTCTGTTATCGTTAAAAGAACTTAACTAAAAAATTTGCAGTATACATTAGTTATATAGGTCCTAAAAAGTACCTTGTGAACTATATGGTGCCAAATGTGCAATTCACATTGCAAAAACTTCTAAATGGTCTCAAAATGTTTATTAGAGTCTAATAAGTAAATAATAAAAGTATAACAGTTAACCAATGAAAGGTTTGTCTGTTATCGTTAAAAGAACTTAACTAAAAAATTTGCAGTATACATTAGTTATATAGGTCCTAAAAAGTACCTTGTGAACTATATGGTGCCAAATGTGCAATTCACATTGCAAAAAGTTCTAACGGGTCTCAAAATGTTTATTAGAGTCTAATAAGTAAATAATAAAAGTATAACCGTTAACCAATGAAAGGTTTGTCTGTTATCGTTAAAAGAACTTAACTAAAAAATTTGCACTATACATTAGTTATATAGGTTCTAAAAAGTGCCTTGTGAACTATATGGTGCCAAAAGTGCAATTCACATTGCAAAAAGTTCTAACGGGTCTCAAAATGTTTATTAGAGTCTAATAAGTAAATAATAAAAGTATAACAGTTAACCAATGAAAGGTTTGTCTGTTTTTGTTAAAAGAACTTAACTAAAAAACTTGCACTATACATTAGTTACATAGGTCCTAAAAAGTACCTTGTGAACTATATGGTGCCAAATGTGCAATTCACATTGCAAAAAGTTCTAACTGGTCTCAAAATGTTTATTAGAGTCTAATAAGTAAATAATAAAAGTATAACAGTTAACCAATGAAAGGTTTGTCTGTTATCGTTAAAAGAACTTAACTAAAAAATTTGCACTATACATTAGTTATATAGGTCCTAAAAAGTGCTTTATGAACTATATGGTGCCAAATGTGCAATTCACATTGCAAAAAGTTCTAACGGATCTCAAAATGTTTATTAGAGTCTAATAAGTAAATAATAAAAGTATAACAGTTAACCAATGAAAGGTTTGTCTGTTATCGTTAAAAGAACTTAACTAAAAAATGTGCACTATACATTAGTTATATAGGTCCTAAAAAGTGCTTTGTGGACTATATCGTGCCAAATGTGCAATTCACATTGCAAAAACTTCTAACGGGTCTCTAAATGTTTATTAGAGTCTAATAAGTAAATAATAAAAGTATAACAGTTAACCAATAAAAGGTTTGTCTGTTATCGTTAAAAGAACTTAACTAAAAAATTTGCACTATACATTAGTTATATAGGTCCTAAAAAGTACCTTGTGAACTATATGGTGCCAAATGTGCAATTCACATTGCAAAAACTTCTAAATGGTCTCAAAATGTTTATTAGAGTCTAATAAGTAAATAATAAAAGTATAACAGTTAACCAATGAAAGGTTTGTCTGTTATCGTTAAAAGAACTTAACTAAAAAATTTGCAGTATACATTAGTTATATAGGTCCTAAAAAGTACCTTGTGAACTATATGGTGCCAAATGTGCAATTCACATTGCAAAAAGTTCTAACGGGTCTCAAAATGTTTATTAGAGTCTAATAAGTAAATAATAAAAGTATAACAGTTAACCAATAAAAGCTTTGTCTGTTATCGTTAAAAGAACTTAACTAAAAAATTTGCACTATACATTAGTTATATAGGTCCTAAAAAGTGCCTTGTGAACTATATGGTGCCAAAAGTGCAATTCACATTGCAAAAAGTTCTAACGGGTCTTAAAATGTTTATTAGAGTCTAATAAGTAAATAATAAAAGTATAACAGTTAACCAATGAAAGGTTTGTCTGTTTTTGTTAAAAGAACTTAACTAAAAAATTTGCACTATACATTAGTTACATAGGTCCTAAAAAGTACCTTGTGAACTATATGGTGCCAAATGTGCAATTCACATTGCAAAAAGTTCTAACTGGTCTCAAAATGTTTATTAGAGTCTAATAAGTAAATAATTAAAGTATAACAGTTAACCAATGAAAGGTTTGTCTGTTATCGTTAAAAGAACTTAACTAAAAAATTTGCACTATACATTAGTTATATAGGTCCTAAAAAGTGCTTTATGAACTATATGGTGCCAAATGTGCAATTCACATTGCAAAAAGTTCTAACGGGTCTCAAAATGTTTATTAGAGTCTAATAAGTAAATAATAAAAGTATAACAGTTAACCAATGAAAGGATTGTCTGTTATCGTTAAAAGAACTTAACTAAAAAATTTGCACTATACATTAGTTATATAGGTCCTAAAAAGTGCCTTGTGAACTATATGGTGCCAAATGTGCAATTCACATTGCAAAAACTTCTAACGGGTCTCTAAATGTTCATTAGAGTCTAATAAGTAAATAATAAAAGTATAACAGTTAACCAATGAAAGGTTTGTCTGTTATCGTTAAAAGAACTTAACTAAAAAATTTGCACTATACATTAGTTATATAGGTCCTAAAAAGTGCTTTGTGAACTAAATGGTGCCAAATGTGCAATTCACATTGCAAAAAGTTCTAACGGATCTCAAAATGTTTATTAGAGTCTAATAAGTAAATAATAAAAGTATAACAGTTAACCAATGATAGGTTTGTCTGTTATCGTTAAAAGAACTTAACTAAAAAATTTGCACTATACATTAGTTATATAGGTCCTAAAAAGTGCCTTGTGAACTATATGGTGCCAAATGTGCAATTCACATTGCAAAAAGTTCTAACGGGTCTCTAAATGTTTATTAGAGTCTAATAAGTAAATAATAAAAGTATAACAGTTAACCAATAAAAGCTTTGTCTGTTATCGTTAAAAGAACTTAACTAAAAAATTTGCACTATACATTAGTTATACAGGTCCTAAAAAGTACCTTGTGAACTATATGGTGCCAAATGTGCAATTCACATTGCAAAAAGTTCTAACGGGTCTCAAAATGTTTATTAGAGTCTAATAAGTAAATAATAAAAGTATAACAGTTAACCAATGAAAGGTTTGTCTGTTATCGTTAAAAGAACTTAACTAAAAAATTTGCACTATACATTAGTTATATAGGTCCTAAAAAGTGCCTTGTGAACTATATGGTGCCAAATGTGCAATTCACATTGCAAAAAGTTCTAACGGGTCTCAAAATGTTTATTAGAGTCTAATAAGTAAATAATAAAAGTATAACAGTTAACCAATGAAAGGTTTGTCTGTTATCGTTAAAAGAACTTAACTAAAAAATTTGCAGTATACATTAGTTATATAGGTCCTAAAAAGTACCTTGTGAACTATATGGTGCCAAATGTGCAATTCACATTGCAAAAACTTCTAAATGGTCTCAAAATGTTTATTAGAGTCTAATAAGTAAATAATAAAAGTATAACAGTTAACCAATGAAAGGTTTGTCTGTTATCGTTAAAAGAACTTAACTAAAAAATTTGCAGTATACATTAGTTATATAGGTCCTAAAAAGTACCTTGTGAACTATATGGTGCCAAATGTGCAATTCACATTGCAAAAAGTTCTAACGGGTCTCAAAATGTTTATTAGAGTCTAATAAGTAAATAATAAAAGTATAACAGTTAACCAATAAAAGCTTTGTCTGTTATCGTTAAAAGAACTTAACTAAAAAATTTGCACTATACATTAGTTATATAGGTCCTAAAAAGTGCCTTGTGAACTATATGGTGCCAAAAGTGCAATTCACATTGCAAAAAGTTCTAACGGGTCTCAAAATGTTTATTAGAGTCTAATAAGTAAATAATAAAAGTATAACAGTTAACCAATGAAAGGTTTGTCTGTTTTTGTTAAAAGAACTTAACTAAAAAATTTGCACTATACATTAGTTACATAGGTCCTAAAAAGTACCTTGTGAACTATATGGTGCCAAATGTGCAATTCACATTGCAAAAAGTTCTAACTGGTCTCAAAATGTTTATTAGAGTCTAATAAGTAAATAATAAAAGTATAACAGTTAACCAATGAAAGGTTTGTCTGTTATCGTTAAAAGAACTTAACTAAAAAATTTGCACTATACATTAGTTATATAGGTCCTAAAAAGTGCTTTATGAACTATATGGTGCCAAATGTGCAATTCACATTGCAAAAAGTTCTAACGGGTCTCAAAATGTTTATTAGAGTCTAATAAGTAAATAATAAAAGTATAACAGTTAACCAATGAAAGGATTGTCTGTTATCGTTAAAAGAACTTAACTAAAAAATTTGCACTATACATTAGTTATATAGGTCCTAAAAAGTGCCTTGTGAACTATATGGTGCCAAATGTGCAATTCACATTGCAAAAACTTCTAACGGGTCTCTAAATGTTCATTAGAGTCTAATAAGTAAATAATAAAAGTATAACAGTTAACCAATGAAAGGTTTGTCTGTTATCGTTAAAAGAACTTAACTAAAAAATTTGCACTATACATTAGTTATATAGGTCCTAAAAAGTGCTTTGTGAACTAAATGGTGCCAAATGTGCAATTCACATTGCAAAAAGTTCTAACGGATCTCAAAATGTTTATTAGAGTCTAATAAGTAAATAATAAAAGTATAACAGTTAACCAATGATAGGTTTGTCTGTTATCGTTAAAAGAACTTAACTAAAAAATTTGTACTATACATTAGTTATATAGGTCCTAAAAAGTGCTTTGTGAACTATATGGTGCCAAATGTGCAATTCACATTGCAAAAAGTTCTAACGGGTCTCTAAATGTTTATTAGAGTCTAATAAGTAAATAATAAAAGTATAACAGTTAACCAATAAAAGCTTTGTCTGTTATCGTTAAAAGAACTTAACTAAAAAATTTGCACTATACATTAGTTATATAGGTCCTAAAAAGTACCTTGTGAACTATATGGTGCCAAATGTGCAATTCACATTGCAAAAAGTTCTAACGGGTCTCAAAATGTTTATTAGAGTCTAATAAGTAAATAATAAAAGTATAACAGTTAACCAATGAAAGGTTTGTCTGTTATCGTTAAAAGAACTTAACTAAAAAATTTGCACTATACATTAGTTATATAGGTCCTAAAAAGTACCTTGTGAACTATATGGTGCCAAATGTGCAATTCACATTGCAAAAAGTTCTAACGGGTCTCAAAATGTTTATTAGAGTCTAATAAGTAAATAATAAAAGTATAACAGTTAACCAATGAAAGGTTTGTCTGTTATCGTTAAAAGAACTTAACTAAAAAATTTGCACTATACATTAGTTATATAGGTCCTAAAAAGTGCTTTGTGAACTATATCGTGCCAAATGTGCAATTCACATTGCAAAAACTTCTAACAGGTCTCTAAATGTTTATTAGAGTCTAATAAGTAAATAATAAAAGTATAACAGTTAACCAATGAAAGGTTTGTCTGTTATCGTTAAAAGAACTTAACTAAAAAATGTGCACAATACATTAGTTATATAGGTCCTAAAAAGTACCTTGTGAACAATATGGTGCCAAATGTGCAATTCACATTGCACAAAGTTCTAACTGGTCTCAAAATGTTTATTAGAGTCTAATAAGTAAATAATAAAAGTATAACAGTTAACCAATGAAAGGTTTGTCTGTTATCGTTAAAAGAACTTAACTAAAAAATGTGCACTATACATTAGTTATATAGGTCCTGAAAAGTACCTTGTGAACTATATGGTGCCAAATGTGCAATTCACATTGCAAAAAGTTCTAACTGGTCTCAAAATGTTTATTAGAGTCTAATCAGTAAATAATAAAAGTATAACAGTTAACCAATAAAAGCTTTGTCTGTTATCGTTAAAAGAACTTAACTAAAAAATTTGCACTATACATTAGTTATATAGGTCCTAAAAAGTACCTTGTGAACAATATGGTGCCAAATGTGCAATTCACATTGCAAAAACTTCTAACTGGTCTCAAAATGTTTATTAGAGTCTAATAAGTAAATAATAAAAGTATTACAGTTAACCAATGAAAGGTTTGTCTGTTATCGTTAAAAGAACTTAACTAAAAAATTTGCACTATACATTAGTTATATAGGTCCTAAAAAGTACCTTGTGAACTATATGGTGCCAAATGTGCAATTCACATTGCAAAAAGTTCTAACGGGTCTCAAAATGTTTATTAGAGTCTAATAAGTAAATAATAAAAGTATAACAGTCAACCAATAAAAGCTTTGTCTGTTATTGTTAAAAGAACTTAACTAAAAAATTTGCACTATACATTAGTTACATAGGTCCTAAAAAGTACCTTGTGAACTATATGGTGCCAAATGTGCAATTCACATTGCAAAAAGTTCTAACTGGTCTCAAAATGTTTATTAGAGTCTAATAAGTAAATAATTAAAGTATAACAGTTAACCAATGAAAGGTTTGTCTGTTATCGTTAAAAGAACTTAACTAAAAAATTTGCACTATACATTAGTTATATAGGTCCTAAAAAGTGCTTTATGAACTATATGGTGCCAAATGTGCAATTCACATTGCAAAAAGTTCTAACGGGTCTCAAAATGTTTATTAGAGTCTAATAAGTAAATAATAAAAGTATAACAGTTAACCAATGAAAGGTTTGTCTGTTATCGTTAAAAGAACTTAACTAAAAAATTTGCACTATACATTAGTTATATAGGTCCTAAAAAGTGCTTTGTGAACTATATGGTGCCAAATGTGCAATTCACATTGCAAAAAGTTCTAACGGGTCTCTAAATGTTTATTAGAGTCTAATAAGTAAATAATAAAAGTATAACAGTTAACCAATGAACGGTTTGTCTGTTATCGTTAAAAGAAATTAACTAAAAAATTTGCACTATACATTAGTTATATAGGTCCTAAAAAGTGCTTTGTGAACTATATGGTGCCAAATGTGCAATTCACATTGCAAAAAGGTCTAGCGGGTCTCTAAATGTTTATTAGAGTCTAATAAGTAAATAATAAAAGTATAACAGTTAACCAATGAAAGGTTCGTCTGTTATCGTTAAAAGAACTTAACTAAAAAATTTGCACTATACATTAGTTATATAGGTCCTAAAAAGTGCTTTGTGAACTATATGGTGCCAAATGTGCAATTCACATTGCAAAAAGTTCTAACGGTTCTCTAAATGTTTATTAGAGTCTAATAAGTAAATAATAAAAGTATAACAGTTAACCAATAAAAGCTTTGTCTGTTATCGTTAAAAGAACTTAACTAAAAAATTTGCACTATACATTAGTTATATAGGTCCTAAAAAGTACCTTCTGAACAATATGGTGCCAAATGTGCAATTCACATTGCAAAAAGTTCTAACTGGTCTCAAAATGTTTATTAGAGTCTAATAAGTAAATAATAAAAGTATAACAGTTAACCAATGAAAGGTTTGTCTGTTATCGTTAAAAGAACTTAACTAAAAAATTTGCACTATACATTAGTTATATAGGTCCTAAAAAGTATTTTGTGAACAATATGGTGCCAAATGTGCAATTCACATTGCAAAAAGTTCTCACTGGTCTCAAAATGTTTATTAGAGTCTAATAAGTAAATAACAAAAGTATAACAGTTAACCAATGAAAGGTTTGTCTGTTATCGTTAAAAGAACTTAACTAAAAAATTTGCACTATACATTAGTTATATAGGTCCTGAAGAGTACCTTTTGAACTATATGGTGCCAAATGTGCAATTCACATTGCAAAAAGTTCTAACGGGTCTCAAAATGTTTATTAGAGTCTAATAAGTAAATAATAAATGTATAACAGTTAACCAATGAAAGGTTTGTCTGTTATCGTTAAAAGAACTTAACTAAAAAATTTGCACTATACATTAGTTATATAGGTCCTAAAAAGTGCTTTGTGAACTATATGGTGCCAAATGTGCAATTCACATTGCAAAAAGTTCTAACTGGTCTCTAAATGTTTATTAGAGTCTAATAAGTAAATAATAAAAGTATAACAGTTAACCAATGAAAGGTTTGTCTGTTATCGTTAAAAGAACTTAACTAAAAAATTTGCACTATACATTAGTTATATAGGTCCTAAAAAGTGCTTTGTGAACTATATGGTGCCAAATGTGCAATTCACATTGCAAAAAGTTCTAAGGGGTCTCAAAATGTTTATTAGAGTCTAATAAGTAAATAATAAAAGTATAACAGTTAACCAATGATAGGTTTGTCTGTTATCGTTAAAAGAACTTAACTAAAAAATTTGCACTATACATTTGTTATATAGGTCCTAAAAAGTGCTTTGTGAACTATATGGTGCCAAATGTGCAATTCACATTGCAAAAAGTTCTAACTGGTCTCTAAATGTTTATTAGAGTCTAATAAGTAAATAATAAAAGTATAACAGTTAACCAATAAAAGGTTTGTCTGTTATCGTTAAAAGAACTTAACTAAAAAATTTGCACTATACATTAGTTATATAGGTCCTAAAAAGTACCTTGTGAACTATATGGTGCCAAATGTGCAATTCACATTGCAAAAAGTTCTAACGGGTCTCAAAATGTTTATTAGAGTCTAATAAGTAAATAATAAAAGTATAACAGTTAACCAATGAAAGGTTTGTCTGTTATCGTTAAAAGAACTTAACTAAAAAATTTGCACTATACATTAGTTATATAGGTCCTAAAAAGTGCTTTGTGAACTATATGGTGCCAAATGTGCAATTCACATTGCAAAAAGTTCTAACGGGTCTCAAAATGTTTATTAGAGTCTAATAAGTAAATAATAAAAGTATAACAGTTAACCAATGAAAGGTTTGTCTGTTATCGTTAAAAGAACTTAACTAAAAAATTTGCACTATACATAAGTTATATAGGTCCTAAAAAGTGCTTTGTGAACTATATGGTGCCAAATGTGCAATTCACATTGCAAAAACTTCTAACGGGTCTCTAAATGTTTATTAGAGTCTAATAAGTAAATAATAAAAGTATAACAGTTAACCAATAAAAGGTTTGTCTGTTATCGTTAAAAGAACTTAACTAAAAAATGTGCACTATACATTAGTTATATAGGTCCTAAAAAGTACCTCGTGAACTATATGGTGCCAAATGTGCAATTCACATTGCAAAAAGTTCTAACTGGTCTCAAAATGTTTATTAGAGTCTAATAAGTAAATAATAAAAGTATAACAGTTAACCAATAAAAGCTTTGTCTGTTATCGTTAAAAGAACTTAATTAAAAAATTTGCACTATACATTAGTTATATAGGTCCTAAAAAGTACCTTGTGAACAATATGGTGCCAAATGTGCAATTCACATTGCAAAAACTTCTAACTGGTCTCAAAATGTTTATTAGAGTCTAATCAGTAAATAATAAAAGTATAACAGTTAACCAATAAAAGCTTTGTCTGTTATCGTTAAAAGAATTTAACTAAAAAATTTGCACAATACATTAGTTATATAGGTCCTAAAAAGTACCTTGTGAACAATATGGTGCCAAATGTGCAATTCACATTGCAAAAACTTCTAACTGGTCTCAAAATGTTTATTAGAGTCTAATAAGTAAATAATAAAAGTATTACAGTTAACCAATGAAAGGTTTGTCTGTTATCGTTAAAAGAACTTAACTAAAAAATTTGCACTATACATTAGTTATATAGGTCCTAAAAAGTACCTTGTGAACTATATGGTGCCAAATGTGCAATTCACATTGCAAAAAGTTCTAACGGGTCTCAAAATGTTTATTAGAGTCTAATAAGTAAATAATAAAAGTATAACAGTCAACCAATAAAAGCTTTGTCTGTTATTGTTAAAAGAACTTAACTAAAAAATTTGCACTATACATTAGTTACATAGGTCCTAAAAAGTACCTTGTGAACTATATGGTGCCAAATGTGCAATTCACATTGCAAAAAGTTCTAACTGGTCTCAAAATGTTTATTAGAGTCTAATAAGTAAATAATTAAAGTATAACAGTTAACCAATGAAAGGTTTGTCTGTTATCGTTAAAAGTACTTAACTAAAAAATTTGCACTATACATTAGTTATATAGGTCCTAAAAAGTGCTTTATGAACTATATGGTGCCAAATGTGCAATTCACATTGCAAAAAGTTCTAACGGGTCTCAAAATGTTTATTAGAGTCTAATAAGTAAATAATAAAAGTATAACAGTTAACCAATGAAAGGTTTGTCTGTTATCGTTAAAAGAACTTAACTAAAAAATTTGCACTATACATTAGTTATATAGGTCCTAAAAAGTGCCTTGTGAACTATATGGTGCCAAATGTGCAATTCACATTGCAAAAAGTTCTAACGGGTCTCAAAATGTTTATTAGAGTCTAATAAGTAAATAATAAAAGTATAACAGTTAACCAATGAAAGGTTTGTCTGTTATCGTTAAAAGAACTTAACTAAAAAATTTGCACTATACATTAGTTATATAGGTCCTAAAAAGTGCTTTGTGAACTATATGGTGCCAAATGTGCAATTCACATTGCAAAAAGTTCTAACGGGTCTCTAAATGTTTATTAGAGTCTAATAAGTAAATAATAAAAGTATAACAGTTAACCAATGAAAAGTTTGTCTGTTATCGTTAAAAGAACTTAACTAAAAAATTTGCACTATACATTAGTTATATAGGTCCTAAAAAGTGCTTTGTGAACTATATCGTGCCAAATGTGCAATTCACATTGCAAAAACTTCTAACGGGTCTCTAAATGTTTATTAGAGTCTAATAAGTAAATAATAAAAGTATAACAGTTAACCAATAAAAGGTTTGTCTGTTATCGTTAAAAGAACTTAACTAAAAAATTTGCACTATACATTAGTTATATAGGTCCTAAAAAGTACCTTGTGAACAATATGGTGCCAAATGTGCAATTCACATTGCAAAAAGGTCTAGCGGGTCTCTAAATGTTTATTAGAGTCTAATAAGTAAATAATAAAAGTATAACAGTTAACCAATGAAAGGTTCGTCTGTTATCGTTAAAAGAACTTAACTAAAAAATTTGCACTATACATTAGTTATATAGGTCCTAAAACGTGCTTTGTGAACTATATGGTGCCAAATGTGCAATTCACATTGCAAAAAGTTCTAACGGTTCTCTAAATGTTTATTAGAGTCTAATAAGTAAATAATAAAAGTATAACAGTCAACCAATAAAAGCTCTGTCTGTTATTGTTAAAAGAACTTAACTAAAAAATTTGCACTATACATTAGTTACATAGGTCCTAAAAAGTACCTTGTGAACTATATGGTGCCAAATGTGCAATTCACATTGCAAAAAGTTCTAACTGGTCTCAAAATGTTTATTAGAGTCTAATAAGTAAATAATTAAAGTATAACAGTTAACCAATGAAAGGTTTGTCTGTTATCGTTAAAAGTACTTAACTAAAAAATTTGCACTATACATTAGTTATATAGGTCCTAAAAAGTGCTTTATGAACTATATGGTGCCAAATGTGCAATTCACATTGCAAAAAGTTCTAACGGGTCTCAAAATGTTTATTAGAGTCTAATAAGTAAATAATAAAAGTATAACAGTTAACCAATGAAAGGTTTGTCTGTTATCGTTAAAAGAACTTAACTAAAAAATTTGCACTATACATTAGTTATATAGGTCCTAAAAAGTGCCTTGTGAACTATATGGTGCCAAATGTGCAATTCACATTGCAAAAAGTTCTAACGGGTCTCAAAATGTTTATTAGAGTCTAATAAGTAAATAATAAAAGTATAACAGTTAACCAATGAAAGGTTTGTCTGTTATCGTTAAAAGAACTTAACTAAAAAATTTGCACTATACATTAGTTATATAGGTCCTAAAAAGTGCTTTGTGAACTATATGGTGCCAAATGTGCAATTCACATTGCAAAAAGTTCTAACGGGTCTCTAAATGTTTATTAGAGTCTAATAAGTAAATAATAAAAGTATAACAGTTAACCAATGAAAAGTTTGTCTGTTATCGTTAAAAGAACTTAACTAAAAAATTTGCACTATACATTAGTTATATAGGTCCTAAAAAGTGCTTTGTGAACTATATCGTGCCAAATGTGCAATTCACATTGCAAAAACTTCTAACGGGTCTCTAAATGTTTATTAGAGTCTAATAAGTAAATAATAAAAGTATAACAGTTAACCAATAAAAGGTTTGTCTGTTATCGTTAAAAGAACTTAACTAAAAAATTTGCACTATACATTAGTTATATAGGTCCTAAAAAGTACCTTGTGAACAATATGGTGCCAAATGTGCAATTCACATTGCAAAAAGGTCTAGCGGGTCTCTAAATGTTTATTAGAGTCTAATAAGTAAATAATAAAAGTATAACAGTTAACCAATGAAAGGTTCGTCTGTTATCGTTAAAAGAACTTAACTAAAAAATTTGCACTATACATTAGTTATATAGGTCCTAAAACGTGCTTTGTGAACTATATGGTGCCAAATGTGCAATTCACATTGCAAAAAGTTCTAACGGTTCTCTAAATGTTTATTAGAGTCTAATAAGTAAATAATAAAAGTATAACAGTTAACCAATAAAAGCTTTGTCTGTTATCGTTAAAAGAACTTAACTAAAAAATTTGCACTATACATTAGTTATATAGGTCCTAAAAAGTACCTTCTGAACAATATGGTGCCAAATGTGCAATTCACATTGCAAAAAGTTCTAACTGGTCTCAAAATGTTTATTAGAGTCTAATAAGTAAATAATAAAAGTATAACAGTTAACCAATGAAAGGTTTGTCTGTTATCGTTAAAAGAACTTAACTAAAAAATTTGCACTATACATTAGTTATATAGGTCCTGAAAAGTACCTTTTGAACTATATGGTGCCAAATGTGCAATTCACATTGCAAAAAGTTCTAACGGGTCTCAAAATGTTTATTAGAGTCTAATAAGTAAATAATAAAAGTATAACAGTTAACCAATGAAAGGTTTGTCTGTTATCGTTAAAAGAACTTAACTAAAAAATGTGCACTATACATTAGTTATATAGGTCCTAAAAAGTGCTTTGTGAACTATATGGTGCCAAATGTGCAATTCACATTGCAAAAAGTTCTAACGGGTCTCAAAATGTTTATTAGAGTCTAATAAGTAAATAATAAAAGTATAACAGTTAACCAATGATAGGTTTGTCTGTTATCGTTAAAAGAACTTAACTAAAAAATTTGCACTATACATTTGTTATATAGGTCCTAAAAAGTGCTTTGTGAACTATATGGTGCCAAATGTGCAATTCACATTGCAAAAAGTTCTAACGGGTCTCAAAATGTTTATTAGAGTCTAATAAGTAAATAATAAAAGTATAACAGTTAACCAATAAAAGGTTTGTCTGTTATCGTTAAAAGAACTTAACTAAAAAATTTGCACTATACATTAGTTATATAGGTCCTAAAAAGTACCTTGTGAACTATATGGTGCCAAATGTGCAATTCACATTGCAAAAAGTTCTAACGGGTCTCAAAATGTTTATTAGAGTCTAATAAGTAAATAATAAAAGTATAACAGTTAACCAATGAAAGGTTTGTCTGTTATCGTTAAAAGAACTTAACTAAAAATTTGCACTATACATTAGTTATATAGGTCCTAAAAAGTGCTTTGTGAACTATATGGTGCCAAATGTGCAATTCACATTGCAAAAAGTTCTAACGGGTCTCAAAATGTTTATTAGAGTCTAATAAGTAAATAATAAAAGTATAACAGTTAACCAATGAAAGGTTTGTCTGCTATCGTTAAAAGAACTTAACTAAAAAATTTGCACTATACATAACTTATATAGGTCCTAAAAAGTGCTTTGTGAACTATATGGTGCCAAATGTGCAATTCACATTGCAAAAACTTCTAACGGGTCTCTAAATGTTTATTAGAGTCTAATAAGTAAATAATAAAAGTATAACAGTTAACCAATAAAAGGTTTGTCTGTTATCGTTAAAAGAACTTAACTAAAAAATGTGCACTATACATTAGTTATATAGGTCCTAAAAAGTACCTTGTGAACAATATGGTGCCAAATGTGCAATTCAAATTGCACAAAGTTCTAACTGGTCTCAAAATGTTTATTAGAGTCTAATAAGTAAATAATAAAAGTATAACAGTTAACCAATGAAAGGTTTGTCTGTTATCGTTAAAAGAACTTAACTAAAAAATTTGCACTATACATTAGTTATATAGGTCCTTAAAAGTACCTTGTGAACTATATGGTGCGAAATGTGCAATTCACATTGCAAAAAGTTCTAACTGGTCTCAAAATGTTTATTAGAGTCTAATAAGTAAATAATAAAAGTATAACAGTTAACCAATGAACGGTTTGTCTGTTATCGTTAAAAGAACTTAACTAAAAAATTTGCACTATACATTAGTTATATAGGTCCTAAAAAGTGCTTTGTGAACTATATGGTGCCAAATGTGCAATTCACATTGCAAAAAGTTCTAACGGGTCTCAAAATGTTTATTAGAGTCTAATAAGTAAATAATAAAAGTATAACAGTTAACCAATGAAAGGTTTGTCTGTTATTGTTAAAAGAACTTAACTAAAAAATTTGCACTATACATTAGTTACATAGGTCCTAAAAAGTACCTTGTGAACAATATGGTGCCAAATGTGCAATTCACATTGCAAAAAGTTCTAACTGGTCTCAAAATGTTTATTAGAGTCTAATAAGTAAATAATAAAAGTATAACAGTTAACCAATAAAAGCTTTGTCTGTTATCGTTAAAAGAACTTAACTAAAAAATTTGCACTATACATTAGTTATATAGGTCCTGAAAAGTACCTTGTGAACTATATGGTGCCAAATGTGCAATTCACATTGCAAAAAGTTCTAACGAATCTCAAAATGTTTATTAGAGTCTAATAAGTAAATAATAAAAGTATAACAGTTAACCAATGAAAGGTTTGTCTGTTATCGTTAAAAGAACTTAACTAAAAAATTTGCACTATACATTAGTTATATAGGTCCTAAAAAGTGCTTTGTGAACTATATGGTGCCAAATGTGCAATTCACATTGCAAAAAGTTCTAACGGGTCTCTAAATGTTTATTAGAGTCTAATAAGTAAATAATAAAAGTATAACAGTTAACCAATGAACGGTTTGTCTGTTATCGTTAAAAGAACTTAACTAAAAAATTTGCACTATACATTAGTTATATAGGTCCTAAAAAGTGCTTTGTGAACTATATGGTGCCAAATGTGCAATTCACATTGCAAAAAGGTCTAGCGGGTCTCTAAATGTTTATTAGAGTCTAATAAGTAAATAATAAAAGTATAACAGTTAACCAATGAAAGGTTCGTCTGTTATCGTTAAAAGAACTTAACTAAAAAATTTGCACTATATATTAGTTATATAGGTCCTAAAAAGTGCTTTGTGAACTATATGGTGCCAAATGTGCAATTCACATTGCAAAAAGTTCTAACGGGTCTCTAAATGTTTATTAGAGTCTAATAAGTAAATAATAAAAGTATAACAGTTAACCAATAAAATCTTTGTCTGTTATCGTTAAAAGAACTTAACTAAAAAATTTGCACTATACATTAGTTATATAGGTCCTAAAAAGTACCTTGTGAACAATATGGTGCCAAATGTGCAATTCACATTGCAAAAAGTTCTAACTGGTCTCAAAATGTTTATTAGAGTCTAATAAGTAAATAATAAAAGTATAACAGTTAACCAATGAAAGGTTTGTCTGTTATCGTTAAAAGAACTTAACTAAAAAATTTGCACTATACATTAGTTATATAGGTCCTAAAAAGTACCTTGTGAACAATATGGTGCCAAATGTGCAATTCACATTGCAAAAAGTTCTAACTGGTCTCAAAATGTTTATTAGAGTCTAATAAGTAAATAATAAAAGTATAACAGTTAACCAATGAAAGGTTTGTCTGTTATCGTTAAAAGAACTTAACTAAAAAATTTGCACTATACATTAGTTATATAGGTCCTAAAAAGTATTTTGTGAACAATATGGTGCCAAATGTGCAATTCACATTGCAAAAAGTTCTAACTGGTCTCAAAATGTTTATTAGAGTCTAATAAGTAAATAATAAAAGTATAACAGTTAACCAATGAAAGGTTTGTCTGTTATCGTTAAAAGAACTTAACTAAAAAATTTGCACTATACATTAGTTATATAGGTCCTGAAAAGTACCTTTTGTACTATATGGTGCCAAATGTGCAATTCACATTGCAAAAAGTTCTAACGGGTCTCAAAATGTTTATTAGAGTCTAATAAGTAAATAATAAATCTATAACAGTTAACCAATGAAAGGTTTGTCTGTTATCGTTAAAAGAACTTAACTAAAAAATTTGCACTATACATTAGTTATATAGGTCCTAAAAAGTGCTTTGTGAACTATATGGTGCCAAATGTGCAATTCACATTGCAAAAAGTTCTAACTGGTCTCTAAATGTTTATTAGAGTCTAATAAGTAAATAATAAAAGTATAACAGTTAACCAATGAAAGGTTTGTCTGTTATCGTTAAAAGAACTTAACTAAAAAATTTGCACTATACATTAGTTATATAGGTCCTAAAAAGTGCTTTGTGAACTATATGGTGCCAAATGTGCAATTCACATTGCAAAAACTTCTAACGGGTCTCAAAATGTTTATTAGAGTCTAATAAGTAAATAATAAAAGTATAACAGTTAACCAATGATAGGTTTGTCTGTTATCGTTAAAAGAACTTAACTAAAAAATTTACACTATACATTAGTTATATAGGTCCTAAAAAGTGCTTTGTGAACTATATGGTGCCAAATGTGCAATTCACATTGCAAAAAGTTCTAACGGGTCTCAAAATGTTTATTAGAGTCTAATAAGTAAATAATAAAAGTATAACAGTTAACCAATGAAAGGTTTGTCTGTTATCGTTAAAAGAACTTAACTAAAAAATTTGCACTATACATTAGTTATATAGGTCCTAAAAAGTGCCTTGTGAACTATATGGTGCCAAATGTGCAATTCACATTGCAAAAAGTTCTAACGGGTCTCAAAATGTTTATTAGAGTCTAATAAGTAAATAATAAAAGTATAACAGTTAACCAATGAAAGGTTTGTCTGTTATCGTTAAAAGAACTTAACTAAAAAATTTGCACTATACATTAGTTATATAGGTCCTAAAAAGTGCTCTGTGAACTATATGGTGCCAAATGTGCAATTCAAATTGCAAAAAGTTCTAACGGGTCTCTAAATGTTTATTAGAGTCTAATAAGTAAATAATAAAAGTATAACAGTTAACCAATGAAAGGTTTGTCTGTTATCGTTAAAAGAACTTAACTAAAAAATTTGCACTATACATTAGTTATATAGGTCCTAAAAAGTGCTTTGTGAACTATATGGTGCCAAATGTGCAATTCACATTGCAAAAAGTTCTAACGGGTCTCAAAATGTTTATTAGAGTCTAATAAGTAAATAATAAAAGTATAACAGTTAACCAATAAAAGGTTTGTCTGTTATCGTTAAAAGAACTTAACTAAAAAATTTGCACTATACATTAGTTATATAGGTCCTAAAAAGTACCTTGTGAACAATATGGTGCCAAATGTGTAATTCACATTGCAAAAAGTTCTAACGGGTCTCAAAATGTTTATTAGAGTCTAATAAGTAAATAATAAAAGTATAACAGTTAACCAATGAAAGGTTTGTCTGTTATCGTTAAAAGAACTTAACTAAAAAATTTGCACTATACATTAGTTATATAGGTCCTGAAAAGTACCTTTTGAACTATATGGTGCCAAATGTGCAATTCACATTGCAAAAACTTCTAACTGGTCTCAAAATGTTTATTAGAGTCTAATAAGTAAATAATAAAAGTATAACAGTTAACCAATAAAAGCTTTGTCTGTTATCGTTAAAAGAACTTAACTAAAAAATTTGCACTATACATTAGTTATATAGGTCCTGAAAAGTACCTTGTGAACTATATGGTGCCAAATGTGCAATTCACATTGCAAAAAGTTCTAACGGGTCTCAAAATGTTTATTAGAGTCTAATAAGTAAATAATAAAAGTATAACAGTTAACCAATAAAAGCTTTGTCTGTTATCGTTAAAAGAACTTAACTAAAAAATTTGCACTATACATTAGTTATATAGGTCCTAAAAAGTGCCTTGTGAACTATATGGTGCCAAAAGTGCAATTCACATTGCAAAAAGTTCTAACGGGTCTTAAAATGTTTATTAGAGTCTAATAAGTAAATAATAAAAGTATAACAGTTAACCAATGAAAGGTTTGTCTGTTATCGTTAAAAGAACTTAACTAAAAAATTTGCACTATACATTAGTTATATAGGTCCTAAAAAGTGCTTTGTGAACTATATGGTGCCAAATGTGCAATTCAAATTGCAAAAAGTTCTAACGGGTCTCAAAATGTTTATTAGAGTCTAATAAGTAAATAATAAAAGTATAACAGTTAACCAATGAAAGGTTTGTCTGTTATCGTTAAAAGAACTTAACTAAAAAATTTGCACTATACATTAGTTATATAGGTCCTAAAAAGTGCTTTGTGAACTATATCGTGCCAAATGTGCAATTCACATTGCAAAAACCTCTAACGGGTCTCTAAATGTTTATTAGAGTCTAATAAGTAAATAATAAAAGTATAACAGTTAACCAATAAAAGGTTTGTCTGTTATCGTTAAAAGAACTTAACTAAAAAATTTGCACTATACATTAGTTATATAGGTCCTAAAAAGTACCTTGTGAACTATATGGTGCCAAATGTGCAATTCACATTGCAAAAACTTCTAACGGGTCTCAAAATGTTTATTAGAGTCTAATAAGTAAATAATAAAAGTATAACAGTTAACCAATAAAAGCTTTGTCTGTTATCGTTAAAAGAACTTAACTAAAAAATTTGCACTATACATTAGTTATATAGGTCCTAAAAAGTGCCTTGTGAACTATATGGTGCCAAAAGTGCAATTCACATTGCAAAAAGTTCTAACGGGTCTTAAAATGTTTATTAGAGTCTAATAAGTAAATAATAAAAGTATAACAGTTAACCAATGAAAGGTTTGTCTGTTATCGTTAAAAGAACTTAACTAAAAAATTTGCACTATACATTAGTTATATAGGTCCTAAAAAGTGCGTTATGAACTATATGGTGCCAAATGTGCAATTCACATTGCAAAAAGTTCTAACGGGTCTCAAAATGTTTATTAGAGTCTAATAAGTAAATAATAAAAGTATAACAGTTAACCAATGAAAGGATTGTCTGTTATCGTTAAAAGAACTTAACTAAAAAATTTGCACTATACATTAGTTATATAGGTCCTAAAAAGTGCCTTGTGAACTATATGGTGCCAAATGTGCAATTCACATTGCAAAAACTTCTAACGGGTCTCAAAATGTTTATTAGAGTCTAATAAGTAAATAATAAAAGTATAACAGTTAACCAATGAAAGGTTTGTCTGTTATCGTTAAAAGAACTTAACTAAAAAATTTGCACTATACATTAGTTATATAGGTCCTAAAAAGTGCTTTGTGAACTAAATGGTGCCAAATGTGCAATTCACATTGCAAAAAGTTCTAACGGGTCTCAAAATGTTTATTAGAGTCTAATAAGTAAATAATAAAAGTATAACAGTTAACCAATGAAAGGTTTGTCTGTTATCGTTAAAAGAACTTAACTAAAAAATTTGCACTATACATTAGTTATATAGGTCCTAAAAAGTGCTTTGTGAACTATATGGTGCCAAATGTGCAATTCACATTGCAAAAAGTTCTAACGGGTCTCTAAATGTTTATTAGAGTCTAATAAGCAAATAGAAAAAGTATAACAGTTAACCAATAAAAGCTTTGTCTGTTATCGTTAAAAGAACTTAACTAAAAAATTTGCACTATACATTAGTTATATAGGTCCTAAAAAGTACCTTGTGAACTATATGGTGCCAAATGTGCAATTCACATTGCAAAAAGTTCTAACGAATCTCAAAATGTTTATTAGAGTCTAATAAGTAAATAATAAAAGTATAACAGTTAACCGATGAAAGGTTTGTCTGTTATCGTTAAAAGAACTTAACTAAAAAATTTGCACTATACATTAGTTATATAGGTCCTAAAAAGTGCTTTGTGAACTATATGGTGCCAAATGTGCAATTCACATTGCAAAAAGTTCAAACGGGTCTCTAAATGTTTATTAGAGTCTAATAAGTAAATAATAAAAGTATAACAGTTAACCAATGAACGGTTTGTCTGTTATCGTTAAAAGAACTTAACTAAAAAATTTGCACTATACATTAGTTATATAGGTCCTAAAAAGTGCTTTGTGAACTATATGGTGCCAAATGTGCAATTCACATTGCAAAAAGGTCTAGCGGGTCTCTAAATGTTTATTAGAGTCTAATAAGTAAATAATAAAAGTATAACAGTTAACCAATGAAAGGTTCGTCTGTTATCGTTAAAAGAACTTAACTAAAAAATTTGCACTATACATTAGTTATATAGGTCCTAAAAAGTGCTTTGTGAACTATATGGTGCCAAATGTGCAATTCACATTGCAAAAAGTTCTAACGGGTCTCTAAATGTTTATTAGAGTCTAATAAGTAAATAATAAAAGTATAACAGTTAACCAATAAAATCTTTGTCTGTTATCGTTAAAAGAACTTAACTAAAAAATTTGCACTATACATTAGTTATATAGGTCCTAAAAAGTACCTTGTGAACAATATGGTGCCAAATGTGCAATTCACATTGCAAAAAGTTCTAACTGGTCTCAAAATGTTTATTAGAGTCTAATAAGTAAATAATAAAAGTATAACAGTTAACCAATGAACGGTTTGTCTGTTATCGTTAAAAGAACTTAACTAAAAAATTTGCACTATACATTAGTTATATAGGTCCTAAAAATTATTTTGTGAACAATATGGTGCCAAATGTGCAATTCACATTGCAAAAAGTTCTAACTGGTCTCAAAATGTTTATTAGAGTCTAATAAGTAAATAATAAAAGTATAACAGTTAACCAATGAAAGTTTTGTCTGTTATCGTTAAAAGAACTTAACTAAAAAATTTGCACTATACATTAGTTATATAGGTCCTAAAAAGTGCTTTGTGAACTATATGGTGCCAAATGTGCAATTCACATTGCAAAAAGTTCTAACGGGTCTCTAAATGTTTATTAGAGTCTAATAAGTAAATAATAAAAGTATAACAGTTAACCAATAAAAGCTTTGTCTGTTATCGTTAAAAGAACTTAACTAAAAAATTTGCACTATACATTAGTTATATAGGTCCTAAAAATTATTTTGTGAACAATATGGTGCCAAATGTGCAATTCACATTGCAAAAAGTTCTAACTGGTCTCAAAATGTTTATTAGAGTCTAATAAGTAAATAATAAAAGTATAACAGTTAACCAATGAAAGTTTTGTCTGTTATCGTTAAAAGAACTTAACTAAAAAATTTGCACTATACATTAGTTATATAGGTCCTAAAAAGTGCTTTGTGAACTATATGGTGCCAAATGTGCAATTCACATTGCAAAAAGTTCTAACGGGTCTCTAAATGTTTATTAGAGTCTAATAAGTAAATAATAAAAGTATAACAGTTAACCAATAAAAGCTTTGTCTGTTATCGTTAAAAGAACTTAACTAAAAAATTTGCACTATACATTAGTTATATAGGTCCTAAAAAGTACCTTGTGAACTATATGGTGCCAAATGTGCAATTCACATTGCAAAAAGTTCTAACGAATCTCAAAATGTTTATTAGAGTCTAATAAGTAAATAATAAAAGTATAACAGTTAACCGATGAAAGGTTTGTCTGTTATCGTTAAAAGAACTTAACTAAAAAATTTGCACTATACATTAGTTATATAGGTCCTAAAAAGTGCTTTGTGAACTATATGGTGCCAAATGTGCAATTCACATTGCAAAAAGTTCTAACGGGTCTCTAAATGTTTATTAGAGTCTAATAAGTAAATAATAAAAGTATAACAGTTAACCAATGAACGGTTTGTCTGTTATCGTTAAAAGAACTTAACTAAAAAATTTGCACTATACATTAGTTATATAGGTCCTAAAAAGTGCTTTGTGAACTATATGGTGCCAAATGTGCAATTCACATTGCAAAAAGGTCTAGCGGGTCTCTAAATGTTTATTAGAGTCTAATAAGTAAATAATAAAAGTATAACAGTTAACCAATGAAAGGTTCGTCTGTTATCGTTAAAAGAACTTAACTAAAAAATTTGCACTATACATTAGTTATATAGGTCCTAAAAAGTGCTTTGTGAACTATATGGTGCCAAATGTGCAATTCACATTGCAAAAAGTTCTAACGGGTCTCTAAATGTTTATTAGAGTCTAATAAGTAAATAATAAAAGTATTACAGTTAACCAATGAAAGGTTTGTCTGTTATCGTTAAAAGAACTTAACTAAAAAATTTGCACTATACATTAGTTATATAGGTCCTAAAAAGTACCTTGTGAACTATATGGTGCCAAATGTGCAATTCACATTGCAAAAAGTTCTAACGGGTCTTAAAATGTTTATTAGAGTCTAATAAGTAAATAATAAAAGTATAACAGTCAACCAATAAAAGCTTTGTCTGTTATTGTTAAAAGAACTTAACTAAAAAATTTGCACTATACATTAGTTACATAGGTCCTAAAAAGTACCTTGTGAACTATATGGTGCCAAATGTGCAATTCACATTGCAAAAAGTTCTAACTGGTCTCAAAATGTTTATTAGAGTCTAATAAGTAAATAATAAAAGTATAACAGTCAACCAATAAAAGCTTTGTCTGTTATTGTTAAAAGAACTTAACTAAAAAATTTGCACTATACATTAGTTACATAGGTCCTAAAAAGTACCTTGTGAACTATATGGTGCCAAATGTGCAATTCACATTGCAAAAAGTTCTAACGGGTCTCAAAATGTTTATTAGAGTCTAATAAGTAAATAATTAAAGTATAACAGTTAACCAATGAAAGGTTTGTCTGTTATCGTTAAAAGAACTTAACTAAAAAATTTGCACTATACATTAGTTATATAGGTCCTAAAAAGTGCTTTGTGAACTATATGGTGCCAAATGTGCAATTCACATTGCAAAAAGTTCTAACGGGTCTCTAAATGTTTATTAGAGTCTAATAAGTAAATAATAAAAGTATAACAGTTAACCAATAAAATCTTTGTCTGTTATCGTTAAAAGAACTTAACTAAAAAATTTGCACTATACATTAGTTATATAGGTCCTAAAAAGTACTTTGTGAACAATATGGTGCCAAATGTGCAATTCACATTGCAAAAAGTTCTAACTGGTCTCAAAATGTTTATTAGAGTCTAATAAGTAAATAATAAAAGTATAACAGTTAACCAATAAACGGTTTGTCTGTTATCGTTAAAAGAACTTAACTAAAAAATTTGCACTATACATTAGTTATATAGGTCCTAAAAATTATTTTGTGAACAATATGGTGCCAAATGTGCAATTCACATTGCAAAAAGTTCTAACTGGTCTCAAAATGTTTATTAGAGTCTAATAAGTAAATAATAAAAGTATAACAGTTAACCAATGAAAGTTTTGTCTGTTATCGTTAAAAGAACTTAACTAAAAAATTTGCACTATACATTAGTTATATAGGTCCTAAAAAGTGCTTTGTGAACTATATGGTGCCAAATGTGCAATTCACATTGCAAAAAGTTCTAACGGGTCTCTAAATGTTTATTAGAGTCTAATAAGTAAATAATAAAAGTATAACAGTTAACCAATAAAAGCTTTGTCTGTTATCGTTAAAAGAACTTAACTAAAAAATTTGCACTATACATTAGTTATATAGGTCCTAAAAAGTACCTTGTGAACTATATGGTGCCAAATGTGCAATTCACATTGCAAAAAGTTCTAACGAATCTCAAAATGTTTATTAGAGTCTAATAAGTAAATAATAAAAGTATAACAGTTAACCGATGAAAGGTTTGTCTGTTATCGTTAAAAGAACTTAACTAAAAAATTTGCACTATACATTAGTTATATAGGTCCTAAAAAGTGCTTTGTGAACTATATGGTGCCAAATGTGCAATTCACATTGCAAAAAGTTCTAACGGGTCTCTAAATGTTTATTAGAGTCTAATAAGTAAATAATAAAAGTATAACAGTTAACCAATGAAAGGTTTGTCTGTTATCGTTAAAAGAACTTAACTAAAAAATTTGCACTATACATTAGTTATATAGGTCCTAAAAAGTGCTTTGTGAACTATATGGTGCCAAATGTGCAATTCACATTGCAAAAAGTTCTAACGGGTCTCTAAATGTTTATTAGAGTCTAATAAGCAAATAGAAAAAGTATAACAGTTAACCAATAAAAGCTTTGTCTGTTATCGTTAAAAGAACTTAACTAAAAAATTTGCACTATACATTAGTTATATAGGTCCTAAAAAGTACCTTTTGAACTATATGGTGCCAAATGTGCAATTCACATTGCAAAAAGTTCTAACGAATCTCAAAATGTTTATTAGAGTCTAATAAGTAAATAATAAAAGTATAACAGTTAACCGATGAAAGGTTTGTCTGTTATCGTTAAAAGAACTTAACTAAAAAATTTGCACTATACATTAGTTATATAGGTCCTAAAAAGTGCTTTGTGAACTATATGGTGCCAAATGTGCAATTCACATTGCAAAAAGTTCTAACGGGTCTCTAAATGTTTATTAGAGTCTAATAAGTAAATAATAAAAGTATAACAGTTAACCAATGAACGGTTTGTCTGTTATCGTTAAAAGAACTTAACTAAAAAATTTGCACTATACATTAGTTATATAGGTCCTAAAAAGTGCTTTGTGAACTATATGGTGCCAAATGTGCAATTCACATTGCAAAAAGGTCTAGCGGGTCTCTAAATGTTTATTAGAGTCTAATAAGTAAATAATAAAAGTATAACAGTTAACCAATGAAAGGTTCGTCTGTTATCGTTAAAAGAACTTAACTAAAAAATTTGCACTATACATTAGTTATATAGGTCCTAAAAAGTGCTTTGTGAACTATATGGTGCCAAATGTGCAATTCACATTGCAAAAAGTTCTAACGGGTCTCTAAATGTTTATTAGAGTCTAATAAGTAAATAATAAAAGTATTACAGTTAACCAATGAAAGGTTTGTCTGTTATCGTTAAAAGAACTTAACTAAAAAATTTGCACTATACATTAGTTATATAGGTCCTAAAAAGTACCTTGTGAACTATATGGTGCCAAATGTGCAATTCACATTGCAAAAAGTTCTAACGGGTCTTAAAATGTTTATTAGAGTCTAATAAGTAAATAATAAAAGTATAACAGTCAACCAATAAAAGCTTTGTCTGTTATTGTTAAAAGAACTTAACTAAAAAATTTGCACTATACATTAGTTACATAGGTCCTAAAAAGTACCTTGTGAACTATATGGTGCCAAATGTGCAATTCACATTGCAAAAAGTTCTAACTGGTCTCAAAATGTTTATTAGAGTCTAATAAGTAAATAATAAAAGTATAACAGTCAACCAATAAAAGCTTTGTCTGTTATTGTTAAAAGAACTTAACTAAAAAATTTGCACTATACATTAGTTACATAGGTCCTAAAAAGTACCTTGTGAACTATATGGTGCCAAATGTGCAATTCACATTGCAAAAAGTTCTAACGGGTCTCAAAATGTTTATTAGAGTCTAATAAGTAAATAATTAAAGTATAACAGTTAACCAATGAAAGGTTTGTCTGTTATCGTTAAAAGAACTTAACTAAAAAATTTGCACTATACATTAGTTATATAGGTCCTAAAAAGTGCTTTGTGAACTATATGGTGCCAAATGTGCAATTCACATTGCAAAAAGTTCTAACGGGTCTCTAAATGTTTATTAGAGTCTAATAAGTAAATAATAAAAGTATAACAGTTAACCAATAAAATCTTTGTCTGTTATCGTTAAAAGAACTTAACTAAAAAATTTGCACTATACATTAGTTATATAGGTCCTAAAAAGTACTTTGTGAACAATATGGTGCCAAATGTGCAATTCACATTGCAAAAAGTTCTAACTGGTCTCAAAATGTTTATTAGAGTCTAATAAGTAAATAATAAAAGTATAACAGTTAACCAATAAACGGTTTGTCTGTTATCGTTAAAAGAACTTAACTAAAAAATTTGCACTATACATTAGTTATATAGGTCCTAAAAATTATTTTGTGAACAATATGGTGCCAAATGTGCAATTCACATTGCAAAAAGTTCTAACTGGTCTCAAAATGTTTATTAGAGTCTAATAAGTAAATAATAAAAGTATAACAGTTAACCAATGAAAGTTTTGTCTGTTATCGTTAAAAGAACTTAACTAAAAAATTTGCACTATACATTAGTTATATAGGTCCTAAAAAGTGCTTTGTGAACTATATGGTGCCAAATGTGCAATTCACATTGCAAAAAGTTCTAACGGGTCTCTAAATGTTTATTAGAGTCTAATAAGTAAATAATAAAAGTATAACAGTTAACCAATAAAAGCTTTGTCTGTTATCGTTAAAAGAACTTAACTAAAAAATTTGCACTATACATTAGTTATATAGGTCCTAAAAAGTACCTTGTGAACTATATGGTGCCAAATGTGCAATTCACATTGCAAAAAGTTCTAACGAATCTCAAAATGTTTATTAGAGTCTAATAAGTAAATAATAAAAGTATAACAGTTAACCGATGAAAGGTTTGTCTGTTATCGTTAAAAGAACTTAACTAAAAAATTTGCACTATACATTAGTTATATAGGTCCTAAAAAGTGCTTTGTGAACTATATGGTGCCAAATGTGCAATTCACATTGCAAAAAGTTCTAACGGGTCTCTAAATGTTTATTAGAGTCTAATAAGTAAATAATAAAAGTATAACAGTTAACCAATGAAAGGTTTGTCTGTTATCGTTAAAAGAACTTAACTAAAAAATTTGCACTATACATTAGTTATATAGGTCCTAAAAAGTGCTTTGTGAACTATATGGTGCCAAATGTGCAATTCACATTGCAAAAAGTTCTAACGGGTCTCTAAATGTTTATTAGAGTCTAATAAGCAAATAGAAAAAGTATAACAGTTAACCAATAAAAGCTTTGTCTGTTATCGTTAAAAGAACTTAACTAAAAAATTTGCACTATACATTAGTTATATAGGTCCTAAAAAGTACCTTTTGAACTATATGGTGCCAAATGTGCAATTCACATTGCAAAAAGTTCTAACGAATCTCAAAATGTTTATTAGAGTCTAATAAGTAAATAATAAAAGTATAACAGTTAACCGATGAAAGGTTTGTCTGTTATCGTTAAAAGAACTTAACTAAAAAATTTGCACTATACATTAGTTATATAGGTCCTAAAAAGTGCTTTGTGAACTATATGGTGCCAAATGTGCAATTCACATTGCAAAAAGTTCAAACGGGTCTCTAAATGTTTATTAGAGTCTAATAAGTAAATAATAAAAGTATAACAGTTAACCAATGAACGGTTTGTCTGTTATCGTTAAAAGAACTTAACTAAAAAATTTGCACTATACATTAGTTATATAGGTCCTAAAAAGTGCTTTGTGAACTATATGGTGCCAAATGTGCAATTCACATTGCAAAAAGTTCTAACGGGTCTCCAAATTTTTATTAGAGTCTAATAAGTAAATAATAAAAGTATAACAGTTAACCAATAAAATCTTTGTCTGTTATCGTTAAAAGAACTTAACTAAAAAATTTGCACTATACATTAGTTATATAGGTCCTAAAAAGTACTTTGTGAACAATATGGTGCCAAATGTGCAATTCACATTGCAAAAAGTTCTAACTGGTCTCAAAATGTTTATTAGAGTCTAATAAGTAAATAATAAAAGTATAACAGTTAACCAATAAACGGTTTGTCTGTTATCGTTAAAAGAACTTAACTAAAAAATTTGCACTATACATTAGTTATATAGGTCCTAAAAATTATTTTGTGAACAATATGGTGCCAAATGTGCAATTCACATTGCAAAAAGTTCTAACTGGTCTCAAAATGTTTATTAGAGTCTAATAAGTAAATAATAAAAGTATAACAGTTAACCAATGAAAGTTTTGTCTGTTATCGTTAAAAGAACTTAACTAAAAAATTTGCACTATACATTAGTTATATAGGTCCTAAAAAGTACCTTGTGAACTATATGGTGCCAAATGTGCAATTCACATTGCAAAAAGTTCTAACGGGTCTCTAAATGTTTATTAGAGTCTAATAAGTAAATAATAAAAGTATAACAGTTAACCAATGAAAGGTTTGTCTGTTATCGTTAAAAGAACTTAACTAAAAAATTTGCACTATACATTAGTTATATAGGTCCTAAAAAGTGCTTTGTGAACTATATGGTGCCAAATGTGCAATTCACATTGCAAAAAGTTCTAACGGGTCTCTAAATGTTTATTAGAGTCTAATAAGCAAATAGAAAAAGTATAACAGTTAACCAATAAAAGCTTTGTCTGTTATCGTTAAAAGAACTTAACTAAAAAATTTGCACTATACATTAGTTATATAGGTCCTAAAAAGTACCTTTTGAACTATATGGTGCCAAATGTGCAATTCACATTGCAAAAAGTTCTAACGAATCTCAAAATGTTTATTAGAGTCTAATAAGTAAATAATAAAAGTATAACAGTTAACCGATGAAAGGTTTGTCTGTTATCGTTAAAAGAACTTAACTAAAAAATTTGCACTATACATTAGTTATATAGGTCCTAAAAAGTGCTTTGTGAACTATATGGTGCCAAATGTGCAATTCACATTGCAAAAAGTTCAAACGGGTCTCTAAATGTTTATTAGAGTCTAATAAGTAAATAATAAAAGTATAACAGTTAACCAATGAACGGTTTGTCTGTTATCGTTAAAAGAACTTAACTAAAAAATTTGCACTATACATTAGTTATATAGGTCCTAAAAAGTGCTTTGTGAACTATATGGTGCCAAATGTGCAATTCACATTGCAAAAAGTTCTAACGGGTCTCTAAATGTTTATTAGAGTCTAATAAGCAAATAGAAAAAGTATAACAGTTAACCAATAAAAGCTTTGTCTGTTATCGTTAAAAGAACTTAACTAAAAAATTTGCACTATACATTAGTTATATAGGTCCTAAAAAGTACCTTTTGAACTATATGGTGCCAAATGTGCAATTCACATTGCAAAAAGTTCTAACGAATCTCAAAATGTTTATTAGAGTCTAATAAGTAAATAATAAAAGTATAACAGTTAACCGATGAAAGGTTTGTCTGTTATCGTTAAAAGAACTTAACTAAAAAATTTGCACTATACATTAGTTATATAGGTCCTAAAAAGTGCTTTGTGAACTATATGGTGCCAAATGTGCAATTCACATTGCAAAAAGTTCAAACGGGTCTCTAAATGTTTATTAGAGTCTAATAAGTAAATAATAAAAGTATAACAGTTAACCAATGAACGGTTTGTCTGTTATCGTTAAAAGAACTTAACTAAAAAATTTGCACTATACATTAGTTATATAGGTCCTAAAAAGTGCTTTGTGAACTATATGGTGCCAAATGTGCAATTCACATTGCAAAAAGTTCTAACGGGTCTCAAAATGTTTATTAGAGTCTAATAAGTAAATAATAAAAGTATAACAGTTAACCAATGAAAGGTTTGTCTGTTATCGTTAAAAGAACTTAACTAAAAAATTTGCACTATACATTAGTTATATAGGTCCTAAAAAGTGCTTTGTGAACTATATGGTTCCAAATGTGCAATTCACATTGCAAAAACTTCTAACGGGTCTCTAAATGTTTATTAGAGTCTAATAAGTAAATAATAAAAGTATAACAGTTAACCAATAAAAGGTTTGTCTGTTATCGTTAAAAGAACTTAACTAAAAAATGTGCACTATACATTAGTTATATAGGTCCTAAAAAGTACCTTGTGAACAATATGGTGCCAAATGTGCAATTCAAATTGCACAAAGTTCTAACTGGTCTCAAAATGTTTATTAGAGTCTAATAAGTAAATAATAAAAGTATAACAGTTAACCAATGAAAGGTTTGTCTGTTATCGTTAAAAGAACTTAACTAAAAAATTTGCACTATACATTAGTTATATAGGTCCTGAAAAGTACCTTGTGAACTATATGGTGCCAAATGTGCAATTCACATTGCAAAAAGTTCTAACTGGTCTCAAAATGTTTATTAGAGTCTAATAAGTAAATAATAAAAGTATAACAGTTAACCAATAAAAGCTTTGTCTGTTATCGTTAAAAGAACTTAACTAAAAAATTTGCACTATACATTAGTTATATAGGTCCTAAAAAGTACCTTGTGAACAATATGGTGCCAAATGTGCAATTCACATTGCAAAAACTTCTAACTGGTCTCAAAATGTTTATTAGAGTCTAATAAGTAAATAATAAAAGTATAACAGTTAACCAATGAAAGGTTTGTCTGTTATCGTTAAAAGAACTTAACTAAAAAATTTGCAGTATACATTAGTTATATAGGTCCTAAAAAGTACCTTGTGAACTATATGGTGCCAAATGTGCAATTCACATTGCAAAAAGTTCTAACGGGTCTCAAAATGTTTATTAGAGTCTAATAAGTAAATAATAAAAGTATAACAGTTAACCAATAAAAGCTTTGTCTGTTATCGTTAAAAGAACTTAACTAAAAAATTTGCACTATACATTAGTTATATAGGTCCTAAAAAGTGCCTTGTGAACTATATGGTGCCAAAAGTGCAATTCACATTGCAAAAAGTTCTAACGGGTCTTAAAATGTTTATTAGAGTCTAATAAGTAAATAATAAAAGTATAACAGTTAACCAATGAAAGGTTTGTCTGTTATTGTTAAAAGAACTTAACTAAAAAATTTGCACTATACATTAGTTACATAGGTCCTAAAAAGTACCTTGTGAACTATATGGTGCCAAATGTGCAATTCACATTGCAAAAAGTTCTAACTGGTCTCAAAATGTTTATTAGAGTCTAATAAGTAAATAATTAAAGTATAACAGTTAACCAATGAAAGGTTTGTCTGTTATCGTTAAAAGAACTTAACTAAAAAATTTGCACTATACATTAGTTATATAGGTCCTAAAAAGTGCTTTATGAACTATATGGTGCCAAATGTGCAATTCACATTGCAAAAAGTTCTAACGGGTCTCAAAATGTTTATTAGAGTCTAATAAGTAAATAATAAAAGTATAACAGTTAACCAATGAAAGGTTTGTCTGTTATCGTTAAAAGAACTTAACTAAAAAATTTGCACTATACATTAGTTATATAGGTCCTAAAAAGTGCCTTGTGAACTATATGGTGCCAAATGTGCAATTCACATTGCAAAAAGTTCTAACGGGTCTCAAAATGTTTATTAGAGTCTAATAAGTAAATAATAAAAGTATAACAGTTAACCAATGAAAGGTTTGTCTGTTATCGTTAAAAGAACTTAACTAAAAAATTTGCACTATACATTAGTTATATAGGTCCTAAAAAGTGCTCTGTGAACTATATGGTGCCAAATGTGCAATTCAAATTGCAAAAAGTTCTAACGGGTCTCTAAATGTTTATTAGAGTCTAATAAGTAAATAATAAAAGTATAACAGTTAACCAATGAAAGGTTTGTCTGTTATCGTTAAAAGAACTTAACTAAAAAATTTGCACTATACATTAGTTATATAGGTCCTAAAAAGTGCTTTGTGAACTATATGGTGCCAAATGTGCAATTCACATTGCAAAAAGTTCTAACGGGTCTCAAAATGTTTATTAGAGTCTAATAAGTAAATAATAAAAGTATAACAGTTAACCAATAAAAGGTTTGTCTGTTATCGTTAAAAGAACTTAACTAAAAAATTTGCACTATACATTAGTTATATAGGTCCTAAAAAGTACCTTGTGAACAATATGGTGCCAAATGTGTAATTCACATTGCAAAAAGTTCTAACGGGTCTCAAAATGTTTATTAGAGTCTAATAAGTAAATAATAAAAGTATAACAGTTAACCAATGAAAGGTTTGTCTGTTATCGTTAAAAGAACTTAACTAAAAAATTTGCACTATACATTAGTTATATAGGTCCTGAAAAGTACCTTTTGAACTATATGGTGCCAAATGTGCAATTCACATTGCAAAAACTTCTAACTGGTCTCAAAATGTTTATTAGAGTCTAATAAGTAAATAATAAAAGTATAACAGTTAACCAATAAAGGCTTTGTCTGTTATCGTTAAAAGAACTTAACTAAAAAATTTGCACTATACATTAGTTATATAGGTCCTGAAAAGTACCTTGTGAACTATATGGTGCCAAATGTGCAATTCACATTGCAAAAAGTTCTAACGGGTCTCAAAATGTTTATTAGAGTCTAATAAGTAAATAATAAAAGTATAACAGTTAACCAATAAAAGCTTTGTCTGTTATCGTTAAAAGAACTTAACTAAAAAATTTGCACTATACATTAGTTATATAGGTCCTAAAAAGTGCCTTGTGAACTATATGGTGCCAAAAGTGCAATTCACATTGCAAAAAGTTCTAACGGGTCTTAAAATGTTTATTAGAGTCTAATAAGTAAATAATAAAAGTATAACAGTTAACCAATGAAAGGTTTGTCTGTTATCGTTAAAAGAACTTAACTAAAAAATTTGCACTATACATTAGTTATATAGGTCCTAAAAAGTGCTTTGTGAACTATATGGTGCCAAATGTGCAATTCAAATTGCAAAAAGTTCTAACGGGTCTCAAAATGTTTATTAGAGTCTAATAAGTAAATAATAAAAGTATAACAGTTAACCAATGAAAGGTTTGTCTGTTATCGTTAAAAGAACTTAACTAAAAAATTTGCACTATACATTAGTTATATAGGTCCTAAAAAGTGCTTTGTGAACTATATCGTGCCAAATGTGCAATTCACATTGCAAAAACCTCTAACGGGTCTCTAAATGTTTATTAGAGTCTAATAAGTAAATAATAAAAGTATAACAGTTAACCAATAAAAGGTTTGTCTGTTATCGTTAAAAGAACTTAACTAAAAAATTTGCACTATACATTAGTTATATAGGTCCTAAAAAGTACCTTGTGAACTATATGGTGCCAAATGTGCAATTCACATTGCAAAAACTTCTAACGGGTCTCAAAATGTTTATTAGAGTCTAATAAGTAAATAATAAAAGTATAACAGTTAACCAATAAAAGCTTTGTCTGTTATCGTTAAAAGAACTTAACTAAAAAATTTGCACTATACATTAGTTATATAGGTCCTAAAAAGTGCCTTGTGAACTATATGGTGCCAAAAGTGCAATTCACATTGCAAAAAGTTCTAACGGGTCTTAAAATGTTTATTAGAGTCTAATAAGTAAATAATAAAAGTATAACAGTTAACCAATGAAAGGTTTGTCTGTTATCGTTAAAAGAACTTAACTAAAAAATTTGCACTATACATTAGTTATATAGGTCCTAAAAAGTGCGTTATGAACTATATGGTGCCAAATGTGCAATTCACATTGCAAAAAGTTCTAACGGGTTTCAAAATGTTTATTAGAGTCTAATAAGTAAATAATAAAAGTATAACAGTTAACCAATGAAAGGATTGTCTGTTATCGTTAAAAGAACTTAACTAAAAAATTTGCACTATACATTAGTTATATAGGTCCTAAAAAGTGCCTTGTGAACTATATGGTGCCAAATGTGCAATTCACATTGCAAAAACTTCTAACGGGTCTCAAAATGTTTATTAGAGTCTAATAAGTAAATAATAAAAGTATAACAGTTAACCAATGAAAGGTTTGTCTGTTATCGTTAAAAGAACTTAACTAAAAAATTTGCACTATACATTAGTTATATAGGTCCTAAAAAGTGCTTTGTGAACTAAATGGTGCCAAATGTGCAATTCACATTGCAAAAAGTTCTAACGGGTCTCAAAATGTTTATTAGAGTCTAATAAGTAAATAATAAAAGTATAACAGTTAACCAATGAAAGGTTTGTCTGTTATCGTTAAAAGAACTTAACTAAAAAATTTGCACTATACATTAGTTATATAGGTCCTAAAAAGTGCTTTGTGAACTATATGGTGCCAAATGTGCAATTCACATTGCAAAAAGTTCTAACGGGTCTCTAAATGTTTATTAGAGTCTAATAAGCAAATAGAAAAAGTATAACAGTTAACCAATAAAAGCTTTGTCTGTTATCGTTAAAAGAACTTAACTAAAAAATTTGCACTATACATTAGTTATATAGGTCCTAAAAAGTACCTTGTGAACTATATGGTGCCAAATGTGCAATTCACATTGCAAAAAGTTCTAACGAATCTCAAAATGTTTATTAGAGTCTAATAAGTAAATAATAAAAGTATAACAGTTAACCGATGAAAGGTTTGTCTGTTATCGTTAAAAGAACTTAACTAAAAAATTTGCACTATACATTAGTTATATAGGTCCTAAAAAGTGCTTTGTGAACTATATGGTGCCAAATGTGCAATTCACATTGCAAAAAGTTCAAACGGGTCTCTAAATGTTTATTAGAGTCTAATAAGTAAATAATAAAAGTATAACAGTTAACCAATGAACGGTTTGTCTGTTATCGTTAAAAGAACTTAACTAAAAAATTTGCACTATACATTAGTTATATAGGTCCTAAAAAGTGCTTTGTGAACTATATGGTGCCAAATGTGCAATTCACATTGCAAAAAGGTCTAGCGGGTCTCTAAATGTTTATTAGAGTCTAATAAGTAAATAATAAAAGTATAACAGTTAACCAATGAAAGGTTCGTCTGTTATCGTTAAAAGAACTTAACTAAAAAATTTGCACTATACATTAGTTATATAGGTCCTAAAAAGTGCTTTGTGAACTATATGGTGCCAAATGTGCAATTCACATTGCAAAAAGTTCTAACGGGTCTCTAAATGTTTATTAGAGTCTAATAAGTAAATAATAAAAGTATAACAGTTAACCAATAAAATCTTTGTCTGTTATCGTTAAAAGAACTTAACTAAAAAATTTGCACTATACATTAGTTATATAGGTCCTAAAAAGTACCTTGTGAACAATATGGTGCCAAATGTGCAATTCACATTGCAAAAAGTTCTAACTGGTCTCAAAATGTTTATTAGAGTCTAATAAGTAAATAATAAAAGTATAACAGTTAACCAATGAACGGTTTGTCTGTTATCGTTAAAAGAACTTAACTAAAAAATTTGCACTATACATTAGTTATATAGGTCCTAAAAATTATTTTGTGAACAATATGGTGCCAAATGTGCAATTCACATTGCAAAAAGTTCTAACTGGTCTCAAAATGTTTATTAGAGTCTAATAAGTAAATAATAAAAGTATAACAGTTAACCAATGAAAGTTTTGTCTGTTATCGTTAAAAGAACTTAACTAAAAAATTTGCACTATACATTAGTTATATAGGTCCTAAAAAGTGCTTTGTGAACTATATGGTGCCAAATGTGCAATTCACATTGCAAAAAGTTCTAACGGGTCTCTAAATGTTTATTAGAGTCTAATAAGTAAATAATAAAAGTATAACAGTTAACCAATAAAAGCTTTGTCTGTTATCGTTAAAAGAACTTAACTAAAAAATTTGCACTATACATTAGTTATATAGGTCCTAAAAAGTACCTTGTGAACTATATGGTGCCAAATGTGCAATTCACATTGCAAAAAGTTCTAACGAATCTCAAAATGTTTATTAGAGTCTAATAAGTAAATAATAAAAGTATAACAGTTAACCGATGAAAGGTTTGTCTGTTATCGTTAAAAGAACTTAACTAAAAAATTTGCACTATACATTAGTTATATAGGTCCTAAAAAGTGCTTTGTGAACTATATGGTGCCAAATGTGCAATTCACATTGCAAAAAGTTCTAACGGGTCTCTAAATGTTTATTAGAGTCTAATAAGTAAATAATAAAAGTATAACAGTTAACCAATGAACGGTTTGTCTGTTATCGTTAAAAGAACTTAACTAAAAAATTTGCACTATACATTAGTTATATAGGTCCTAAAAAGTGCTTTGTGAACTATATGGTGCCAAATGTGCAATTCACATTGCAAAAAGGTCTAGCGGGTCTCTAAATGTTTATTAGAGTCTAATAAGTAAATAATAAAAGTATAACAGTTAACCAATGAAAGGTTCGTCTGTTATCGTTAAAAGAACTTAACTAAAAAATTTGCACTATACATTAGTTATATAGGTCCTAAAAAGTGCTTTGTGAACTATATGGTGCCAAATGTGCAATTCACATTGCAAAAAGTTCTAACGGGTCTCTAAATGTTTATTAGAGTCTAATAAGTAAATAATAAAAGTATTACAGTTAACCAATGAAAGGTTTGTCTGTTATCGTTAAAAGAACTTAACTAAAAAATTTGCACTATACATTAGTTATATAGGTCCTAAAAAGTACCTTGTGAACTATATGGTGCCAAATGTGCAATTCACATTGCAAAAAGTTCTAACGGGTCTCAAAATGTTTATTAGAGTCTAATAAGTAAATAATAAAAGTATAACAGTCAACCAATAAAAGCTTTGTCTGTTATTGTTAAAAGAACTTAACTAAAAAATTTGCACTATACATTAGTTACATAGGTCCTAAAAAGTACCTTGTGAACTATATGGTGCCAAATGTGCAATTCACATTGCAAAAAGTTCTAACTGGTCTCAAAATGTTTATTAGAGTCTAATAAGTAAATAATAAAAGTATAACAGTCAACCAATAAAAGCTTTGTCTGTTATTGTTAAAAGAACTTAACTAAAAAATTTGCACTATACATTAGTTACATAGGTCCTAAAAAGTACCTTGTGAACTATATGGTGCCAAATGTGCAATTCACATTGCAAAAAGTTCTAACTGGTCTCAAAATGTTTATTAGAGTCTAATAAGTAAATAATTAAAGTATAACAGTTAACCAATGAAAGGTTTGTCTGTTATCGTTAAAAGAACTTAACTAAAAAATTTGCACTATACATTAGTTATATAGGTCCTAAAAAGTGCCTTGTGAACTATATGGTGCCAAATGTGCAATTCACATTGCAAAAAGTTCTAACGGGTCTCTAAATGTTTATTAGAGTCTAATAAGTAAATAATAAAAGTATAACAGTTAACCAATAAAATCTTTGTCTGTTATCGTTAAAAGAACTTAACTAAAAAATTTGCACTATACATTAGTTATATAGGTCCTAAAAAGTACTTTGTGAACAATATGGTGCCAAATGTGCAATTCACATTGCAAAAAGTTCTAACTGGTCTCAAAATGTTTATTAGAGTCTAATAAGTAAATAATAAAAGTATAACAGTTAACCAATAAACGGTTTGTCTGTTATCGTTAAAAGAACTTAACTAAAAAATTTGCACTATACATTAGTTATATAGGTCCTAAAAATTATTTTGTGAACAATATGGTGCCAAATGTGCAATTCACATTGCAAAAAGTTCTAACTGGTCTCAAAATGTTTATTAGAGTCTAATAAGTAAATAATAAAAGTATAACAGTTAACCAATGAAAGTTTTGTCTGTTATCGTTAAAAGAACTTAACTAAAAAATTTGCACTATACATTAGTTATATAGGTCCTAAAAAGTGCTTTGTGAACTATATGGTGCCAAATGTGCAATTCACATTGCAAAAAGTTCGAACGGGTCTCTAAATGTTTATTAGAGTCTAATAAGTAAATAATAAAAGTATAACAGTTAACCAATAAAAGCTTTGTCTGTTATCGTTAAAAGAACTTAACTAAAAAATTTGCACTATACATTAGTTATATAGGTCCTAAAAAGTACCTTGTGAACTATATGGTGCCAAATGTGCAATTCACATTGCAAAAAGTTCTAACGAATCTCAAAATGTTTATTAGAGTCTAATAAGTAAATAATAAAAGTATAACAGTTAACCGATGAAAGGTTTGTCTGTTATCGTTAAAAGAACTTAACTAAAAAATTTGCACTATACATTAGTTATATAGGTCCTAAAAAGTGCTTTGTGAACTATATGGTGCCAAATGTGCAATTCACATTGCAAAAAGTTCTAACGGGTCTCTAAATGTTTATTAGAGTCTAATAAGTAAATAATAAAAGTATAACAGTTAACCAATGAACGGTTTGTCTGTTATCGTTAAAAGAACTTAACTAAAAAATTTGCACTATACATTAGTTATATAGGTCCTAAAAAGTGCTTTGTGAACTATATGGTGCCAAATGTGCAATTCACATTGCAAAAAGGTCTAGCGGGTCTCTAAATGTTTATTAGAGTCTAATAAGTAAATAATAAAAGTATAACAGTTAACCAATGAAAGGTTCGTCTGTTATCGTTAAAAGAACTTAACTAAAAAATTTGCACTATACATTAGTTATATAGGTCCTAAAAAGTGCTTTGTGAACTATATGGTGCCAAATGTGCAATTCACATTGCAAAAAGTTTTAACGGGTCTCTAAATGTTTATTAGAGTCTAATAAGTAAATAATAAAAGTATAACAGTTAACCAATAAAATCTTTGTCTGTTATCGTTAAAAGAACTTAACTAAAAAATTTGCACTATACATTAGTTATATAGGTCCTAAAAAGTACCTTGTGAACAATATGGTGCCAAATGTGCAATTCACATTGCAAAAACTTCTAACTGGTCTCAAAATGTTTATTAGAGTCTAATAAGTAAATAATAAAAGTATTACAGTTAACCAATGAAAGGTTTGTCTGTTATCGTTAAAAGAACTTAACTAAAAAATTTGCACTATACATTAGTTATATAGGTCCTAAAAAGTACCTTGTGAACTATATGGTGCCAAATGTGCAATTCACATTGCAAAAAGTTCTAACGGGTCTCAAAATGTTTATTAGAGTCTAATAAGTAAATAATAAAAGTATAACAGTCAACCAATAAAAGCTTTGTCTGTTATTGTTAAAAGAACTTAACTAAAAAATTTGCACTATACATTAGTTACATAGGTCCTAAAAAGTACCTTGTGAACTATATGGTGCCAAATGTGCAATTCACATTGCAAAAAGTTCTAACTGGTCTCAAAATGTTTATTAGAGTCTAATAAGTAAATAATTAAAGTATAACAGTTAACCAATGAAAGGTTTGTCTGTTATCGTTAAAAGAACTTAACTAAAAAATTTGCACTATACATTAGTTATATAGGTCCTAAAAAGTGCTTTATGAACTATATGGTGCCAAATGTGCAATTCACATTGCAAAAAGTTCTAACGGGTCTCAAAATGTTTATTAGAGTCTAATAAGTAAATAATAAAAGTATAACAGTTAACCAATGAAAGGTTTGTCTGTTATCGTTAAAAGAACTTAACTAAAAAATTTGCACTATACATTAGTTATATAGGTCCTAAAAAGTGCTTTGTGAACTATATGGTGCCAAATGTGCAATTCACATTGCAAAAAGTTCTAACGGGTCTCAAAATGTTTATTAGAGTCTAATAAGTAAATAATAAAAGTATAACAGTTAACCAATAAAAGGTTTGTCTGTTATCGTTAAAAGAACTTAACTAAAAAATTTGCACTATACATTAGTTATATAGGTCCTAAAAAGTGCTTTATGAACTATATGGTGCCAAATGTGCAATTCACATTGCAAAAAGTTCTAACGGGTCTCAAAATGTTTATTAGAGTCTAATAAGTAAATAATAAAAGTATAACAGTTAACCAATGAAAGGTTTGTCTGTTATCGTTAAAAGAACTTAACTAAAAAATTTGCACTATACATTAGTTATATAGGTCCTAAAAAGTGCTTTGTGAACTATATGGTGCCAAATGTGCAATTCACATTGCAAAAAGTTCTAACGGGTCTCAAAATGTTTATTAGAGTCTAATAAGTAAATAATAAAAGTATAACAGTTAACCAATAAAAGGTTTGTCTGTTATCGTTAAAAGAACTTAACTAAAAAATTTGCACTATACATTAGTTATATAGGTCCTAAAAAGTACCTTGTGAACAATATGGTGCCAAATGTGTAATTCACATTGCAAAAAGTTCTAACGGGTCTCAAAATGTTTATTAGAGTCTAATAAGTAAATAATAAAAGTATAACAGTTAACCAATGAAAGGTTTGTCTGTTATCGTTAAAAGAACTTAACTAAAAAATTTGCACTATACATTAGTTATATAGGTCCTAAAAAGTGCTTTGTGAACTATATGGTGCCAAATGTGCAATTCACATTGCAAAAAGTTCTAACGGGTCTCTAAATGTTTATTAGAGTCTAATAAGTAAATAATAAAAGTATAACAGTTAACCAATGATAGGTTTGTCTGTTATCGTTAAAAGAACTTAACTAAAAAATTTGCACTATACATTAGTTATATAGGTCCTAAAAAGTGCTTTGTGAACTATATGGTGCCAAATGTGCAATTCACATTGCAAAAAGGTCTAGCGGGTCTCTAAATGTTTATTAGAGTCTAATAAGTAAATAATAAAAGTATAACAGTTAACCAATGAAAGGTTCGTCTGTTATCGTTAAAAGAACTTAACTAAAAAATTTGCACTATACATTAGTTATATAGGTCCTAAAAAGTACCTTGTGAACTATATGGTGCCAAATGTGCAATTCACATTGCAAAAAGTTCTAACGGGTCTCAAAATGTTTATTAGAGTCTAATAAGTAAATAATAAAAGTATAACAGTCAACCAATAAAAGCTTTGTCTGTTATTGTTAAAAGAACTTAACTAAAAAATTTGCACTATACATTAGTTACATAGGTCCTAAAAAGTACCTTGTGAACTATATGGTGCCAAATGTGCAATTCACATTGCAAAAAGTTCTAACTGGTCTCAAAATGTTTATTAGAGTCTAATAAGTAAATAATTAAAGTATAACAGTTAACCAATGAAAGGTTTGTCTGTTATCGTTAAAAGAACTTAACTAAAAAATTTGCACTATACATTAGTTATATAGGTCCTAAAAAGTGCTTTATGAACTATATGGTGCCAAATGTGCAATTCACATTGCAAAAAGTTCTAACGGGTCTCAAAATGTTTATTAGAGTCTAATAAGTAAATAATAAAAGTATAACAGTTAACCAATGAAAGGTTTGTCTGTTATCGTTAAAAGAACTTAACTAAAAAATTTGCACTATACATTAGTTATATAGGTCCTAAAAAGTGCTTTGTGAACTATATGGTGCCAAATGTGCAATTCACATTGCAAAAAGTTCTAACGGGTCTCAAAATGTTTATTAGAGTCTAATAAGTAAATAATAAAAGTATAACAGTTAACCAATGAAAGGTTTGTCTGTTATCGTTAAAAGAACTTAACTAAAAAATTTCCACTATACATTAGTTATATAGGTCCTAAAAAGTGCTTTGTGAACTATATGGTGCCAAATGTGCAATTCACATTGCAAAAAGTTCTAACGGGTCTCAAAATGTTTATTAGAGTCTAATAAGTAAATAATAAAAGTATAACAGTTAACCAATAAAAGGTTTGTCTGTTATCGTTAAAAGAACTTAACTAAAAAATTTGCACTATACATTAGTTATATAGGTCCTAAAAAGTGCTTTATGAACTATATGGTGCCAAATGTGCAATTCACATTGCAAAAAGTTCTAACGGGTCTCAAAATGTTTATTAGAGTCTAATAAGTAAATAATAAAAGTATAACAGTTAACCAATGAAAGGTTTGTCTGTTATCGTTAAAAGAACTTAACTAAAAAATTTGCACTATACATTAGTTATATAGGTCCTAAAAAGTGCTTTGTGAACTATATGGTGCCAAATGTGCAATTCACATTGCAAAAAGTTCTAACGGGTCTCAAAATGTTTATTAGAGTCTAATAAGTAAATAATAAAAGTATAACAGTTAACCAATAAAAGGTTTGTCTGTTATCGTTAAAAGAACTTAACTAAAAAATTTGCACTATACATTAGTTATATAGGTCCTAAAAAGTACCTTGTGAACAATATGGTGCCAAATGTGTAATTCACATTGCAAAAAGTTCTAACGGGTCTCAAAATGTTTATTAGAGTCTAATAAGTAAATAATAAAAGTATAACAGTTAACCAATGAAAGGTTTGTCTGTTATCGTTAAAAGAACTTAACTAAAAAATTTGCACTATACATTAGTTATATAGGTCCTAAAAAGTGCTTTGTGAACTATATGGTGCCAAATGTGCAATTCACATTGCAAAAAGTTCTAACGGGTCTCTAAATGTTTATTAGAGTCTAATAAGTAAATAATAAAAGTATAACAGTTAACCAATGAACGGTTTGTCTGTTATCGTTAAAAGAACTTAACTAAAAAATTTGCACTATACATTAGTTATATAGGTCCTAAAAAGTGCTTTGTGAACTATATGGTGCCAAATGTGCAATTCACATTGCAAAAAGGTCTAGCGGGTCTCTAAATGTTCATTAGAGTCTAATAAGTAAATAATAAAAGTATAACAGTTAACCAATGAAAGGTTCGTCTGTTATCGTTAAAAGAACTTAACTAAAAAATTTGCACTATACATTAGTTATATAGGTCCTAAAAAGTGCTTTGTGAACTATATGGTGCCAAATGTGCAATTCACATTGCAAAAAGTTCTAACGGGTCTCTAAATGTTTATTAGAGTCTAATAAGTAAATAATAAAAGTATAACAGTTAACCAATAAAATCTTTGTCTGTTATCGTTAAAAGAACTTAACTAAAAAATTTGCACTATACATTAGTTATATAGGTCCTAAAAAGTACCTTGTGAACAATATGGTGCCAAATGTGCAATTCACATTGCAAAAACTTCTAACTGGTCTCAAAATGTTTATTAGAGTCTAATAAGTAAATAATAAAAGTATTACAGTTAACCAATGAAAGGTTTGTCTGTTATCGTTAAAAGAACTTAACTAAAAAATTTGCACTATACATTAGTTATATAGGTCCTAAAAAGTACCTTGTGAACTATATGGTGCCAAATGTGCAATTCACATTGCAAAAAGTTCTAACGGGTCTCAAAATGTTTATTAGAGTCTAATAAGTAAATAATAAAAGTATAACAGTCAACCAATAAAAGCTTTGTCTGTTATTGTTAAAAGAACTTAACTAAAAAATTTGCACTATACATTAGTTACATAGGTCCTAAAAAGTACCTTGTGAACTATATGGTGCCAAATGTGCAATTCACATTGCAAAAAGTTCTAACTGGTCTCAAAATGTTTATTAGAGTCTAATAAGTAAATAATTAAAGTATAACAGTTAACCAATGAAAGGTTTGTCTGTTATCGTTAAAAGAACTTAACTAAAAAATTTGCACTATACATTAGTTATATAGGTCCTAAAAAGTGCTTTATGAACTATATGGTGCCAAATGTGCAATTCACATTGCAAAAAGTTCTAACGGGTCTCAAAATGTTTATTAGAGTCTAATAAGTAAATAATAAAAGTATAACAGTTAACCAATGAAAGGTTTGTCTGTTATCGTTAAAAGAACTTAACTAAAAAATTTGCACTATACATTAGTTATATAGGTCCTAAAAAGTGCTTTGTGAACTATATGGTGCCAAATGTGCAATTCACATTGCAAAAAGTTCTAACGGGTCTCAAAATGTTTATTAGAGTCTAATAAGTAAATAATAAAAGTATAACAGTTAACCAATAAAAGGTTTGTCTGTTATCGTTAAAAGAACTTAACTAAAAAATTTGCACTATACATTAGTTATATAGGTCCTAAAAAGTACCTTGTGAACAATATGGTGCCAAATGTGTAATTCACATTGCAAAAAGTTCTAACGGGTCTCAAAATGTTTATTAGAGTCTAATAAGTAAATAATAAAAGTATAACAGTTAACCAATGAAAGGTTTGTCTGTTATCGTTAAAAGAACTTAACTAAAAAATTTGCACTATACATTAGTTATATAGGTCCTGAAAAGTACCTTGTGAACTATATGGTGCCAAATGTGCAATTCACATTGCAAAAACTTCTAACTGGTCTCAAAATGTTTATTAGAGTCTAATAAGTAAATAATAAAAGTATAACAGTTAACCAATAAAAGCTTTGTCTGTTATCGTTAAAAGAACTTAACTAAAAAATTTGCACTATACATTAGTTATATAGGTCCTGAAAAGTACCTTGTGAACTATATGGTGCCAAATGTGCAATTCACATTGCAAAAAGTTCTAACGGGTCTCAAAATGTTTATTAGAGTCTAATAAGTAAATAATAAAAGTATAACAGTTAACCAATAAAAGCTTTGTCTGTTATCGTTAAAAGAACTTAACTAAAAAATTTGCACTATACATTAGTTATATAGGTCCTAAAAAGTGCCTTGTGAACTATATGGTGCCAAAAGTGCAATTCACATTGCAAAAAGTTCTAACGGGTCTTAAAATGTTTATTAGAGTCTAATAAGTAAATAATAAAAGTATAACAGTTAACCAATGAAAGGTTTGTCTGTTATCGTTAAAAGAACTTAACTAAAAAATTTGCACTATACATTAGTTATGTAGGTCCTAAAAAGTGCTTTGTGAACTATATGGTGCCAAATGTGCAATTCAAATTGCAAAAAGTTCTAACGGGTCTCAAAATGTTTATTAGAGTCTAATAAGTAAATAATAAAAGTATAACAGTTAACCAATGAAAGGTTTGTCTGTTATCGTTAAAAGAACTTAACTAAAAAATTTGCACTATACATTAGTTATATAGGTCCTAAAAAGTGCTTTGTGAACTATATCGTGCCAAATGTGCAATTCACATTGCAAAAACCTCTAACGGGTCTCTAAATGTTTATTAGAGTCTAATAAGTAAATAATAAAAGTATAACAGTTAACCAATAAAAGGTTTGTCTGTTATCGTTAAAAGAACTTAACTAAAAAATTTGCACTATACATTAGTTATATAGGTCCTAAAAAGTACCTTGTGAACTATATGGTGCCAAATGTGCAATTCACATTGCAAAAACTTCTAAATGGTCTCAAAATGTTTATTAGAGTCTAATAAGTAAATAATAAAAGTATAACAGTTAACCAATGAAAGGTTTGTCTGTTATCGTTAAAAGAACTTAACTAAAAAATTTGCAGTATACATTAGTTATATAGGTCCTAAAAAGTACCTTGTGAACTATATGGTGCCAAATGTGCAATTCACATTGCAAAAAGTTCTAACGGGTCTCAAAATGTTTATTAGAGTCTAATAAGTAAATAATAAAAGTATAACAGTTAACCAATAAAAGCTTTGTCTGTTATCGTTAAAAGAACTTAACTAAAAAATTTGCACTATACATTAGTTATATAGGTCCTAAAAAGTGCCTTGTGAACTATATGGTGCCAAATGTGCAATTCACATTGCAAAAACTTCTAACGGGTCTCAAAATGTTTATTAGAGTCTAATAAGTAAATAATAAAAGTATAACAGTTAACCAATGAAAGGTTTGTCTGTTATCGTTAAAAGAACTTAACTAAAAAATTTGCACTATACATTAGTTATATAGGTCCTAAAAAGTGCTTTGTGAACTATATGGTGCCAAATGTGCAATTCACAATGCAAAAAGTTCTAACTGGTCTCAAAATGTTTATTAGAGTCTAATAAGTAAATAATAAAAGTATAACAGTTAACCAATGAAAGGTTTGTCTGTTATCGTTAAAAGAACTTAACTAAAAAATTTGCACTATACATTAGTTACATAGGTCCTAAAAAGTACCTTGTGAACAATATGGTGCCAAATGTGCAATTCACATTGCAAAAAGTTCTAACTGGTCTCAAAATGTTTATTAGAGTCTAATAAGTAAATAATAAAAGTATATCAGTTAACCAATGAAAGGTTTGTCTGTTATCGTTAAAAGAACTTAACTAAAAAATTTGCACTATACATTAGTTATATAGGTCCTAAAAAGTACCTTGTGAACTATATGGTGCCAAATGTGCAATTCACATTGCAAAAAGTTCTAACGGGTCTCTAAATGTTTATTAGAGTCTAATAAGTAAATAATAAAAGTATAACAGTTAACCAATGAAAGGTTTGTCTGTTATCGTTAAAAGAACTTAACTAAAAAATTTGCACTATACATTAGTTATATAGGTCCTAAAAAGTGCTTTGTGAACTATATGGTGCCAAATGTGCAATTCACATTGCAAAAAGTTCTAACGGGTCTCTAAATGTTTATTAGAGTCTAATAAGTAAATAATAAAAGTATAACAGTTAACCAATGAAAGGTTTGTCTGTTATCGTTAAAAGAACTTAACTAAAAAATTTGCACTATACATTAGTTATATAGGTCCTAAAAAGTGCTTTGTGAACTATATGGTGCCAAATGTGCAATTCACATTGCAAAAAGTTCTAACGGGTCTCTAAATGTTTATTAGAGTCTAATAAGTAAATAATAAAAGTATAACAGTTAACCAATGAAAGGTTTGTCTGTTATCGTTAAAAGAACTTAACTAAAAAATTTGCACTATACATTAGTTATATAGGTCCTAAAAAGTGCTTTTTGAACTATATGGTGCCAAATGTGCAATTCACATTGCAAAAAGTTCTAACGGGTCTCAAAATGTTTATTAGAGTCTAATAAGTAAATAATAAAAGTATAACAGTTAACCAATGATAGGTTTGTCTGTTATCGTTAAAAGAACTTAACTAAAAAATTTGCACTATACATTAGTTATATAGGTCCTAAAAAGTGCTTTGTGAACTATATGGTGCCAAATGTGCAATTCACATTGCAAAAAGTTCTAACGGGTCTCTAAATGTTTATTAGAGTCTAATAAGTAAATAATAAAAGTATAACAGTTAACCAATGAAAGGTTTGTCTGTTATCGTTAAAAGAACTTAACTAAAAAATTTGCACTATACATTAGTTATATAGGTCCTAAAAAGTGCTTTGTGAACTATATGGTGCCAAATGTGCAATTCACATTGCAAAAAGTTCTAACGGGTCTCAAAATGTTTATTAGAGTCTAATAAGTAAATAATAAAAGTATAACAGTTAACCAATGATAGGTTTGTCTGTTATCGTTAAAAGAACTTAACTAAAAAATTTGCATTATACATTAGTTATATAGGTCCTAAAAAGTGCTTTGTGAACTATATGGTGCCAAATGTGCAATTCACAATGCAAAAAGTTCTAACTGGTCTCAAAATGTTTATTAGAGTCTAATAAGTAAATAATAAAAGTATAACAGTTAACCAATGAAAGGTTTGTCTGTTATCGTTAAAAGAACTTAACTAAAAAATTTGCACTATACATTAGTTACATAGGTCCTAAAAAGTACCTTGTGAACAATATGGTGCCAAATGTGCAATTCACATTGCAAAAAGTTCTAACTGGTCTCAAAATGTTTATTAGAGTCTAATAAGTAAATAATAAAAGTATATCAGTTAACCAATGAAAGGTTTGTCTGTTATCGTTAAAAGAACTTAACTAAAAAATTTGCACTATACATTAGTTATATAGGTCCTAAAAAGTGCTTTGTGAACTATATGGTGCCAAATGTGCAATTCACATTGCAAAAAGTTCTAACGGGTCTCTAAATGTTTATTAGAGTCTAATAAGTAAATAATAAAAGTATAACAGTTAACCAATGAAAGGTTTGTCTGTTATCGTTAAAAGAACTTAACTAAAAAATTTGCACTATACATTAGTTATATAGGTCCTAAAAAGTGCTTTGTGAACTATATGGTGCCAAATGTGCAATTCACATTGCAAAAAGTTCTAACGGGTCTCTAAATGTTTATTAGAGTCTAATAAGTAAATAATAAAAGTATAACAGTTAACCAATGAAAGGTTTGTCTGTTATCGTTAAAAGAACTTAACTAAAAAATTTGCACTATACATTAGTTATATAGGTCCTAAAAAGTGCTTTGTGAACTATATGGTGCCAAATGTGCAATTCACATTGCAAAAAGTTCTAACGGGTCTCAAAATGTTTATTAGAGTCTAATAAGTAAATAATAAAAGTATAACAGTTAACCAATGAAAGGTTTGTCTGTTATCGTTAAAAGAACTTAACTAAAAAATTTGCACTATACATTAGTTATATAGGTCCTAAAAAGTGCTTTGTGAACTATATGGTGCCAAATGTGCAATTCACATTGCAAAAAGTTCTAACGGGTCTCTAAATGTTTATTAGAGTCTAATAAGTAAATAATAAAAGTATAACAGTTAACCAATGAAAGGTTTGTCTGTTATCGTTAAAAGAACTTAACTAAAAAATTTGCACTATACATTAGTTATATAGGTCCTAAAAAGTGCTTTGTGAACTATATGGTGCCAAATGTGCAATTCACATTGCAAAAAGTTCTAACGGGTCTCAAAATGTTTATTAGAGTCTAATAAGTAAATAATAAAAGTATAACAGTTAACCAATGATAGGTTTGTCTGTTATCGTTAAAAGAACTTAACTAAAAAATTTGCACTATACATTAGTTATATAGGTCCTAAAAAGTGCTTTGTGAACTATATGGTGCCAAATGTGCAATTCACATTGCAAAAAGTTCTAACGGGTCTCTAAATGTTTATTAGAGTCTAATAAGTAAATAATAAAAGTATAACAGTTAACCAATAAAAGGTTTGTCTGTTATCGTTAAAAGAACTTAACTAAAAAATTTGCACTATACATTAGTTATATAGGTCCTAAAAAGTACCTTGTGAACTATATGGTGCCAAATGTGCAATTCACATTGCAAAAAGTTCTAACGGGTCTCAAAATGTTTATTAGAGTCTAATAAGTAAATAATAAAAGTATAACAGTTAACCAATGAAAGGTTTGTCTGTTATCGTTAAAAGAACTTAACTAAAAAATTTGCACTATACATTAGTTATATAGGTCCTAAAAAGTACCTTGTGAACTATATGGTGCCAAATGTGCAATTCACATTGCAAAAAGTTCTAACGGGTCTCAAAATGTTTATTAGAGTCTAATAAGTAATTGATAAAAGTATAACAGTTAACCAATGAAAGGTTTGTCTGTTATCGTTAAAAGAACTTAACTAAAAAATTTGCACTATACATTAGTTATATAGGTCCTAAAAAGTGCGTTGTGAACTATATGGTGCCAAATGTGCAATTCACAATGCAAAAAGTTCTAACTGGTCTCAAAATGTTTATTAGAGTCTAATAAGTAAATAATAAAAGTATAACAGTTAACCAATGAAAGGTTTGTCTGTTATCGTTAAAAGAACTTAACTAAAAAATTTGCACTATACATTAGTTACATAGGTCCTAAAAAGTACCTTGTGAACAATATGGTGCCAAATGTGCAATTCACATTGCAAAAAGTTCTAACTGGTCTCAAAATGTTTATTAGAGTCTAATAAGTAAATAATAAAAGTATATCAGTTAACCAATGAAAGGTTTGTCTGTTATCGTTAAAAGAACTTAACTAAAAAATTTGCACTATACATTAGTTATATAGGTCCTAAAAAGTGCTTTGTGAACTATATGGTGCCAAATGTGCAATTCACATTGCAAAAACTTCTAACGGGTCTCTAAATGTTTATTAGAGTCTAATAAGTAAATAATAAAAGTATAACAGTTAACCAATGAAAGGTTTGTCTGTTATCGTTAAAAGAACTTAACTAAAAAATTTGCACTATACATTAGTTATATAGGTCCTAAAAAGTGCTTTGTGAACTATATGGTGCCAAATGTGCAATTCACATTGCAAAAAGTTCTAACGGGTCTCTAAATGTTTATTAGAGTCTAATAAGTAAATAATAAAAGTATAACAGTTAACCAATGAAAGGTTTGTCTGTTATCGTTAAAAGAACTTAACTAAAAAATTTGCACTATACATTAGTTATATAGGTCCTAAAAAGTGCTTTGTGAACTATATGGTGCCAAATGTGCAATTCACATTGCAAAAAGTTCTAACGGGTCTCAAAATGTTTATTAGAGTCTAATAAGTAAATAATAAAAGTATAACAGTTAACCAATGAAAGGTTTGTCTGTTATCGTTAAAAGAACTTAACTAAAAAATTTGCACTATACATTAGTTATATAGGTCCTAAAAAGTGCTTTGTGAACTATATGGTGCCAAATGTGCAATTCACATTGCAAAAAGTTCTAACGGGTCTCTAAATGTTTATTAGAGTCTAATAAGTAAATAATAAAAGTATAACAGTTAACCAATGAAAGGTTTGTCTGTTATCGTTAAAAGAACTTAACTAAAAAATTTGCACTATACATTAGTTATATAGGTCCTAAAAAGTGCTTTGTGAACTATATGGTGCCAAATGTGCAATTCACATTGCAAAAAGTTCTAACGGGTCTCAAAATGTTTATTAGAGTCTAATAAGTAAATAATAAAAGTATAACAGTTAACCAATGAAAGGTTTGTCTGTTATCGTTAAAAGAACTTAACTAAAAAATTTGCATTATACATTAGTTATATAGGTCCTAAAAAGTGCTTTGTGAACTATATGGTGCCAAATGTGCAATTCACATTGCAAAAAGTTCTAACGGGTCTCTAAATGTTTATTAGAATCTAATAAGTAAATAATAAAAGTATAACAGTTAACCAATAAAAGGTTTGTCTGTTATCGTTAAAAGAACTTAACTAAAAAATGTGCACTATACATTAGTTATATAGGTCCTAAAAAGTACCTTGTGAACAATATGGTGCCAAATGTGCAATTCACATTGCAAAAACTTCTAACTGGTCTCAAAATGTTTATTAGAGTCTAATAAGTAAATAATAAAAGTATAACAGTTAACCAATGAAAGGTTTGTCTGTTATCGTTAAAAGAACTTAACTAAAAAATTTGCACTATACATTAGTTATATAGGTCCTAAAAAGTACCTTGTGAACTATATGGTGCCAAATGTGCAATTCACATTGCAAAAAGTTCTAACGGGTCTCTAAATGTTTATTAGAGTCTAATAAGTAAATAATAAAAGTATAACAGTTAACCAATGAAAGGTTTGTCTGTTATCGTTAAAAGAACTTAACTAAAAAATTTGCACTATACATTAGTTATATAGGTCCTAAAAAGTGCTTTGTGAACTATATGGTGCCAAATGTGCAATTCACATTGCAAAAAGTTCTAACGGGTCTCAAAATGTTTATTAGAGTCTAATAAGTAAATAATAAAAGTATAACAGTTAACCAATGAAAGGTTTGTCTGTTATCGTTAAAAGAACTTAACTAAAAAATTTGCACTATACATTAGTTATATAGGTCCTAAAAAGTGCTTTGTGAACTATATGGTGCCAAATGTGCAATTCACATTGCAAAAAGTTCAAACGGGTCTCTAAATGTTTATTAGAGTCTAATAAGTAAATAATAAAAGTATAACAGTTAACCAATGAAAGGTTTGTCTGTTATCGTTAAAAGAACTTAACTAAAAAATTTGCACTATACATTAGTTATATAGGTCCTAAAAAGTGCTTTGTGAACTATATGGTGCCAAATGTGCAATTCACATTGCAAAAAGTTCTAACGGGTCTCTAAATGTTTATTAGAGTCTAATAAGTAAATAATAAAAGTATAACAGTTAACCAATGATAGGTTTGTCTGTTATCGTTAAAAGAACTTAACTAAAAAATTTGCACTATACATTAGTTATATAGGTCCTAAAAAGTGCTTTGTGAACTATATGGTGCCAAATGTGCAATTCACATTGCAAAAAGTTCTAACGGGTCTCTAAATGTTTATTAGAGTCTAATAAGTAAATAATAAAAGTATAACAGTTAACCAATAAAAGGTTTGTCTGTTATCGTTAAAAGAACTTAACTAAAAAATTTGCACTATACATTAGTTATATAGGTCCTAAAAAGTACCTTGTGAACTATATGGTGCCAAATGTGCAATTCACATTGCAAAAAGTTCTAACGGGTCTCAAAATGTTTATTAGAGTCTAATAAGTAAATAATAAAAGTATAACAGTTAACCAATGAAAGGTTTGTCTGTTATCGTTAAAAGAACTTAACTAAAAAATTTGCACTATACATTAGTTACATAGGTCCTAAAAAGTACCTTGTAAACTATATGGTGCCAAATGTGCAATTCACATTGCAAAAAGTTCTAACTGGTCTCAAAATTTTTATTAGAGTCTAATAAGTAAATAATTAAAGTATAACAGTTAACCAATGAAAGGTTTGTCTGTTATCGTTAAAAGAACTTAACTAAAAAATTTGCTCTATACATTAGTTATATAGGTCCTAAAAAGTGCTTTATGAACTATATGGTGCCAAATGTGCAATTCACATTGCAAAAAGTTCTAACGGGTCTCAAAATGTTTATTAGAGTCTAATAAGTAAATAATTAAAGTATAACAGTTAACCAATAAAAGGTTTGTCTGTTATCGTTAAAAGAACTTAACTAAAAAATTTGCACTATACATTAGTTATATAGGTCCTAAAAAGTACCTTGTGAACTATATGGTGCCAAATGTGCAATTCACATTGCAAGAAGTTCTAACGGGTCTCAAAATGTTTATTAGAGTCTAATAAGTAAATAATAAAAGTATAACAGTTAACCAATGAAAGGTTTGTCTGTTATCGTTAAAAGAACTTAACTAAAAAATTTGCACTATACATTAGTTATATAGGCCCTAAAAAGTGCTTTGTGAACTATATGGTGCCAAATGTGCAATTCACATTGCAAAAAGTTCTAACGGGTCTCAAAATGTTTATTAGAGTCTAATAAGTAAATAATAAAAGTATAACAGTTAACCAATGAAAGGTTTGTCTGTTATCGTTAAAAGAACTTAACTAAAAAATTTGCACTATACATTAGTTATATAGGTCCTAAAAAGTACCTTGTGAACTATATGGTGCCAAATGTGCAATTCACATTGCAAAAAGTTCTAACGGGTCTCAAAATGTTTATTAGAGTCTAATAAGTAAATAATAAAAGTATAACAGTTAACCAATGAAAGGTTTGTCTGTTATCGTTAAAAGAACTTAACTAAAAAATTTGCACTATACATTAGTTACATAGGTCCTAAAAAGTACCTTGTGAACAATATGGTGCCAAATGTGCAATTCACATTGCAAAAAGTTCTAACTGGTCTCTAAATGTTTATTAGAGTCTAATAAGTAAATAATAAAAGTATATCAGTTAACCAATGAAAGGTTTGTCTGTTATCGTTAAAAGAACTTAACTAAAAAATTTGCACTATACATTAGTTATATAGGCCCTAAAAAGTGCTTTGTGAACTATATGGTGCCAAATGTGCAATTCACATTGCAAAAAGTTCTAACGGGTCTCAAAATGTTTATTAGAGTCTAATAAGTAAATAATAAAAGTATAACAGTTAACCAATGAAAGGTTTGTCTGTTATCGTTAAAAGAACTTAACTAAAAAATTTGCACTATACATTAGTTATATAGGTCCTAAAAAGTGCTTTGTGAACTATATGGTGCCAAATGTGCAATTCACATTGCAAAAAGTTCAAACGGGTCTCTAAATGTTTATTAGAGTCTAATAAGTAAATAATAAAAGTATAACAGTTAACCAATGAAAGGTTTGTCTGTTATCGTTAAAAGAACTTAACTAAAAAATTTGCACTATACATTAGTTATATAGGTCCTAAAAAGTGCTTTGTGAACTATATGGTGCCAAATGTGCAATTCACATTGCAAAAAGTTCTAACGGGTCTCTAAATGTTTATTAGAGTCTAATAAGTAAATAATAAAAGTATAACAGTTAACCAATGATAGGTTTGTCTGTTATCGTTAAAAGAACTTAACTAAAAAATTTGCACTATACATTAGTTATATAGGTCCTAAAAAGTGCTTTGTGAACTATATGGTGCCAAATGTGCAATTCACATTGCAAAAAGTTCTAACGGGTCTCTAAATGTTTATTAGAGTCTAATAAGTAAATAATAAAAGTATAACAGTTAACCAATAAAAGGTTTGTCTGTTATCGTTAAAAGAACTTAACTAAAAAATTTGCACTATACATTAGTTATATAGGTCCTAAAAAGTACCTTGTGAACTATATGGTGCCAAATGTGCAATTCACATTGCAAAAAGTTCTAACGGGTCTCAAAATGTTTATTAGAGTCTAATAAGTAAATAATAAAAGTATAACAGTTAACCAATGAAAGGTTTGTCTGTTATCGTTAAAAGAACTTAACTAAAAAATTTGCACTATACATTAGTTACATAGGTCCTAAAAAGTACCTTGTAAACTATATGGTGCCAAATGTGCAATTCACATTGCAAAAAGTTCTAACTGGTCTCAAAATTTTTATTAGAGTCTAATAAGTAAATAATTAAAGTATAACAGTTAACCAATGAAAGGTTTGTCTGTTATCGTTAAAAGAACTTAACTAAAAAATTTGCTCTATACATTAGTTATATAGGTCCTAAAAAGTGCTTTATGAACTATATGGTGCCAAATGTGCAATTCACATTGCAAAAAGTTCTAACGGGTCTCAAAATGTTTATTAGAGTCTAATAAGTAAATAATTAAAGTATAACAGTTAACCAATAAAAGGTTTGTCTGTTATCGTTAAAAGAACTTAACTAAAAAATTTGCACTATACATTAGTTATATAGGTCCTAAAAAGTACCTTGTGAACTATATGGTGCCAAATGTGCAATTCACATTGCAAGAAGTTCTAACGGGTCTCAAAATGTTTATTAGAGTCTAATAAGTAAATAATAAAAGTATAACAGTTAACCAATGAAAGGTTTGTCTGTTATCGTTAAAAGAACTTAACTAAAAAATTTGCACTATACATTAGTTACATAGGCCCTAAAAAGTGCTTTGTGAACTATATGGTGCCAAATGTGCAATTCACATTGCAAAAAGTTCTAACGGGTCTCAAAATGTTTATTAGAGTCTAATAAGTAAATAATAAAAGTATAACAGTTAACCAATGAAAGGTTTGTCTGTTATCGTTAAAAGAACTTAACTAAAAAATTTGCACTATACATTAGTTATATAGGTCCTAAAAAGTACCTTGTGAACTATATGGTGCCAAATGTGCAATTCACATTGCAAAAAGTTCTAACGGGTCTCAAAATGTTTATTAGAGTCTAATAAGTAAATAATAAAAGTATAACAGTTAACCAATGAAAGGTTTGTCTGTTATCGTTAAAAGAACTTAACTAAAAAATTTGCACTATACATTAGTTACATAGGTCCTAAAAAGTACCTTGTGAACAATATGGTGCCAAATGTGCAATTCACATTGCAAAAAGTTCTAACTGGTCTCTAAATGTTTATTAGAGTCTAATAAGTAAATAATAAAAGTATATCAGTTAACCAATGAAAGGTTTGTCTGTTATCGTTAAAAGAACTTAACTAAAAAATTTGCACTATACATTAGTTATATAGGCCCTAAAAAGTGCTTTGTGAACTATATGGTGCCAAATGTGCAATTCACATTGCAAAAAGTTCTAACGGGTCTCAAAATGTTTATTAGAGTCTAATAAGTAAATAATAAAAGTATAACAGTTAACCAATGAAAGGTTTGTCTGTTATCGTTAAAAGAACTTAACTAAAAAATTTGCACTATACATTAGTTATATAGGTCCTAAAAAGTGCTTTGTGGACTATATCGTGCCAAATGTGCAATTCACATTGCAAAAAGTTCTAACGGGTCTCAAAATGTTTATTAGAGTCTAATAAGTAAATAATAAAAGTATAACAGTTAACCAATGAAAGGTTTGTCTGTTATCGTTAAAAGAACTTAACTAAAAAATTTGCACTATACATTAGTTACATAGGTCCTAAAAAGTACCTTGTGAACAATATGGTGCCAAATGTGCAATTCACATTGCAAAAAGTTCTAACTGGTCTCAAAATGTTTATTAGAGTCTAATAAGTAAATAATAAAAGTATATCAGTTAACCAATGAAAGGTTTGTCTGTTATCGTTAAAAGAACTTAACTAAAAAATTTGCACTATACATTAGTTATATAGGTCCTAAAAAGTGCTTTGTGAACTATATGGTGCCAAATGTGCAATTCACATTGCAAAAAGTTCTAACGGGTCTCAAAATGTTTATTAGAGTCTAATAAGTAAATGATAAAAACATAACAGTTAACCAATGAAAGGTTTGTCTGTTATCGTTAAAAGAACTTAACTAAAAAATTTGCACTATACATTAGTTATATAGGTCTTAAAAAGTACCTTGTGAACTATATGGTGCCAAATGTGCAATTCACATTGCAAAAAGTTCTAACGGGTCTCAAAATGTTTATTAGAGTCTAATAAGTAAATGATAAAAGTATAACAGTTAACCAATGAAAGCTTTGTCTGTTATCGTTAAAAGAACTTAACTAAAAAATTTGCACTATACATTAGTTACATAGGTCCTAAAAAGTACCTTGTAAACTATATGGTGCCAAATGTGCAATTCACATTGCAAAAAGTTCTAACTGGTCTCAAAATTTTTATTAGAGTCTAATAAGTAAATAATTAAAGTATAACAGTTAACCAATGAAAGGTTTGTCTGTTATCGTTAAAAGAACTTAACTAAAAAATTTGCTCTATACATTAGTTATATAGGTCCTAAAAAGTGCTTTATGAACTATATGGTGCCAAATGTGCAATTCACATTGCAAAAAGTTCTAACGGGTCTCAAAATGTTTATTAGAGTCTAATAAGTAAATAATTAAAGTATAACAGTTAACCAATAAAAGGTTTGTCTGTTATCGTTAAAAGAACTTAACTAAAAAATTTGCACTATACATTAGTTATATAGGTCCTAAAAAGTACCTTGTGAACTATATGGTGCCAAATGTGCAATTCACATTGCAAGAAGTTCTAACGGGTCTCAAAATGTTTATTAGAGTCTAATAAGTAAATAATAAAAGTATAACAGTTAACCAATGAAAGGTTTGTCTGTTATCGTTAAAAGAACTTAACTAAAAAATTTGCACTATACATTAGTTATATAGGCCCTAAAAAGTGCTTTGTGAACTATATGGTGCCAAATGTGCAATTCACATTGCAAAAAGTTCTAACGGGTCTCAAAATGTTTATTAGAGTCTAATAAGTAAATAATAAAAGTATAACAGTTAACCAATGAAAGGTTTGTCTGTTATCGTTAAAAGAACTTAACTAAAAAATTTGCACTATACATTAGTTATATAGGTCCTAAAAAGTACCTTGTGAACTATATGGTGCCAAATGTGCAATTCACATTGCAAAAAGTTCTAACGGGTCTCAAAATGTTTATTAGAGTCTAATAAGTAAATAATAAAAGTATAACAGTTAACCAATGAAAGGTTTGTCTGTTATCGTTAAAAGAACTTAACTAAAAAATTTGCACTATACATTAGTTATATAGGTCCTAAAAAGTGCTTTGTGAACTATATGGTGCCAAATGTGCAATTCACAATGCAAAAAGTTCTAACTGGTCTCAAAATGTTTATTAGAGTCTAATAAGTAAATAATAAAAGTATAACAGTTAACCAATGAAAGGTTTGTCTGTTATCGTTAAAAGAACTTAACTAAAAAATTTGCACTATACATTAGTTACATAGGTCCTAAAAAGTACCTTGTGAACAATATGGTGCCAAATGTGCAATTCACATTGCAAAAAGTTCTAACTGGTCTCAAAATGTTTATTAGAGTCTAATAAGTAAATAATAAAAGTATATCAGTTAACCAATGAAAGGTTTGTCTGTTATCGTTAAAAGAACTTAACTAAAAAATTTGCACTATACATTAGTTATATAGGTCCTAAAAAGTGCTTTGTGAACTATATGGTGCCAAATGTGCAATTCACATTGCAAAAAGTTCTAACGGGTCTCTAAATGTTTATTAGAGTCTAATAAGTAAATAATAAAAGTATAACAGTTAACCAATGAAAGGTTTGTCTGTTATCGTTAAAAGAACTTAACTAAAAAATTTGCACTATACATTAGTTATATAGGTCCTAAAAAGTGCTTTGTGAACTATATGGTGCCAAATGTGCAATTCACATTGCAAAAAGTTCTAACGGGTCTCTAAATGTTTATTAGAGTCTAATAAGTAAATAATAAAAGTATAACAGTTAACCAATGAAAGGTTTGTCTGTTATCGTTAAAAGAACTTAACTAAAAAATTTGCACTATACATTAGTTATATAGGTCCTAAAAAGTGCTTTGTGAACTATATGGTGCCAAATGTGCAATTCACATTGCAAAAAGTTCTAACGGGTCTCTAAATGTTTATTAGAGTCTAATAAGTAAATAATAAAAGTATAACAGTTAACCAATGAAAGGTTTGTCTGTTATCGTTAAAAGAACTTAACTAAAAAATTTGCACTATACATTAGTTATATAGGTCCTAAAAAGTGCTTTGTGAACTATATGGTGCCAAATGTGCAATTCACATTGCAAAAAGTTCTAACGGGTCTCAAAATGTTTATTAGAGTCTAATAAGTAAATAATAAAAGTATAACAGTTAACCAATGATAGGTTTGTCTGTTATCGTTAAAAGAACTTAACTAAAAAATTTGCACTATACATTAGTTATATAGGTCCTAAAAAGTGCTTTGTGAACTATATGGTGCCAAATGTGCAATTCACATTGCAAAAAGTTCTAACGGGTCTCTAAATGTTTATTAGAGTCTAATAAGTAAATAATAAAAGTATAACAGTTAACCAATAAAAGGTTTGTCTGTTATCGTTAAAAGAACTTAACTAAAAAATTTGCACTATACATTAGTTATATAGGTCCTAAAAAGTACCTTGTGAACTATATGGTGCCAAATGTGCAATTCACATTGCAAAAAGTTCTAACGGGTCTCAAAATGTTTATTAGAGTCTAATAAGTAAATAATAAAAGTATAACAGTTAACCAATGAAAGGTTTGTCTGTTATCGTTAAAAGAACTTAACTAAAAAATTTGCACTATACATTAGTTATATAGGTCTTAAAAAGTACCTTGTGAACTATATGGTGCCAAATGTGCAATTCACATTGCAAAAAGTTCTAACGGGTCTCAAAATGTTTATTAGAGTCTAATAAGTAAATGATAAAAGTATAACAGTTAACCAATGAAAGGTTTGTCTGTTATCGTTAAAAGAACTTAACTAAAAAATTTGCACTATACATTAGTTATATAGGTCCTAAAAAGTGCTTTGTGAACTATATGGTGCCAAATGTGCAATTCACAATGCAAAAAGTTCTAACTGGTCTCAAAATGTTTATTAGAGTCTAATAAGTAAATAATAAAAGTATAACAGTTAACCAATGAAAGGTTTGTCTGTTATCGTTAAAAGAACTTAACTAAAAAATTTGCACTATACATTAGTTACATAGGTCCTAAAAAGTACCTTGTGAACAATATGGTGCCAAATGTGCAATTCACATTGCAAAAAGTTCTAACTGGTCTCAAAATGTTTATTAGAGTCTAATAAGTAAATAATAAAAGTATATCAGTTAACCAATGAAAGGTTTGTCTGTTATCGTTAAAAGAACTTAACTAAAAAATTTGCACTATACATTAGTTATATAGGTCCTAAAAAGTGCTTTGTGAACTATATGGTGCCAAATGTGCAATTCACATTGCAAAAAGTTCTAACGGGTCTCTAAATGTTTATTAGAGTCTAATAAGTAAATAATAAAAGTATAACAGTTAACCAATGAAAGGTTTGTCTGTTATCGTTAAAAGAACTTAACTAAAAAATTTGCACTATACATTAGTTATATAGGTCCTAAAAAGTGCTTTGTGAACTATATGGTGCCAAATGTGCAATTCACAATGCAAAAAGTTCTAACTGGTCTCAAAATGTTTATTAGAGTCTAATAAGTAAATAATAAAAGTATAACAGTTAACCAATGAAAGGTTTGTCTGTTATCGTTAAAAGAACTTAACTAAAAAATTTGCACTATACATTAGTTACATAGGTCCTAAAAAGTACCTTGTGAACAATATGGTGCCAAATGTGCAATTCACATTGCAAAAAGTTCTAACTGGTCTCAAAATGTTTATTAGAGTCTAATAAGTAAATAATAAAAGTATATCAGTTAACCAATGAAAGGTTTGTCTGTTATCGTTAAAAGAACTTAACTAAAAAATTTGCACTATACATTAGTTATATAGGTCCTAAAAAGTGCTTTGTGAACTATATGGTGCCAAATGTGCAATTCACATTGCAAAAAGTTCTAACGGGTCTCTAAATGTTTATTAGAGTCTAATAAGTAAATAATAAAAGTATAACAGTTAACCAATGAAAGGTTTGTCTGTTATCGTTAAAAGAACTTAACTAAAAAATTTGCACTATACATTAGTTATATAGGTCCTAAAAAGTGCTTTGTGAACTATATGGTGCCAAATGTGCAATTCACATTGCAAAAAGTTCTAACGGGTCTCTAAATGTTTATTAGAGTCTAATAAGTAAATAATAAAAGTATAACAGTTAACCAATGAAAGGTTTGTCTGTTATCGTTAAAAGAACTTAACTAAAAAATTTGCACTATACATTAGTTATATAGGTCCTAAAAAGTGCTTTGTGAACTATATGGTGCCAAATGTGCAATTCACATTGCAAAAAGTTCTAACGGGTCTCTAAATGTTTATTAGAGTCTAATAAGTAAATAATAAAAGTATAACAGTTAACCAATGAAAGGTTTGTCTGTTATCGTTAAAAGAACTTAACTAAAAAATTTGCACTATACATTAGTTATATAGGTCCTAAAAAGTGCTTTGTGAACTATATGGTGCCAAATGTGCAATTCACATTGCAAAAAGTTCTAACGGGTCTCAAAATGTTTATTAGAGTCTAATAAGTAAATAATAAAAGTATAACAGTTAACCAATGATAGGTTTGTCTGTTATCGTTAAAAGAACTTAACTAAAAAATTTGCACTATACATTAGTTATATAGGTCCTAAAAAGTGCTTTGTGAACTATATGGTGCCAAATGTGCAATTCACATTGCAAAAAGTTCTAACGGGTCTCTAAATGTTTATTAGAGTCTAATAAGTAAATAATAAAAGTATAACAGTTAACCAATAAAAGGTTTGTCTGTTATCGTTAAAAGAACTTAACTAAAAAATTTGCACTATACATTAGTTATATAGGTCCTAAAAAGTACCTTGTGAACTATATGGTGCCAAATGTGCAATTCACATTGCAAAAAGTTCTAACGGGTCTCAAAATGTTTATTAGAGTCTAATAAGTAAATAATAAAAGTATAACAGTTAACCAATGAAAGGTTTGTCTGTTATCGTTAAAAGAACTTAACTAAAAAATTTGCACTATACATTAGTTATATAGGTCTTAAAAAGTACCTTGTGAACTATATGGTGCCAAATGTGCAATTCACATTGCAAAAAGTTCTAACGGGTCTCAAAATGTTTATTAGAGTCTAATAAGTAAATGATAAAAGTATAACAGTTAACCAATGAAAGGTTTGTCTGTTATCGTTAAAAGAACTTAACTAAAAAATTTGCACTATACATTAGTTATATAGGTCCTAAAAAGTGCTTTGTGAACTATATGGTGCCAAATGTGCAATTCACAATGCAAAAAGTTCTAACTGGTCTCAAAATGTTTATTAGAGTCTAATAAGTAAATAATAAAAGTATAACAGTTAACCAATGAAAGGTTTGTCTGTTATCGTTAAAAGAACTTAACTAAAAAATTTGCACTATACATTAGTTACATAGGTCCTAAAAAGTACCTTGTGAACAATATGGTGCCAAATGTGCAATTCACATTGCAAAAAGTTCTAACTGGTCTCAAAATGTTTATTAGAGTCTAATAAGTAAATAATAAAAGTATATCAGTTAACCAATGAAAGGTTTGTCTGTTATCGTTAAAAGAACTTAACTAAAAAATTTGCACTATACATTAGTTATATAGGTCCTAAAAAGTGCTTTGTGAACTATATGGTGCCAAATGTGCAATTCACATTGCAAAAAGTTCTAACGGGTCTCTAAATGTTTATTAGAGTCTAATAAGTAAATAATAAAAGTATAACAGTTAACCAATGAAAGGTTTGTCTGTTATCGTTAAAAGAACTTAACTAAAAAATTTGCACTATACATTAGTTATATAGGTCCTAAAAAGTGCTTTGTGAACTATATGGTGCCAAATGTGCAATTCACATTGCAAAAAGTTCTAACGGGTCTCTAAATGTTTATTAGAGTCTAATAAGTAAATAATAAAAGTATAACAGTTAACCAATGAAAGGTTTGTCTGTTATCGTTAAAAGAACTTAACTAAAAAATTTGCACTATACATTAGTTACATAGGTCCTAAAAAGTACCTTGTGAACAATATGGTGCCAAATGTGCAATTCACATTGCAAAAAGTTCTAACTGGTCTCAAAATGTTTATTAGAGTCTAATAAGTAAATAATAAAAGTATATCAGTTAACCAATGAAAGGTTTGTCTGTTATCGTTAAAAGAACTTAACTAAAAAATTTGCACTATACATTAGTTACATAGGTCCTAAAAAGTACCTTGTGAACAATATGGTGCCAAATGTGCAATTCACATTGCAAAAAGTTCTAACTGGTCTCAAAATGTTTATTAGAGTCTAATAAGTAAATAATAAAAGTATATCAGTTAACCAATGAAAGGTTTGTCTGTTATCGTTAAAAGAACTTAACTAAAAAATTTGCACTATACATTAGTTATATAGGTCCTAAAAAGTGCTTTGTGAACTATATGGTGCCAAATGTGCAATTCACATTGCAAAAAGTTCTAACGGGTCTCTAAATGTTTATTAGAGTCTAATAAGTAAATAATAAAAGTATAACAGTTAACCAATGAAAGGTTTGTCTGTTATCGTTAAAAGAACTTAACTAAAAAATTTGCTCTATACATTAGTTATATAGGTCCTAAAAAGTGCTTTATGAACTATATGGTGCCAAATGTGCAATTCACATTGCAAAAAGTTCTAACGGGTCTCAAAATTTTTATTAGAGTCTAATAAGTAAATAATTAAAGTATAACAGTTAACCAATAAAAGGTTTGTCTGTTATCGTTAAAAGAACTTAACTAAAAAATTTGCACTATACATTAGTTATATAGGTCCTAAAAAGTACCTTGTGAACTATATGGTGCCAAATGTGCAATTCACATTGCAAAAAGTTCTAACGGGTCTCAAAATGTTTATTAGAGTCTAATAAGTAAATAATAAAAGTATAACAGTTAACCAATGAAAGGTTTGTCTGTTATCGTTAAAAGAACTTAACTAAAAAATTTGCACTATACATTAGTTATATAGGCCCTAAAAAGTGCTTTGTGAACTATATGGTGCCAAATGTGCAATTCACATTGCAAAAAGTTCTAACGGGTCTCAAAATGTTTATTAGAGTCTAATAAGTAAATAATAAAAGTATAACAGTTAACCAATGAAAGGTTTGTCTGTTATCGTTAAAAGAACTTAACTAAAAAATTTGCACTATACATTAGTTATATAGGTCCTAAAAAGTGCCTTGTGAACTATATGGTGCCAAATGTGCAATTCACATTGCAAAAAGTTCTAACGGGTCTCAAAATGTTTATTAGAGTCTAATAAGTAAATAATAAAAGTATAACAGTTAACCAATGAAAGGTTTGTCTGTTATCGTTAAAAGAACTTAACTAAAAAATTTGCACTATACATTAGTTACATAGGTCCTAAAAAGTACCTTGTGAACAATATGGTGCCAAATGTGCAATTCACATTGCAAAAAGTTCTAACTGGTCTCAAAATGTTTATTAGAGTCTAATAAGTAAATAATAAAAGTATATCAGTTAACCAATGAAAGGTTTGTCTGTTATCGTTAAAAGAACTTAACTAAAAAATTTGCACTATACATTAGTTATATAGGTCCTAAAAAGTGCTTTGTGAACTATATGGTGCCAAATGTGCAATTCACATTGCAAAAAGTTCTAACGGGTCTCTAAATGTTTATTAGAGTCTAATAAGTAAATAATAAAAGTATAACAGTTAACCAATGAAAGGTTTGTCTGTTATCGTTAAAAGAACTTAACTAAAAAATTTGCTCTATACATTAGTTATATAGGTCCTAAAAAGTGCTTTATGAACTATATGGTGCCAAATGTGCAATTCACATTGCAAAAAGTTCTAACGGGTCTCAAAATTTTTATTAGAGTCTAATAAGTAAATAATTAAAGTATAACAGTTAACCAATAAAAGGTTTGTCTGTTATCGTTAAAAGAACTTAACTAAAAAATTTGCACTATACATTAGTTATATAGGTCCTAAAAAGTACCTTGTGAACTATATGGTGCCAAATGTGCAATTCACATTGCAAAAAGTTCTAACGGGTCTCAAAATGTTTATTAGAGTCTAATAAGTAAATAATAAAAGTATAACAGTTAACCAATGAAAGGTTTGTCTGTTATCGTTAAAAGAACTTAACTAAAAAATTTGCACTATACATTAGTTATATAGGCCCTAAAAAGTGCTTTGTGAACTATATGGTGCCAAATGTGCAATTCACATTGCAAAAAGTTCTAACGGGTCTCAAAATGTTTATTAGAGTCTAATAAGTAAATAATAAAAGTATAACAGTTAACCAATGAAAGGTTTGTCTGTTATCGTTAAAAGAACTTAACTAAAAAATTTGCACTATACATTAGTTATATAGGTCCTAAAAAGTGCCTTGTGAACTATATGGTGCCAAATGTGCAATTCACATTGCAAAAAGTTCTAACGGGTCTCAAAATGTTTATTAGAGTCTAATAAGTAAATAATAAAAGTATAACAGTTAACCAATGAAAGGTTTGTCTGTTATCGTTAAAAGAACTTAACTAAAAAATTTGCACTATACATTAGTTACATAGGTCCTAAAAAGTACCTTGTGAACAATATGGTGCCAAATGTGCAATTCACATTGCAAAAAGTTCTAACTGGTCTCAAAATGTTTATTAGAGTCTAATAAGTAAATAATAAAAGTATATCAGTTAACCAATGAAAGGTTTGTCTGTTATCGTTAAAAGAACTTAACTAAAAAATTTGCACTATACATTAGTTATATAGGTCCTAAAAAGTGCTTTGTGAACTATATGGTGCCAAATGTGCAATTCACATTGCAAAAAGTTCTAACGGGTCTCTAAATGTTTATTAGAGTCTAATAAGTAAATAATAAAAGTATAACAGTTAACCAATGAAAGGTTTGTCTGTTATCGTTAAAAGAACTTAACTAAAAAATTTGCACTATACATTAGTTACATAGGTCCTAAAAAGTACCTTGTGAACAATATGGTGCCAAAAGTGCAATTCACAATGCAAAAAGTTCTAACTGGTCTCAAAATGTTTATTAGAGTCTAATAAGTAAATAATAAAAGTATAACAGTTAACCAATGAAAGGTTTGTCTGTTATCGTTAAAAGAACTTAACTAAAAAATTTGCACTATACATTAGTTACATAGGTCCTAAAAAGTACCTTGTGAACAATATGGTGCCAAATGTGCAATTCACATTGCAAAAAGTTCTAACTGGTCTCAAAATGTTTATTAGAGTCTAATAAGTAAATAATAAAAGTATATCAGTTAACCAATGAAAGGTTTGTCTGTTATCGTTAAAAAAACTTAACTAAAAAATTTGCACTATACATTAGTTACATAGGTCCTAAAAAGTACCTTGTGAACAATATGGTGCCAAATGTGCAATTCACATTGCAAAAAGTTCTAACTGGTCTCAAAATGTTTATTAGAGTCTAATAAGTAAATAATAAAAGTATATCAGTTAACCAATGAAAGGTTTGTCTGTTATCGTTAAAAGAACTTAACTAAAAAATTTGCACTATACATTAGTTATATAGGTCCTAAAAAGTGCTTTGTGAACTATATGGTGCCAAATGTGCAATTCACATTGCAAAAAGTTCTAACGGGTCTCTAAATGTTTATTAGAGTCTAATAAGTAAATAATAAAAGTATAACAGTTAACCAATGAAAGGTTTGTCTGTTATCGTTAAAAGAACTTAACTAAAAATTTGCACTATACATTAGTTACATAGGTCCTAAAAAGTACCTTGTGAACAATATGGTGCCAAATGTGCAATTCACATTGCAAAAAGTTCTAACGGGTCTTAAAATGTTTATTAGAGTCTAATAAGTAAATAATAAAAGTATAACAGTTAACCAATGAAAGGTTTGTCTGTTATTGTTAAAAGAACTTAACTAAAAAATTTGCACTATACATTAGTTACATAGGTCCTAAAAAGTACCTTGTAAACTATATGGTGCCAAATGTGCAATTCACATTGCAAAAAGTTTTAACGGGTCTCAAAATTTTTATTAGAGTCTAATAAGTAAATAATTAAAGTATAACAGTTAACCAATAAAAGGTTTGTCTGTTATCGTTAAAAGAACTTAACTAAAAAATTTGCACTATACATTAGTTATATAGGTCCTAAAAAGTACCTTGTGAACTATATGGTGCCAAATGTGCAATTCACATTGCAAAAAGTTCTAACGGGTCTCAAAATGTTTATTAGAGTCTAATAAGTAAATAATAAAAGTATAACAGTTAACCAATGAAAGGTTTGTCTGTTATCGTTAAAAGAACTTAACTAAAAAATTTGCACTATACATTAGTTATATAGGCCCTAAAAAGTGCTTTGTGAACTATATGGTGCCAAATGTGCAATTCACATTGCAAAAAGTTCTAACGGGTCTCAAAATGTTTATTAGAGTCTAATAAGTAAATAATAAAAGTATAACAGTTAACCAATGAAAGGTTTGTCTGTTATCGTTAAAAGAACTTAACTAAAAAATTTGCACTATACATTAGTTATATAGGTCCTAAAAAGTACCTTGTGAACTATATGGTGCCAAATGTGCAATTCACATTGCAAAAAGTTCTAACGGGTCTCAAAATGTTTATTAGAGTCTAATAAGTAAATAATAAAAGTATAACAGTTAACCAATAAAAGGTTTGTCTGTTATCGTTAAAAGAACTTAACTAAAAAATTTGCACTATACATTAGTTATATAGGTCCTAAAAAGTGCTTTGTGAACTATATGGTGCCAAATGTGCAATTCACATTGCAAAAAGTTCTAACGGGTCTCAAAATGTTTATTAGAGTCTAATAAGTAAATAATAAAAGTATAACAGTTAACCAATGAAAGGTTTGTCTGTTATCGTTAAAAGAACTTAACTAAAAAATTTGCACTATACATTAGTTATATAGGCCCTAAAAAGTGCTTTGTGAACTATATGGTGCCAAATGTGCAATTCACATTGCAAAAAGTTCTAACGGGTCTCAAAATGTTTATTAGAGTCTAATAAGTAAATAATAAAAGTATAACAGTTAACCAATGAAAGGTTTGTCTGTTATCGTTAAAAGAACTTAACTAAAAAATTTGCACTATACATTAGTTATATAGGTCCTAAAAAGTACCTTGTGAACTATATGGTGCCAAATGTGCAATTCACATTGCAAAAAGTTCTAACGGGTCTCAAAATGTTTATTAGAGTCTAATAAGTAAATAATAAAAGTATAACAGTTAACCAATGAAAGGTTTGTCTGTTATCGTTAAAAGAACTTAACTAAAAAATTTGCACTATACATTAGTTATATAGGTCCTAAAAAGTGCTTTGTGAACTATATGGTGCCAAATGTGCAATTCACAATGCAAAAAGTTCTAACTGGTCTCAAAATGTTTATTAGAGTCTAATAAGTAAATAATAAAAGTATAACAGTTAACCAATGAAAGGTTTGTCTGTTATCGTTAAAAGAACTTAACTAAAAAATTTGCACTATACATTAGTTACATAGGTCCTAAAAAGTACCTTGTGAACAATATGGTGCCAAATGTGCAATTCACATTGCAAAAAGTTCTAACTGGTCTCAAAATGTTTATTAGAGTCTAATAAGTAAATAATAAAAGTATATCAGTTAACCAATGAAAGGTTTGTCTGTTATCGTTAAAAGAACTTAACTAAAAAATTTGCACTATACATTAGTTACATAGGTCCTAAAAAGTGCTTTGTGAACAATATGGTGCCAAATGTGCAATTCACATTGCAAAAAGTTCTAACTGGTCTCAAAATGTTTATTAGAGTCTAATAAGTAAATAATAAAAGTATATCAGTTAACCAATGAAAGGTTTGTCTGTTATCGTTAAAAGAACTTAACTAAAAAATTTGCACTATACATTAGTTATATAGGTCCTAAAAAGTGCTTTGTGAACTATATGGTGCCAAATGTGCAATTCACATTGCAAAAAGTTCTAACGGGTCTCTAAATGTTTATTAGAGTCTAATAAGTAAATAATAAAAGTATAACAGTTAACCAATGAAAGGTTTGTCTGTTATCGTTAAAAGAACTTAACTAAAAAATTTGCACTATACATTAGTTACATAGGTCCTAAAAAGTACCTTGTGAACAATATGGTGCCAAATGTGCAATTCACATTGCAAAAAGTTCTAACGGGTCTTAAAATGTTTATTAGAGTCTAATAAGTAAATAATAAAAGTATAACAGTTAACCAATGAAAGGTTTGTCTGTTATTGTTAAAAGAACTTAACTAAAAAATTTGCACTATACATTAGTTACATAGGTCCTAAAAAGTACCTTGTAAACTATATGGTGCCAAATGTGCAATTCACATTGCAAAAAGTTCTAACTGGTCTCAAAATTTTTATTAGAGTCTAATAAGTAAATAATTAAAGTATAACAGTTAACCAATGAAAGGTTTGTCTGTTATCGTTAAAAGAACTTAACTAAAAAATTTGCTCTATACATTAGTTATATAGGTCCTAAAAAGTGCTTTATGAACTATATGGTGCCAAATGTGCAATTCACATTGCAAAAAGTTCTAACGGGTCTCAAAATTTTTATTAGAGTCTAATAAGTAAATAATTAAAGTATAACAGTTAACCAATAAAAGGTTTGTCTGTTATCGTTAAAAGAACTTAACTAAAAAATTTGCACTATACATTAGTTATATAGGTCCTAAAAAGTACCTTGTGAACTATATGGTGCCAAATGTGCAATTCACATTGCAAAAAGTTCTAACGGGTCTCAAAATGTTTATTAGAGTCTAATAAGTAAATAATAAAAGTATAACAGTTAACCAATGAAAGGTTTGTCTGTTATCGTTAAAAGAACTTAACTAAAAAATTTGCACTATACATTAGTTATATAGGCCCTAAAAAGTGCTTTGTGAACTATATGGTGCCAAATGTGCAATTCACATTGCAAAAAGTTCTAACGGGTCTCAAAATGTTTATTAGAGTCTAATAAGTAAATAATAAAAGTATAACAGTTAACCAATGAAAGGTTTGTCTGTTATCGTTAAAAGAACTTAACTAAAAAATTTGCACTATACATTAGTTATATAGGTCCTAAAAAGTACCTTGTGAACTATATGGTGCCAAATGTGCAATTCACATTGCAAAAAGTTCTAACGGGTCTCAAAATGTTTATTAGAGTCTAATAAGTAAATAATAAAAGTATAACAGTTAACCAATGAAAGGTTTGTCTGTTATCGTTAAAAGAACTTAACTAAAAAATTTGCACTATACATTAGTTATATAGGTCCTAAAAAGTGCTTTGTGAACTATATGGTGCCAAATGTGCAATTCACAATGCAAAAAGTTCTAACTGGTCTCAAAATTTTTATTAGAGTCTAATAAGTAAATAATAAAAGTATAACAGTTAACCAATGAAAGGTTTGTCTGTTATCGTTAAAAGAACTTAACTAAAAAATTTGCACTATACATTAGTTACATAGGTCCTAAAAAGTACCTTGTGAACAATATGGTGCCAAATGTGCAATTCACATTGCAAAAAGTTCTAACTGGTCTCAAAATGTTTATTAGAGTCTAATAAGTAAATAATAAAAGTATATCAGTTAACCAATGAAAGGTTTGTCTGTTATCGTTAAAAGAACTTAACTAAAAAATTTGCACTATACATTAGTTATATAGGTCCTAAAAAGTGCTTTGTGAACTATATGGTGCCAAATGTGCAATTCACATTGCAAAAAGTTCTAACGGGTCTCAAAATGTTTATTAGAGTCTAATAAGTAAATAATAAAAGTATAACAGTTAACCAATGAAAGGTTTGTCTGTTATCGTTAAAAGAACTTAACTAAAAAATTTGCACTATACATTAGTTATATAGGTCCTAAAAAGTGCTTTGTGAACTATATCGTGCCAAATGTGCAATTCACATTGCAAAAACTTCTAACGGGTCTCTAAATGTTTATTAGAGTCTAATAAGTAAATAATAAAAGTATAACAGTTAACCAATAAAAGGTTTGTCTGTTATCGTTAAAAGAACTTAACTAAAAAATGTGCACTATACATTAGTTATATAGGTCCTGAAAAGTACCTTGTGAACTATATGGTGCCAAATGTGCAATTCACATTGCAAAAAGTTCTAACTGGTCTCAAAATGTTTATTAGAGTCTAATAAGTAAATAATAAAAGTATAACAGTTAACCAATAAAAGCTTTGTCTGTTATCGTTAAAAGAACTTAACTAAAAAATGTGCACTATACATTAGTTATATAGGTCCTAAAAAGTACCTTGTGAACAATATGGTGCCAAATGTGCAATTCACATTGCAAAAACTTCTAACTGGTCTCAAAATGTTTATTAGAGTCTAATAAGTAAATAATAAAAGTATAACAGTTAACCAATGAAAGGTTTGTCTGTTATCGTTAAAAGAACTTAACTAAAAAATTTGCACTATACATTAGTTATATAGGTCCTAAAAAGTACCTTGTGAACTATATGGTGCCAAATGTGCAATTCACATTGCAAAAAGTTCTAACGGGTCTCAAAATGTTTATTAGAGTCTAATAAGTAAATAATAAAAGTATAACAGTTAACCAATAAAAGGTTTGTCTGTTATCGTTAAAAAAACTTAACTAAAAAATTTGCACTATACATTAGTTATATAGGTCCTAAAAAGTGCCTTGTGAACTATATGGTGCCAAAAGTGCAATTCACATTTCAAAAAGTTCTAACGGGTCTTAAAATGTTTATTTGAGTCTAATAAGTAAATAATAAAAGTATAACAGTTAACCAATGAAAGGTTTGTCTGTTATTGTTAAAAGAACTTAACTAAAAAATTTGCACTATACATTAGTTACATAGGTCCTAAAAAGTACCTTGTAAACTATATGGTGCCAAATGTGCAATTCACATTGCAAATAGTTCTAACTGGTCTCAAAATGTTTATTAGAGTCTAATAAGTAAATAATTAAAGTATAACAGTTAACCAATGAAAGGTTTGTCTGTTATCGTTAAAAGAACTTAACTAAAAAATTTGCTCTATACATTAGTTATATAGGTCCTAAAAAGTGCTTTATGAACTATATGGTGCCAAATGTGCAATTCACATTGCAAAAAGTTCTAACGGGTCTCAAAATTTTTATTAGAGTCTAATAAGTAAATAATTAAAGTATAACAGTTAACCAATAATAGGTTTGTCTGTTATCGTTAAAAGAACTTAACTAAAAAATTTGCACTATACATTAGTTATATAGGTCCTAAAAAGTACCTTGTGAACTATATGGTGCCAAATGTGCAATTCACATTGCAAAAAGTTCTAACGGGTCTCAAAATGTTTATTAGAGTCTAATAAGTAAATAATAAAAGTATAACAGTTAACCAATGAAAGGTTTGTCTGTTATCGTTAAAAGAACTTAACTAAAAAATTTGCACTATACATTAGTTATATAGGCCCTAAAAAGTGCTTTGTGAACTATATGGTGCCAAATGTGCAATTCACATTGCAAAAAGTTCTAACGGGTCTCAAAATGTTTATTAGAGTCTAATAAGTAAATAATAAAAGTATAACAGTTAACCAATGAAAGGTTTGTCTGTTATCGTTAAAAGAACTTAACTAAAAAATTTGCACTATACATTAGTTATATAGGTCCTAAAAAGTACCTTGTGAACTATATGGTGCCAAATGTGCAATTCACATTGCAAAAAGTTCTAACGGGTCTCAAAATGTTTATTAGAGTCTAATAAGTAAATAATAAAAGTATAACAGTTAACCAATGAAAGGTTTGTCTGTTATCGTTAAAAGAACTTAACTAAAAAATTTGCACTATACATTAGTTATATAGGTCCTAAAAAGTGCTTTGTGAACTATATGGTGCCAAATGTGCAATTCACAATGCAAAAAGTTCTAACTGGTCTCAAAATGTTTATTAGAGTCTAATAAGTAAATAATAAAAGTATAACAGTTAACCAATGAAAGGTTTGTCTGTTATCGTTAAAAGAACTTAACTAAAAAATTTGCACTATACATTAGTTACATAGGTCCTAAAAAGTACCTTGTGAACATTATGGTGCCAAATGTGCAATTCACATTGCAAAAAGTTCTAACTGGTCTCAAAATGTTTATTAGAGTCTAATAAGTAAATAATAAAAGTATATCAGTTAACCAATGAAAGGTTTGTCTGTTATCGTTAAAAGAACTTAATTAAAAAATTTGCACTATACATTAGTTATATAGGTCCTAAAAAGTGCTTTGTGAACTATATGGTGCCAAGTGTGCAATTCACATTGCAAAAAGTTCTAACGGGTCTCTAAATGTTTATTAGAGTCTAATAAGTAAATAATAAAAGTATAACAGTTAACCAATGAAAGGTTTGTCTGTTATCGTTAAAAGAACTTAACTAAAAAATTTGCACTATACATTAGTTACATAGGTCCTAAAAAGTACCTTGTGAACAATATGGTGCCAAATGTGCAATTCACAATGCAAAAAGTTCTAACTGGTCTCAAAATGTTTATTAGAGTCTAATAAGTAAATAATAAAAGTATAACAGTTAACCAATGAAAGGTTTGTCTGTTATCGTTAAAAGAACTTAACTAAAAAATTTGCACTATACATTAGTTACATAGGTCCTAAAAAGTACCTTGTGAACAATATGGTGCCAAATGTGCAATTCACATTGCAAAAAGTTCTAACTGGTCTCAAAATGTTTATTAGAGTCTAATAAGTAAATAATAAAAGTACATCAGTTAACCAATGAAAGGTTTGTCTGTTATCGTTAAAAGAACTTAACTAAAAAATTTGCACTATACATTAGTTACATAGGTCCTAAAAAGTACCTTGTGAACAATATGGTGCCAAATGTGCAATTCACATTGCAAAAAGTTCTAACTGGTCTCAAAATGTTTATTAGAGTCTAATAAGTAAATAATAAAAGTATATCAGTTAACCAATGAAAGGTTTGTCTGTTATCGTTAAAAGAACTTAACTAAAAAATTTGCACTATACATTAGTTATATAGGTCCTAAAAAGTGCTTTGTGAACTATATGGTGCCAAATGTGCAATTCACATTGCAAAAAGTTCTAACGGGTCTCTAAATGTTTATTAGAGTCTAATAAGTAAATAATAAAAGTATAACAGTTAACCAATGAAAGGTTTGTCTGTTATCGTTAAAAGAACTTAACTAAAAAATTTGCACTATACATTAGTTACATAGGTCCTAAAAAGTACCTTGTGAACAATATGGTGCCAAATGTGCAATTCACATTGCAAAAAGTTCTAACGGGTCTTAAAATGTTTATTAGAGTCTAATAAGTAAATAATAAAAGTATAACAGTTAACCAATGAAAGGTTTGTCTGTTATTGTTAAAAGAACTTAACTAAAAAATTTGCACTATACATTAGTTACATAGGTCCTAAAAAGTACCTTGTAAACTATATGGTGCCAAATGTGCAATTCACATTGCAAAAAGTTCTAACGGGTCTCAAAATTTTTATTAGAGTCTAATAAGTAAATAATTAAAGTATAACAGTTAACCAATGAAAGGTTTGTCTGTTATCGTTAAAAGAACTTAACTAAAAAATTTGCTCTATACATTAGTTATATAGGTCCTAAAAAGTGCTTTATGAACTATATGGTGCCAAATGTGCAATTCACATTGCAAAAAGTTCTAACGGGTCTCAAAATTTTTATTAGAGTCTAAAGAGTAAATAATTAAAGTATAACAGTTAACCAATAAAAGGTTTGTCTGTTATCGTTAAAAGAACTTAACTAAAAAATTTGCACTATACATTAGTTATATAGGTCCTAAAAAGTACCTTGTGAACTATATGGTGCCAAATGTGCAATCCACATTGCAAAAAGTTCTAACGGGTCTCAAAATGTTTATTAGAGTCTAATAAGTAAATAATAAAAGTATAACAGTTAACCAATGAAAGGTTTGTCTGTTATCGTTAAAAGAACTTAACTAAAAAATTTGCACTATACATTAGTTATATAGGCCCTAAAAAGTGCTTTGTGAACTATATGGTGCCAAATGTGCAATTCACATTGCAAAAAGTTCTAACGGGTCTCAAAATGTTTATTAGAGTCTAATAAGTAAATAATAAAAGTATAACAGTTAACCAATGAAAGGTTTGTCTGTTATCGTTAAAAGAACTTAACTAAAAAATTTGCACTATACATTAGTTATATAGGTCCTAAAAAGTACCTTGTGAACTATATGGTGCCAAATGTGCAATTCACATTGCAAAAAGTTCTAACGGGTCTCAAAATGTTTATTAGAGTCTAATAAGTAAATAATAAAAGTATAACAGTTAACCAATGAAAGGTTTGTCTGTTATCGTTAAAAGAACTTAACTAAAAAATTTGCACTATACATTAGTTATATAGGTCCTAAAAAGTGCTTTGTGAACTATATGGTGCCAAATGTGCAATTCACAATGCAAAAAGTTCTAACTGGTCTCAAAATGTTTATTAGAGTCTAATAAGTAAATAATAAAAGTATAACAGTTAACCAATGAAAGGTTTGTCTGTTATCGTTAAAAGAACTTAACTAAAAAATTTGCACTATACATTAGTTACATAGGTCCTAAAAAGTAGCTTGTGAACTATATGGTGCCAAATGTGCAATTCACATTGCAAAAAGTTCTAACTGGTCTCAAAATGTTTATTAGAGTCTAATAAGTAAATAATAAAAGTATATCAGTTAACCAATGAAAGGTTTGTCTGTTATCGTTAAAAGAACTTAACTAAAAAATTTGCACTATACATTAGTTATATAGGTCCTAAAAAGTGCTTTGTGAACTATATGGTGCCAAATGTGCAATTCACATTGCAAAAAGTTCTAACGGGTCTCAAAATGTTTATTAGAGTCTAATAAGTAAATAATAAAAGTATAACAGTTAACCAATGAAAGGTTTGTCTGTTATCGTTAAAAGAACTTAACTAAAAAATTTGCACTATACATTAGTTATATAGGTCCTAAAAAGTGCTTTGTGAACTATATCGTGCCAAATGTGCAATTCACATTGCAAAAACTTCTAACGGGTCTCTAAATGTTTATTAGAGTCTAATAAGTAAATAATAAAAGTATAACAGTTAACCAATAAAAGGTTTGTCTGTTATCGTTAAAAGAACTTAACTAAAAAATGTGCACTATACATTAGTTATATAGGTCCTGAAAAGTACCTTGTGAACTATATGGTGCCAAATGTGCAATTCACATTGCAAAAAGTTCTACCTGGTCTCAAAATGTTTATTAGAGTCTAATAAGTAAATAATAAAAGTATAACAGTTAACCAATAAAAGCTTTGTCTGTTATCGTTAAAAGAACTTAACTAAAAAATGTGCACTATACATTAGTTATATAGGTCCTAAAAAGTACCTTGTGAACAATATGGTGCCAAATGTGCAATTCACATTGCAAAAACTTCTAACTGGTCTCAAAATGTTTATTAGAGTCTAATAAGTAAATAATAAAAGTATAACAGTTAACCAATGAAATGTTTGTCTGTTATCGTTAAAAGAACTTAACTAAAAAATTTGCACTATACATTAGTTATATAGGTCCTAAAAAGTGCTTTGTGAACTATATGGTGCCAAATGTGCAATTCACATTGCAAAAAGTTCTAACGGGTCTCAAAATGTTTATTAGAGTCTAATAAGTAAATAATAAAAGTATAACAGTTAACCAATAAAAGCTTTGTCTGTTATCGTTAAAAGAACTTAACTAAAAAATTTGCACTATACATTAGTTATATAGGTCCTAAAAAGTGCTTTGTGAACTATATGGTGCCAAATGTGCAATTCACATTGCAAAAAGTTCTAACGGGTCTCAAAATGTTTATTAGAGTCTAATAAGTAAATAATAAAAGTATAACAGTTAACCAATGAAAGGTTTGTCTGTTGTCGTTAAAAGAACTTAACTAAAAAATTTGCACTATACATTAGTTATATAGGTCCTAAAAAGTGCTTTGTGAACTATATCGTGCCAAATGTGCAATTCACATTGCAAAAACTTCTAACGGGTCTCTAAATGTTTATTAGAGTCTAATAAGTAAATAATAAAAGTATAACAGTTAACCAATAAAAGGTTTGTCTGTTATCGTTAAAAGAACTTAACTAAAAAATGTGCACTATACATTAGTTATATAGGTCCTGAAAAGTACCTTGTGAACTATATGGTGCCAAATGTGCAATTCACATTGCAAAAAGTTCTACCTGGTCTCAAAATGTTTATTAGAGTCTAATAAGTAAATAATAAAAGTATAACAGTTAACCAATAAAAGCTTTGTCTGTTATCGTTAAAAGAACTTAACTAAAAAATTTGCACTATACATTAGTTATATAGGTCCTAAAAAGTGCTTTGTGAACTATATGGTGCCAAATGTGCAATTCACATTGCAAAAAGTTCTAACGGGTCTCAAAATGTTTATTAGAGTCTAATAAGTAAATAATAAAAGTATAACAGTTAACCAATAAAAGCTTTGTCTGTTATCGTTAAAAGAACTTAACTAAAAAATTTGCACTATACATTAGTTATATAGGTCCTAAAAAGTGCTTTGTGAACTATATGGTGCCAAATGTGCAATTCACATTGCAAAAAGTTCTAACGGGTCTCAAAATGTTTATTAGAGTCTAATAAGTAAATAATAAAAGTATAACAGTTAACCAATAAAAGCTTTGTCTGTTATCGTTAAAAGAACTTAACTAAAAAATTTGCACTATACATTAGTTATATAGGTCCTAAAAAGTGCCTTGTGAACTATATGGTGCCAAAAGTGCAATTCACATTTCAAAAAGTTCTAACGGGTCTTAAAATGTTTATTAGAGTCTAATAAGTAAATAATAAAAGTATAACAGTTAACCAATGAAAGGTTTGTCTGTTATTGTTAAAAGAACTTAACTAAAAAATTTGCACTATACATTAGTTACATAGGTCCTAAAAAGTACCTTGTAAACTATATGGTGCCAAATGTGCAATTCACATTGCAAAAAGTTCTAACTGGTCTCAAAATTTTTATTAGAGTCTAATAAGTAAATAATTAAAGTATAACAGTTAACCAATAAAAGGTTTGTCTGTTATCGTTAAAAGAACTTAACTAAAAAATTTGCACTATACATTAGTTATATAGGTCCTAAAAAGTACCTTGTGAACTATATGGTGCCAAATGTGCAATTCACATTGCAAAAAGTTCTAACGGGTCTCAAAATGTTTATTAGAGTCTAATAAGTAAATAATAAAAGTATAACAGTTAACCAATGAAAGGTTTGTCTGTTATCGTTAAAAGAACTTAACTAAAAAATTTGCACTATACATTAGTTATATAGGTCCTAAAAAGTACCTTGTGAACTATATGGTGCCAAATGTGCAATTCACATTGCAAAAAGTTCTAACGGGTCTCAAAATGTTTATTAGAGTCTAATAAGTAAATAATAAAAGTATAACAGTTAACCAATGAAAGGTTTGTCTGTTATCGTTAAAAGAACTTAACTAAAAAATTTGCACTATACATTAGTTATATAGGTCCTAAAAAGTGCTTTGTGAACTATATGGTGCCAAATGTGCAATTCACAATGCAAAAAGTTCTAACTTGTCTCAAAATGTTTATTAGAGTCTAATAAGTAAATAATAAAAGTATAACAGTTAACCAATGAAAGGTTTGTCTGTTATCGTTAAAAGAACTTAACTAAAAAATTTGCACTATACATTATTTACATAGGTCCTAAAAAGTACCTTGTGAACAATATGGTGCCAAATGTGCAATTCACATTGCAAAAAGTTCTAACTGGTCTCAAAATGTTTATTAGAGTCTAATAAGTAAATAATAAAAGTATATCAGTTAACCAATGAAAGGTTTGTCTGTTATCGTTAAAAGAACTTAACTAAAAAATTTGCACTATACATTAGTTATATAGGTCCTAAAAAGTGCTTTGTGAACTATATGGTGCCAAATGTGCAATTCACATTGCAAAAAGTTCTAACGGGTCTCTAAATGTTTATTAGAGTCTAATAAGTAAATAATAAAAGTATAACAGTTAACCAATGAAAGGTTTGTCTGTTATCGTTAAAAGAACTTAACTAAAAAATTTGCACTATACATTAGTTATATAGGTCCTAAAAAGTGCTTTGTGAACTATATGGTGCCAAATGTGCAATTCACATTGCAAAAAGTTCTAACGGGTCTCTAAATGTTTATTAGAGTCTAATAAGTAAATAATAAAAGTATAACAGTTAACCAATGAAAGGTTTGTCTGTTATCGTTAAAAGAACTTAACTAAAAAATTTGCACTATACATTAGTTATATAGGTCCTAAAAAGTGCTTTGTGAACTATATGGTGCCAAATGTGCAATTCACATTGCAAAAAGTTCTAACGGGTCTCAAAATGTTTATTAGAGTCTAATAAGTAAATAATAAAAGTATAACAGTTAACCAATGAAAGGTTTGTCTGTTATCGTTAAAAGAACTTAACTAAAAAATTTGCACTATACATTAGTTATATAGGTCCTAAAAAGTGCTTTGTGAACTATATGGTGCCAAATGTGCAATTCACATTGCAAAAAGTTCTAACGGGTCTCTAAATGTTTATTAGAGTCTAATAAGTAAATAATAAAAGTATAACAGTTAACCAATGAAAGGTTTGTCTGTTATCGTTAAAAGAACTTAACTAAAAAATTTGCACTATACATTAGTTATATAGGTCCTAAAAAGTGCTTTGTGAACTATATGGTGCCAAATGTGCAATTCACATTGCAAAAAGTTCTAACGGGTCTCAAAATGTTTATTAGAGTCTAATAAGTAAATAATAAAAGTATAACAGTTAACCAATGATAGGTTTGTCTGTTATCGTTAAAAGAACTTAACTAAAAAATTTGCACTATACATTAGTTATATAGGTCCTAAAAAGTGCTTTGTGAACTATATGGTGCCAAATGTGCAATTCACATTGCAAAAAGTTCTAACGGGTCTCTAAATGTTTATTAGAGTCTAATAAGTAAATAATAAAAGTATAACAGTTAACCAATAAAAGGTTTGTCTGTTATCGTTAAAAGAACTTAACTAAAAAATTTGCACTATACATTAGTTATATAGGTCCTAAAAAGTACCTTGTGAACTATATGGTGCCAAATGTGCAATTCACATTGCAAAAAGTTCTAACGGGTCTCAAAATGTTTATTAGAGTCTAATAAGTAAATAATAAAAGTATAACAGTTAACCAATGAAAGGTTTGTCTGTTATCGTTAAAAGAACTTAACTAAAAAATTTGCACTATACATTAGTTATATAGGTCCTAAAAAGTACCTTGTGAACTATATGGTGCCAAATGTGCAATTCACATTGCAAAAAGTTCTAACGGGTCTCAAAATGTTTATTAGAGTCTAATAAGTAAATAATAAAAGTATAACAGTTAACCAATGAAAGGTTTGTCTGTTATCGTTAAAAGAACTTAACTAAAACATTTGCACTATACATTAGTTATATAGGTCCTAAAAAGTGCTTTGTGAACTATATGGTGCCAAATGTGCAATTCACAATGCAAAAAGTTCTAACTGGTCTCAAAATGTTTATTAGAGTCTAATAAGTAAATAATAAAAGTATAACAGTTAACCAATAAAAGCTTTGTCTGTTATCGTTAAAAGAACTTAACTAAAAAATTTGCACTTTACATTAGTTATATAGGTCCTAAAAAGTACCTTGTGAACAATATGGTGCCAAATGTGCAATTCACATTGCAAAAAGTTCTAACTGGTCTCAAAATGTTTATTAGAGTCTAATAAGTAAATAATAAAAGTATAACAGTTAACCAATGAAAGGTTTGTCTGTTATCGTTAAAAGAACTTAACTAAAAAATTTGCACTATACATTAGTTATATAGGTCCTAAAAAGTATTTTGTGAACAATATGGTGCCAAATGTGCAATTCACATTGTAAAAAGTTCTAACTGGTCTCAAAATGTTTATTAGAGTCTAATAAGTAAATAATAAAAGTATAACAGTTAACCAATGAAAGGTTTGTCTGTTATCGTTAAAAGAACTTAACTAAAAAATTTGCACTATACATTAGTTATATAGGTCCTAAAAAGTGCTTTGTGAACTATATCGTGCCAAATGTGCAATTCACATTGCAAAAACTTCTAACGGGTCTCTAAATGTTTATTAGAGTCTAATAAGTGAATAATAAAAGTATAACAGTTAACCAATAAAAGGTTTGTCTGTTATCGTTAAAAGAACTTAACTAAAAAATGTGCACTATACATTAGTTATATAGGTCCTAAAAAGTACCTTGTGAACAATATGGTGCCAAATGTGCAATTCAAATTGCACAAAGTTCTAACTGGTCTCAAAATGTTTATTAGAGTCTAATAAGTAAATAATAAAAGTATAACAGTTAACCAATAAAAGCTTTGTCTGTTATCGTTAAAAGAACTTAACTAAAAAATGTGCACTATACATTAGTTATATAGGTCCTAAAAAGTACCTTGTGAACAATATGGTGCCAAATGTGCAATTCAAATTGCAAAAAGTTCTAACTGGTCTCAAAATGTTTATTAGAGTCTAATAAGTAAATAATAAAAGTATAACAGTTAACCAATGAAAGGTTTGTCTGTTATCGTTAAAAGAACTTAACTAAAAAATTTGCACTATACATTAGTTATATAGGTCCTGAAAAGTACCTTGTGAACTATATGGTGCCAAATGTGCAATTCACATTGCAAAAAGTTCTAACTGGTCTCAAAATGTTTATTAGAGTCTAATAAGTAAATAATAAAAGTATAACAGTTAACCAATAAAAGCTTTGTCTGTTATCGTTAAAAGAACTTAACTAAAAAATTTGCACTATACATTAGTTATATAGGTCCTAAAAAGTACCTTGTGAACAATATGGTGCCAAATGTGCAATTCACATTGCAAAAACTTCTAACTGGTCTCAAAATGTTTATTAGAGTCTAATAAGTAAATAATAAAAGTATAACAGTTAACCAATGAAAGGTTTGTCTGTTATCGTTAAAAGAACTTAACTAAAAAATTTGCACTATACATTAGTTATATAGGTCCTAAAAAGTACCTTGTGAACTATATGGTGCCAAATGTGCAATTCACATTGCAAAAAGTTCTAACGGGTCTCAAAATGTTTATTAGAGTCTAATAAGTAAATAATAAAAGTATAACAGTTAACCAATGAAAGGTTTGTCTGTTATCGTTAAAAGAACTTAACTAAAAAATTTGCACTATACATTAGTTACATAGGTCCTAAAAAGTACCTTGTAAACTATATGGTGCCAAAAGTGCAATTCACATTGCAAAAAGTTCTAACTGGTCTCAAAATTTTTATTAGAGTCTAATAAGTAAATAATTAAAGTATAACAGTTAACCAATGAAAGGTTTGTCTGTTATCGTTAAAAGAACTTAACTAAAAAATTTGCTCTATACATTAGTTATATAGGTCCTAAAAAGTGCTTTGTGAACTATATGGTGCCAAATGTGCAATTCACATTGCAAAAAGTTCTAACGGGTCTCTAAATGTTTATTAGAGTCTAATAAGTAAATAATAAAAGTATAACAGTTAACCAATAAAAGGTTTGTCTGTTATCGTTAAAAGAACTTAACTAAAAAATTTGCACTATACATTAGTTATATAGGTCCTAAAAAGTACCTTGTGAACTATATGGTGCCAAATGTGCAATTCACATTGCAAAAAGTTCTAACGGGTCTCAAAATGTTTATTAGAGTCTAATAAGTAAATAATAAAAGTATAACAGTTAACCAATGAAAGGTTTGTCTGTTATCGTTAAAAGAACTTAACTAAAAAATTTGCACTATACATTAGTTATATAGGTCCTAAAAAGTGCTTTGTGAACTATATGGTGCCAAATGTGCAATTCACATTGCAAAAAGTTCTAACGGGTCTCAAAATGTTTATTAGAGTCTAATAAGTAAATAATAAAAGTATAACAGTTAACCAATGATAGGTTTGTCTGTTATCGTTAAAAGAACTTAACTAAAAAATTTGCACTATACATTAGTTATATAGGTCCTAAAAAGTGCTTTGTGAACTATATGGTGCCAAATGTGCAATTCACATTGCAAAAAGTTCTAACGGGTCTCTAAATGTTTATTAGAGTCTAATAAGTAAATAATAAAAGTATAACAGTTAACCAATGAAAGGTTTGTCTGTTATCGTTAAAAGAACTTAACTAAAAAATTTGCACTATACATTAGTTATATAGGTCCTAAAAAGTGCTTTGTGAACTATATGGTGCCAAATGTGCAATTCACATTGCAAAAAGTTCTAACGGGTCTCTAAATGTTTATTAGAGTCTAATAAGTAAATAATAAAAGTATAACAGTTAACCAATGAAAGGTTTGTCTGTTATCGTTAAAAGAACTTAACTAAAAAATTTGCACTATACATTAGTTACATAGGTCCTAAAAAGTACCTTGTGAACAATATGGTGCCAAATGTGCAATTCACATTGCAAAAAGTTCTAACTGGTCTCAAAATGTTTATTAGAGTCTAATAAGTAAATAATAAAAGTATAACAGTTAACCAATGATAGGTTTGTCTGTTATCGTTAAAAGAACTTAACTAAACAATTTGCACTATACATTAGTTATATAGGTCCTAAAAAGTGCTTTGTGAACTATATGGTGCCAAATGTGCAATTCACATTGCAAAAAGTTCTAACGGGTCTCTAAATGTTTATTAGAGTCTAATAAGTAAATAATAAAAGTATAACAGTTAACCAATAAAAGGTTTGTCTGTTATCGTTAAAAGAACTTAACTAAAAAATTTGCACTATACATTAGTTATATAGGTCCTAAAAAGTACCTTGTGAACTATATGGTGCCAAATGTGCAATTCACATTGCAAAAAGTTCTAACGGGTCTCAAAATGTTTATTAGAGTCTAATAAGTAAATAATAAAAGTATAACAGTTAACCAATGAAAGGTTTGTCTGTTATCGTTAAAAGAACTTAACTAAAAAATTTGCACTATACATTAGTTATATAGGCCCTAAAAAGTGCTTTGTGAACTATATGGTGCCAAATGTGCAATTCACATTGCAAAAAGTTCTAACGGGTCTCAAAATGTTTATTAGAGTCTAATAAGTAAATAATAAAAGTATAACAGTTAACCAATGAAAGGTTTGTCTGTTATCGTTAAAAGAACTTAACTAAAAAATTTGCACTATACATTAGTTATATAGGTCCTAAAAAGTACCTTGTGAACTATATGGTGCCAAATGTGCAATTCACATTGCAAAAAGTTCTAACGGGTCTCAAAATGTTTATTAGAGTCTAATAAGTAAATAATAAAAGTATAACAGTTAACCAATGAAAGGTTTGTCTGTTATCGTTAAAAGAACTTAACTAAAAAATTTGCACTATACATTAGTTATATAGGTCCTAAAAAGTGCTTTGTGAACTATATGGTGCCAAATGTGCAATTCACAATGGAAAAAGTTCTAACTGGTCTCAAAATGTTTATTAGAGTCTAATAAGTAAATAATAAAAGTATAACAGTTAACCAATGAAAGGTTTGTCTGTTATCGTTAAAAGAACTTAACTAAAAAATTTGCACTATACATTAGTTATATAGGTCCTAAAAAGTGCTTTGTGAACTATATGGTGCCAAATGTGCAATTCACATTGCAAAAAGTTCTAAAGGGTCTCTAAATGTTTATTAGAGTCTAATAAGTAAATAATAAAAGTATAACAGTTAACCAATGAAAGGTTTGTCTGTTATCGTTAAAAGAACTTAACTAAAAAATTTGCACTATACATTAGTTATATAGGTCCTAAAAAGTGCTTTGTGAACTATATGGTGCCAAATGTGCAATTCACATTGCAAAAAGTTCTAACGGGTCTCTAAATGTTTATTAGAGTCTAATAAGTAAATAATAAAAGTATAACAGTTAACCAATGAAAGGTTTGTCTGTTATCGTTAAAAGAACTTAACTAAAAAATTTGCACTATACATTAGTTATATAGGTCCTAAAAAGTGCTTTGTGAACTATATGGTGCCAAATGTGCAATTCACATTGCAAAAACTTCTAACTGGTCTCAAAATGTTTATTAGAGTCTAATAAGTAAATAATAAAAGTATAACAGTTAACCAATGAAAGGTTTGTCTGTTATCGTTAAAAGAACTTAACTAAAAAATTTGCACTATACATTAGTTATATAGGTCCTAAAAAGTACCTTGTGAACTATATGGTGCCAAATGTGCAATTCACATTGCAAAAAGTTCTAACGGGTCTCAAAATGTTTATTAGAGTCTAATAAGTAAATAATAAAAGTATAACAGTTAACCAATAAAAGCTTTGTCTGTTATCGTTAAAAGAACTTAACTAAAAAATTTGCACTATACATTAGTTATATAGGTCCTAAAAAGTGCCTTGTGAACTATATGGTGCCAAAAGTGCAATTCACATTTCAAAAAGTTCTAACGGGTCTTAAAATGTTTATTAGAGTCTAATAAGTAAATAATAAAAGTATAACAGTTAACCAATGAAAGGTTTGTCTGTTATTGTTAAATGAACTTAACTAAAAAATTTGCACTATACATTAGTTACATAGGTCCTAAAAAGTACCTTGTAAACTATATGGTGCCAAATGTGCAATTCACATTGCAAAAAGTTCTAACTGGTCTCAAAATTTTTATTAGAGTCTAATAAGTAAATAATTAAAGTATAACAGTTAACCAATGAAAGGTTTGTCTGTTATCGTTAAAAGAACTTAACTAAAAATTTTGCTCTATACATTAGTTATATAGGTCCTAAAAAGTGCTTTATGAACTATATGGTGCCAAATGTGCAATTCACATTGCAAAAAGTTCTAACGGGTCTCAAAATGTTTATTAGAGTCTAATAAGTAAATAATAAAAGTATAACAGTTAACCAATGAAAGGTTTGTCTGTTATCGTTAAAAGAACTTAACTAAAAAATTTGCACTATACATTAGTTATATAGGCCCTAAAAAGTGCTTTGTGAACTATATGGTGCCAAATGTGCAATTCACATTGCAAAAAGTTCTAACGGGTCTCAAAATGTTTATTAGAGTCTAATAAGTAAATAATAAAAGTATAACAGTTAACCAATGAAAGGTTTGTCTGTTATCGTTAAAAGAACTTAACTAAAAAATTTGCACTATACATTAGTTATATAGGTCCTGAAAAGTACCTTGTGAACTATATGGTGCCAAATGTGCAATTCACATTGCAAAAAGTTCTAACTGGTCTCAAAATGTTTATTAGAGTCTAATAAGTAAATAATAAAAGTATAACAGTTAACCAATAAAAGCTTTGTCTGTTATCGTTAAAAGAACTTAACTAAAAAATTTGCACTATACATTAGTTATATAGGTCCTAAAAAGTACCTTGTGAACAATATGGTGCCAAATGTGCAATTCACATTGCAAAAACTTCTAACTGGTCTCAAAATGTTTATTAGAGTCTAATAAGTAAATAATAAAAGTATAACAGTTAACCAATGAAAGGTTTGTCTGTTATCGTTAAAAGAACTTAACTAAAAAATTTGCACTATACATTAGTTATATAGGTCCTAAAAAGTACCTTGTGAACTATATGGTGCCAAATGTGCAATTCACATTGCAAAAAGTTCTAACGGGTCTCAAAATGTTTATTAGAGTCTAATAAGTAAATAATAAAAGTATAACAGTTAACCAATGAAAGGTTTGTCTGTTATCGTTAAAAGAACTTAACTAAAAAATTTGCACTATACATTAGTTACATAGGTCCTAAAAAGTACCTTGTAAACTATATGGTGCCAAATGTGCAATTCACATTGCAAAAAGTTCTAACTGGTCTCAAAATTTTTATTAGAGTCTAATAAGTAAATAATTAAAGTATAACAGTTAACCAATGAAAGGTTTGTCTGTTATCGTTAAAAGAACTTAACTAAAAAATTTGCTCTATACATTAGTTATATAGGTCCTAAAAAGTGCTTTGTGAACTATATGGTGCCAAATGTGCAATTCACATTGCAAAAAGTTCTAACGGGTCTCTAAATGTTTATTAGAGTCTAATAAGTAAATAATAAAAGTATAACAGTTAACCAATGAAAGGTTTGTCTGTTATCGTTAAAAGAACTTAACTAAAAAATTTGCACTATACATTAGTTATATAGGTCCTAAAAAGTACCTTGTGAACTATATGGTGCCAAATGTGCAATTCACATTGCAAAAAGTTCTAACGGGTCTCAAAATGTTTATTAGAGTCTAATAAGTAAATAATAAAAGTATAACAGTTAACCAATGAAAGGTTTGTCTGTTATCGTTAAAAGAACTTAACTAAAAAATTTGCACTATACATTAGTTATATAGGTCCTAAAAAGTGCTTTGTGAACTATATGGTGCCAAATGTGCAATTCACATTGCAAAAAGTTCTAACGGGTCTCAAAATGTTTATTAGAGTCTAATAAGTAAATAATAAAAGTATAACAGTTAACCAATGATAGGTTTGTCTGTTATCGTTAAAAGAACTTAACTAAAAAATTTGCACTATACATTAGTTATATAGGTCCTAAAAAGTGCTTTGTGAACTATATGGTGCCAAATGTGCAATTCACATTGCAAAAAGTTCTAACGGGTCTCTAAATGTTTATTAGAGTCTAATAAGTAAATAATAAAAGTATAACAGTTAACCAATGAAAGGTTTGTCTGTTATCGTTAAAAGAACTTAACTAAAAAATTTGCACTATACATTAGTTATATAGGTCCTAAAAAGTGCTTTGTGAACTATATGGTGCCAAATGTGCAATTCACATTGCAAAAAGTTCTAACGGGTCTCTAAATGTTTATTAGAGTCTAATAAGTAAATAATAAAAGTATAACAGTTAACCAATGAAAGGTTTGTCTGTTATCGTTAAAAGAACTTAACTAAAAAATTTGCACTATACATTAGTTACATAGGTCCTAAAAAGTACCTTGTGAACAATATGGTGCCAAATGTGCAATTCACATTGCAAAAAGTTCTAACTGGTCTCAAAATGTTTATTAGAGTCTAATAAGTAAATAATAAAAGTATAACAGTTAACCAATGATAGGTTTGTCTGTTATCGTTAAAAGAACTTAACTAAACAATTTGCACTATACATTAGTTATATAGGTCCTAAAAAGTGCTTTGTGAACTATATGGTGCCAAATGTGCAATTCACATTGCAAAAAGTTCTAACGGGTCTCTAAATGTTTATTAGAGTCTAATAAGTAAATAATAAAAGTATAACAGTTAACCAATAAAAGGTTTGTCTGTTATCGTTAAAAGAACTTAACTAAAAAATTTGCACTATACATTAGTTATATAGGTCCTAAAAAGTACCTTGTGAACTATATGGTGCCAAATGTGCAATTCACATTGCAAAAAGTTCTAACGGGTCTCAAAATGTTTATTAGAGTCTAATAAGTAAATAATAAAAGTATAACAGTTAACCAATGAAAGGTTTGTCTGTTATCGTTAAAAGAACTTAACTAAAAAATTTGCACTATACATTAGTTATATAGGCCCTAAAAAGTGCTTTGTGAACTATATGGTGCCAAATGTGCAATTCACATTGCAAAAAGTTCTAACGGGTCTCAAAATGTTTATTAGAGTCTAATAAGTAAATAATAAAAGTATAACAGTTAACCAATGAAAGGTTTGTCTGTTATCGTTAAAAGAACTTAACTAAAAAATTTGCACTATACATTAGTTATATAGGTCCTAAAAAGTACCTTGTGAACTATATGGTGCCAAATGTGCAATTCACATTGCAAAAAGTTCTAACGGGTCTCAAAATGTTTATTAGAGTCTAATAAGTAAATAATAAAAGTATAACAGTTAACCAATGAAAGGTTTGTCTGTTATCGTTAAAAGAACTTAACTAAAAAATTTGCACTATACATTAGTTATATAGGTCCTAAAAAGTGCTTTGTGAACTATATGGTGCCAAATGTGCAATTCACAATGGAAAAAGTTCTAACTGGTCTCAAAATGTTTATTAGAGTCTAATAAGTAAATAATAAAAGTATAACAGTTAACCAATGAAAGGTTTGTCTGTTATCGTTAAAAGAACTTAACTAAAAAATTTGCACTATACATTAGTTATATAGGTCCTAAAAAGTGCTTTGTGAACTATATGGTGCCAAATGTGCAATTCACATTGCAAAAAGTTCTAAAGGGTCTCTAAATGTTTATTAGAGTCTAATAAGTAAATAATAAAAGTATAACAGTTAACCAATGAAAGGTTTGTCTGTTATCGTTAAAAGAACTTAACTAAAAAATTTGCACTATACATTAGTTATATAGGTCCTAAAAAGTGCTTTGTGAACTATATGGTGCCAAATGTGCAATTCACATTGCAAAAAGTTCTAACGGGTCTCTAAATGTTTATTAGAGTCTAATAAGTAAATAATAAAAGTATAACAGTTAACCAATGAAAGGTTTGTCTGTTATCGTTAAAAGAACTTAACTAAAAAATTTGCACTATACATTAGTTATATAGGTCCTAAAAAGTGCTTTGTGAACTATATGGTGCCAAATGTGCAATTCACATTGCAAAAAGTTCTAACGGGTCTCTAAATGTTTATTAGAGTCTAATAAGTAAATAATAAAAGTATAACAGTTAACCAATGAAAGGTTTGTCTGTTATCGTTAAAAGAACTTAACTAAAAAATTTGCACTATACATTAGTTATATAGGTCCTAAAAAGTGCTTTGTGAACTATATGGTGCCAAATGTTAAATTCACATTGCAAAAAGTTCTAACGGGTCTCTAAATGTTTATTAGAGTCTAATAAGTAAATAATAAAAGTATAACAGTTAACCAATGAAAGGTTTGTCTGTTATCGTTAAAAGAACTTAACTAAAAAATTTGCACTATACATTAGTTATATAGGTCCTAAAAAGTGCTTTGTGAACTATATGGTGCCAAATGTGCAATTCACATTGCAAAAAGTTCTAACGGGTCTCAAAATGTTTATTAGAGTCTAATAAGTAAATAATAAAAGTATAACAGTTAACCAATAAAAGCTTTGTCTGTTATCGTTAAAAGAACTTAACTAAAAAATGTGCACTATACATTAGTTATATAGGTCCTAAAAAGTACCTTGTGAACAATATGGTGCCAAATGTGCAATTCACATTGCAAAAACTTCTAACTGGTCTCAAAATGTTTATTAGAGTCTAATAAGTAAATAATAAAAGTATAACAGTTAACCAATGAAAGGTTTGTCTGTTATCGTTAAAAGAACTTAACTAAAAAATTTGCACTATACATTAGTTATATAGGTCCTAAAAAGTACCTTGTGAACTATATGGTGCCAAATGTGCAATTCACATTGCAAAAAGTTCTAACGGGTCTCAAAATGTTTATTAGAGTCTAATAAGTAAATAATAAAAGTATAACAGTTAACCAATAAAAGCTTTGTCTGTTATCGTTAAAAGAACTTAACTAAAAAATTTGCACTATACATTAGTTATATAGGTCCTAAAAAGTGCCTTGTGAACTATATGGTGCCAAAAGTGCAATTCACATTTCAAAAAGTTCTAACGGGTCTTAAAATGTTTATTAGAGTCTAATAAGTAAATAATAAAAGTATAACAGTTAACCAATGAAAGGTTTGTCTGTTATTGTTAAATGAACTTAACTAAAAAATTTGCACTATACATTAGTTACATAGGTCCTAAAAAGTACCTTGTAAACTATATGGTGCCAAATGTGCAATTCACATTGCAAAAAGTTCTAACTGGTCTCAAAATTTTTATTAGAGTCTAATAAGTAAATAATTAAAGTATAACAGTTAACCAATGAAAGGTTTGTCTGTTATCGTTAAAAGAACTTAACTAAAAAATTTGCTCTATACATTAGTTATATAGGTCCTAAAAAGTGCTTTATGAACTATATGGTGCCAAATGTGCAATTCACATTGCAAAAAGTTCTAACGGGTCTCAAAATGTTTATTAGAGTCTAATAAGTAAATAATAAAAGTATAACAGTTAACCAATGAAAGGTTTGTCTGTTATCGTTAAAAGAACTTAACTAAAAAATTTGCACTATACATTAGTTATATAGGCCCTAAAAAGTGCTTTGTGAACTATATGGTGCCAAATGTGCAATTCACATTGCAAAAAGTTCTAACGGGTCTCAAAATGTTTATTAGAGTCTAATAAGTAAATAATAAAAGTATAACAGTTAACCAATGATAGGTTTGTCTGTTATCGTTAAAAGAACTTAACTAAACAATTTGCACTATACATTAGTTATATAGGTCCTAAAAAGTGCTTTGTGAACTATATGGTGCCAAATGTGCAATTCACATTGCAAAAAGTTCTAACGGGTCTCTAAATGTTTATTAGAGTCTAATAAGTAAATAATAAAAGTATAACAGTTAACCAATAAAAGGTTTGTCTGTTATCGTTAAAAGAACTTAACTAAAAAATTTGCACTATACATTAGTTATATAGGTCCTAAAAAGTACCTTGTGAACTATATGGTGCCAAATGTGCAATTCACATTGCAAAAAGTTCTAACGGGTCTCAAAATGTTTATTAGAGTCTAATAAGTAAATAATAAAAGTATAACAGTTAACCAATGAAAGGTTTGTCTGTTATCGTTAAAAGAACTTAACTAAAAAATTTGCACTATACATTAGTTATATAGGCCCTAAAAAGTGCTTTGTGAACTATATGGTGCCAAATGTGCAATTCACATTGCAAAAAGTTCTAACGGGTCTCAAAATGTTTATTAGAGTCTAATAAGTAAATAATAAAAGTATAACAGTTAACCAATGAAAGGTTTGTCTGTTATTGTTAAAAGAACTTAACTAAAAAATTTGCACTATACATTAGTTACATAGGTCCTAAAAAGTACCTTGTAAACTATATGGTGCCAAATGTGCAATTCACATTGCAAAAAGTTCTAACTGGTCTCAAAATTTTTATTAGAGTCTAATAAGTAAATAATTAAAGTATAACAGTTAACCAATGAAAGGTTTGTCTGTTATCGTTAAAAGAACTTAACTAAAAAATTTGCTCTATACATTAGTTATATAGGTCCTAAAAAGTGCTTTGTGAACTATATGGTGCCAAATGTGCAATTCACATTGCAAAAAGTTCTAACGGGTCTCTAAATGTTTATTAGAGTCTAATAAGTAAATAATAAAAGTATAACAGTTAACCAATAAAAGGTTTGTCTGTTATCGTTAAAAGAACTTAACTAAAAAATTTGCACTATACATTAGTTATATAGGTCCTAAAAAGTACCTTGTGAACTATATGGTGCCAAATGTGCAATTCACATTGCAAAAAGTTCTAACGGGTCTCAAAATGTTTATTAGAGTCTAATAAGTAAATAATAAAAGTATAACAGTTAACCAATGAAAGGTTTGTCTGTTATCGTTAAAAGAACTTAACTAAAAAATTTGCACTATACATTAGTTATATAGGTCCTAAAAAGTGCTTTGTGAACTATATGGTGCCAAATGTGCAATTCACATTGCAAAAAGTTCTAACGGGTCTCAAAATGTTTATTAGAGTCTAATAAGTAAATAATAAAAGTATAACAGTTAACCAATGATAGGTTTGTCTGTTATCGTTAAAAGAACTTAACTAAAAAATTTGCACTATACATTAGTTATATAGGTCCTAAAAAGTGCTTTGTGAACTATATCGTGCCAAATGTGCAATTCACATTGCAAAAAGTTCTAACGGGTCTCTAAATGTTTATTAGAGTCTAATAAGTAAATAATAAAAGTATAACAGTTAACCAATGAAAGGTTTGTCTGTTATCGTTAAAAGAACTTAACTAAAAAATTTGCACTATACATTAGTTATATAGGTCCTAAAAAGTGCTTTGTGAACTATATGGTGCCAAATGTGCAATTCACATTGCAAAAAGTTCTAACGGGTCTCTAAATGTTTATTAGAGTCTAATAAGTAAATAATAAAAGTATAACAGTTAACCAATGAAAGGTTTGTCTGTTATCGTTAAAAGAACTTAACTAAAAAATTTGCACTATACATTAGTTACATAGGTCCTAAAAAGTACCTTGTGAACAATATGGTGCCAAATGTGCAATTCACATTGCAAAAAGTTCTAACTGGTCTCAAAATGTTTATTAGAGTCTAATAAGTAAATAATAAAAGTATAACAGTTAACCAATGATAGGTTTGTCTGTTATCGTTAAAAGAACTTAACTAAACAATTTGCACTATACATTAGTTATATAGGTCCTAAAAAGTGCTTTGTGAACTATATGGTGCCAAATGTGCAATTCACATTGCAAAAAGTTCTAACGGGTCTCTAAATGTTTATTAGAGTCTAATAAGTAAATAATAAAAGTATAACAGTTAACCAATAAAAGGTTTGTCTGTTATCGTTAAAAGAACTTAACTAAAAAATTTGCACTATACATTAGTTATATAGGTCCTAAAAAGTACCTTGTGAACTATATGGTGCCAAATGTGCAATTCACATTGCAAAAAGTTCTAACGGGTCTCAAAATGTTTATTAGAGTCTAATAAGTAAATAATAAAAGTATAACAGTTAACCAATGAAAGGTTTGTCTGTTATCGTTAAAAGAACTTAACTAAAAAATTTGCACTATACATTAGTTATATAGGCCCTAAAAAGTGCTTTGTGAACTATATGGTGCCAAATGTGCAATTCACATTGCAAAAAGTTCTAACGGGTCTCAAAATGTTTATTAGAGTCTAATAAGTAAATAATAAAAGTATAACAGTTAACCAATGAAAGGTTTGTCTGTTATCGTTAAAAGAACTTAACTAAAAAATTTGCACTATACATTAGTTATATAGGTCCTAAAAAGTACCTTGTGAACTATATGGTGCCAAATGTGCAATTCACATTGCAAAAAGTTCTAACGGGTCTCAAAATGTTTATTAGAGTCTAATAAGTAAATAATAAAAGTATAACAGTTAACCAATGAAAGGTTTGTCTGTTATCGTTAAAAGAACTTAACTAAAAAATTTGCACTATACATTAGTTATATAGGTCCTAAAAAGTGCTTTGTGAACTATATGGTGCCAAATGTGCAATTCACAATGGAAAAAGTTCTAACTGGTCTCAAAATGTTTATTAGAGTCTAATAAGTAAATAATAAAAGTATAACAGTTAACCAATGAAAGGTTTGTCTGTTATCGTTAAAAGAACTTAACTAAAAAATTTGCACTATACATTAGTTATATAGGTCCTAAAAAGTGCTTTGTGAACTATATGGTGCCAAATGTGCAATTCACATTGCAAAAAGTTCTAAAGGGTCTCTAAATGTTTATTAGAGTCTAATAAGTAAATAATAAAAGTATAACAGTTAACCAATGAAAGGTTTGTCTGTTATCGTTAAAAGAACTTAACTAAAAAATTTGCACTATACATTAGTTATATAGGTCCTAAAAAGTGCTTTGTGAACTATATGGTGCCAAATGTGCAATTCACATTGCAAAAAGTTCTAACGGGTCTCTAAATGTTTATTAGAGTCTAATAAGTAAATAATAAAAGTATAACAGTTAACCAATGAAAGGTTTGTCTGTTATCGTTAAAAGAACTTAACTAAAAAATTTGCACTATACATTAGTTATATAGGTCCTAAAAAGTGCTTTGTGAACTATATGGTGCCAAATGTGCAATTCACATTGCAAAAAGTTCTAACGGGTCTCTAAATGTTTATTAGAGTCTAATAAGTAAATAATAAAAGTATAACAGTTAACCAATGAAAGGTTTGTCTGTTATCGTTAAAAGAACTTAACTAAAAAATTTGCACTATACATTAGTTATATAGGTCCTAAAAAGTGCTTTGTGAACTATATGGTGCCAAATGTTAAATTCACATTGCAAAAAGTTCTAACGGGTCTCTAAATGTTTATTAGAGTCTAATAAGTAAATAATAAAAGTATAACAGTTAACCAATGAAAGGTTTGTCTGTTATCGTTAAAAGAACTTAACTAAAAAATTTGCACTATACATTAGTTATATAGGTCCTAAAAAGTGCTTTGTGAACTATATGGTGCCAAATGTGCAATTCACATTGCAAAAAGTTCTAACGGGTCTCAAAATGTTTATTAGAGTCTAATAAGTAAATAATAAAAGTATAACAGTTAACCAATAAAAGCTTTGTCTGTTATCGTTAAAAGAACTTAACTAAAAAATGTGCACTATACATTAGTTATATAGGTCCTAAAAAGTACCTTGTGAACAATATGGTGCCAAATGTGCAATTCACATTGCAAAAACTTCTAACTGGTCTCAAAATGTTTATTAGAGTCTAATAAGTAAATAATAAAAGTATAACAGTTAACCAATGAAAGGTTTGTCTGTTATCGTTAAAAGAACTTAACTAAAAAATTTGCACTATACATTAGTTATATAGGTCCTAAAAAGTACCTTGTGAACTATATGGTGCCAAATGTGCAATTCACATTGCAAAAAGTTCTAACGGGTCTCAAAATGTTTATTAGAGTCTAATAAGTAAATAATAAAAGTATAACAGTTAACCAATAAAAGCTTTGTCTGTTATCGTTAAAAGAACTTAACTAAAAAATTTGCACTATACATTAGTTATATAGGTCCTAAAAAGTGCCTTGTGAACTATATGGTGCCAAAAGTGCAATTCACATTTCAAAAAGTTCTAACGGGTCTTAAAATGTTTATTAGAGTCTAATAAGTAAATAATAAAAGTATAACAGTTAACCAATGAAAGGTTTGTCTGTTATTGTTAAATGAACTTAACTAAAAAATTTGCACTATACATTAGTTACATAGGTCCTAAAAAGTACCTTGTAAACTATATGGTGCCAAATGTGCAATTCACATTGCAAAAAGTTCTAACTGGTCTCAAAATTTTTATTAGAGTCTAATAAGTAAATAATTAAAGTATAACAGTTAACCAATGAAAGGTTTGTCTGTTATCGTTAAAAGAACTTAACTAAAAAATTTGCTCTATACATTAGTTATATAGGTCCTAAAAAGTGCTTTATGAACTATATGGTGCCAAATGTGCAATTCACATTGCAAAAAGTTCTAACGGGTCTCAAAATGTTTATTAGAGTCTAATAAGTAAATAATAAAAGTATAACAGTTAACCAATGAAAGGTTTGTCTGTTATCGTTAAAAGAACTTAACTAAAAAATTTGCACTATACATTAGTTATATAGGCCCTAAAAAGTGCTTTGTGAACTATATGGTGCCAAATGTGCAATTCACATTGCAAAAAGTTCTAACGGGTCTCAAAATGTTTATTAGAGTCTAATAAGTAAATAATAAAAGTATAACAGTTAACCAATGATAGGTTTGTCTGTTATCGTTAAAAGAACTTAACTAAACAATTTGCACTATACATTAGTTATATAGGTCCTAAAAAGTGCTTTGTGAACTATATGGTGCCAAATGTGCAATTCACATTGCAAAAAGTTCTAACGGGTCTCTAAATGTTTATTAGAGTCTAATAAGTAAATAATAAAAGTATAACAGTTAACCAATAAAAGGTTTGTCTGTTATCGTTAAAAGAACTTAACTAAAAAATTTGCACTATACATTAGTTATATAGGTCCTAAAAAGTACCTTGTGAACTATATGGTGCCAAATGTGCAATTCACATTGCAAAAAGTTCTAACGGGTCTCAAAATGTTTATTAGAGTCTAATAAGTAAATAATAAAAGTATAACAGTTAACCAATGAAAGGTTTGTCTGTTATCGTTAAAAGAACTTAACTAAAAAATTTGCACTATACATTAGTTATATAGGCCCTAAAAAGTGCTTTGTGAACTATATGGTGCCAAATGTGCAATTCACATTGCAAAAAGTTCTAACGGGTCTCAAAATGTTTATTAGAGTCTAATAAGTAAATAATAAAAGTATAACAGTTAACCAATGAAAGGTTTGTCTGTTATCGTTAAAAGAACTTAACTAAAAAATTTGCACTATACATTAGTTATATAGGTCCTAAAAAGTACCTTGTGAACTATATGGTGCCAAATGTGCAATTCACATTGCAAAAAGTTCTAACGGGTCTCAAAATGTTTATTAGAGTCTAATAAGTAAATAATAAAAGTATAACAGTTAACCAATGAAAGGTTTGTCTGTTATCGTTAAAAGAACTTAACTAAAAAATTTGCACTATACATTAGTTATATAGGTCCTAAAAAGTGCTTTGTGAACTATATGGTGCCAAATGTGCAATTCACAATGGAAAAAGTTCTAACTGGTCTCAAAATGTTTATTAGAGTCTAATAAGTAAATAATAAAAGTATAACAGTTAACCAATGAAAGGTTTGTCTGTTATCGTTAAAAGAACTTAACTAAAAAATTTGCACTATACATTAGTTATATAGGTCCTAAAAAGTGCTTTGTGAACTATATGGTGCCAAATGTGCAATTCACATTGCAAAAAGTTCTAAAGGGTCTCTAAATGTTTATTAGAGTCTAATAAGTAAATAATAAAAGTATAACAGTTAACCAATGAAAGGTTTGTCTGTTATCGTTAAAAGAACTTAACTAAAAAATTTGCACTATACATTAGTTATATAGGTCCTAAAAAGTGCTTTGTGAACTATATGGTGCCAAATGTGCAATTCACATTGCAAAAAGTTCTAACGGGTCTCTAAATGTTTATTAGAGTCTAATAAGTAAATAATAAAAGTATAACAGTTAACCAATGAAAGGTTTGTCTGTTATCGTTAAAAGAACTTAACTAAAAAATTTGCACTATACATTAGTTATATAGGTCCTAAAAAGTGCTTTGTGAACTATATGGTGCCAAATGTGCAATTCACATTGCAAAAAGTTCTAACGGGTCTCTAAATGTTTATTAGAGTCTAATAAGTAAATAATAAAAGTATAACAGTTAACCAATGAAAGGTTTGTCTGTTATCGTTAAAAGAACTTAACTAAAAAATTTGCACTATACATTAGTTATATAGGTCCTAAAAAGTGCTTTGTGAACTATATGGTGCCAAATGTTAAATTCACATTGCAAAAAGTTCTAACGGGTCTCTAAATGTTTATTAGAGTCTAATAAGTAAATAATAAAAGTATAACAGTTAACCAATGAAAGGTTTGTCTGTTATCGTTAAAAGAACTTAACTAAAAAATTTGCACTATACATTAGTTATATAGGTCCTAAAAAGTGCTTTGTGAACTATATGGTGCCAAATGTGCAATTCACATTGCAAAAAGTTCTAACGGGTCTCAAAATGTTTATTAGAGTCTAATAAGTAAATAATAAAAGTATAACAGTTAACCAATAAAAGCTTTGTCTGTTATCGTTAAAAGAACTTAACTAAAAAATGTGCACTATACATTAGTTATATAGGTCCTAAAAAGTACCTTGTGAACAATATGGTGCCAAATGTGCAATTCACATTGCAAAAACTTCTAACTGGTCTCAAAATGTTTATTAGAGTCTAATAAGTAAATAATAAAAGTATAACAGTTAACCAATGAAAGGTTTGTCTGTTATCGTTAAAAGAACTTAACTAAAAAATTTGCACTATACATTAGTTATATAGGTCCTAAAAAGTACCTTGTGAACTATATGGTGCCAAATGTGCAATTCACATTGCAAAAAGTTCTAACGGGTCTCAAAATGTTTATTAGAGTCTAATAAGTAAATAATAAAAGTATAACAGTTAACCAATAAAAGCTTTGTCTGTTATCGTTAAAAGAACTTAACTAAAAAATTTGCACTATACATTAGTTATATAGGTCCTAAAAAGTGCCTTGTGAACTATATGGTGCCAAAAGTGCAATTCACATTTCAAAAAGTTCTAACGGGTCTTAAAATGTTTATTAGAGTCTAATAAGTAAATAATAAAAGTATAACAGTTAACCAATGAAAGGTTTGTCTGTTATTGTTAAATGAACTTAACTAAAAAATTTGCACTATACATTAGTTACATAGGTCCTAAAAAGTACCTTGTAAACTATATGGTGCCAAATGTGCAATTCACATTGCAAAAAGTTCTAACTGGTCTCAAAATTTTTATTAGAGTCTAATAAGTAAATAATTAAAGTATAACAGTTAACCAATGAAAGGTTTGTCTGTTATCGTTAAAAGAACTTAACTAAAAAATTTGCTCTATACATTAGTTATATAGGTCCTAAAAAGTGCTTTATGAACTATATGGTGCCAAATGTGCAATTCACATTGCAAAAAGTTCTAACGGGTCTCAAAATGTTTATTAGAGTCTAATAAGTAAATAATAAAAGTATAACAGTTAACCAATGAAAGGTTTGTCTGTTATCGTTAAAAGAACTTAACTAAAAAATTTGCACTATACATTAGTTATATAGGCCCTAAAAAGTGCTTTGTGAACTATATGGTGCCAAATGTGCAATTCACATTGCAAAAAGTTCTAACGGGTCTCAAAATGTTTATTAGAGTCTAATAAGTAAATAATAAAAGTATAACAGTTAACCAATGAAAGGTTTGTCTGTTATCGTTAAAAGAACTTAACTAAAAAATTTGCACTATACATTAGTTATATAGGTCCTAAAAAGTACCTTGTGAACTATATGGTGCCAAATGTGCAATTCACATTGCAAAAAGTTCTAACGGGTCTCAAAATGTTTATTAGAGTCTAATAAGTAAATAATAAAAGTATAACAGTTAACCAATGAAAGGTTTGTCTGTTATCGTTAAAAGAACTTAACTAAAAAATTTGCACTATACATTAGTTATATAGGTCCTAAAAAGTGCTTTGTGAACTATATGGTGCCAAATGTGCAATTCACAATGCAAAAAGTTCTAACTGGTCTCAAAATGTTTATTAGAGTCTAATAAGTAAATAATAAAAGTATAACAGTTAACCAATGAAAGGTTTGTCTGTTATCGTTAAAAGAACTTAACTAAAACATTTGCACTATACATTAGTTACATAGGTCCTAAAAAGTACCTTGTGAACAATATGGTGCCAAATGTGCAATTCACATTGCAAAAAGTTCTAACTGGTCTCAAAATGTTTATTAGAGTCTAATAAGTAAATAATAAAAGTATAACAGTTAACCAATAAAAGGTTTGTCTGTTATCGTTAAAAGAACTTAACTAAAAAATTTGCACTATACATTAGTTATATAGGTCCTAAAAAGTACCTTGTGAACTATATGGTGCCAAATGTGCAATTCACATTGCAAAAAGTTCTAACGGGTCTCAAAATGTTTATTAGAGTCTAATAAGTAAATAATAAAAGTATAACAGTTAACCAATAAAAGGTTTGTCTGTTATCGTTAAAAGAACTTAACTAAAAAATTTGCACTATACATTAGTTATATAGGTCCTAAAAAGTACCTTGTGAACTATATGGTGCCAAATGTGCAATTCACATTGCAAAAAGTTCTAACGGGTCTCAAAATGTTTATTAGAGTCTAATAAGTAAATAATAAAAGTATAACAGTTAACCAATGAAAGGTTTGTCTGTTATCGTTAAAAGAACTTAACTAAAAAATTTGCACTATACATTAGTTATATAGGTCCTAAAAAGTGCTTTGTGAACTATATGGTGCCAAATGTGCAATTCACAATGGAAAAAGTTCTAACTGGTCTCAAAATGTTTATTAGAGTCTAATAAGTAAATAATAAAAGTATAACAGTTAACCAATGAAAGGTTTGTCTGTTATCGTTAAAAGAACTTAACTAAAAAATTTGCACTATACATTAGTTATATAGGTCCTAAAAAGTGCTTTGTGAACTATATGGTGCCAAATGTGCAATTCACATTGCAAAAAGTTCTAAAGGGTCTCTAAATGTTTATTAGAGTCTAATAAGTAAATAATAAAAGTATAACAGTTAACCAATGAAAGGTTTGTCTGTTATCGTTAAAAGAACTTAACTAAAAAATTTGCACTATACATTAGTTATATAGGTCCTAAAAAGTGCTTTGTGAACTATATGGTGCCAAATGTGCAATTCACATTGCAAAAAGTTCTAACGGGTCTCTAAATGTTTATTAGAGTCTAATAAGTAAATAATAAAAGTATAACAGTTAACCAATGAAAGGTTTGTCTGTTATCGTTAAAAGAACTTAACTAAAAAATTTGCACTATACATTAGTTATATAGGTCCTAAAAAGTGCTTTGTGAACTATATGGTGCCAAATGTGCAATTCACATTGCAAAAACTTCTAACTGGTCTCAAAATGTTTATTAGAGTCTAATAAGTAAATAATAAAAGTATAACAGTTAACCAATGAAAGGTTTGTCTGTTATCGTTAAAAGAACTTAACTAAAAAATTTGCACTATACATTAGTTATATAGGTCCTAAAAAGTACCTTGTGAACTATATGGTGCCAAATGTGCAATTCACATTGCAAAAAGTTCTAACGGGTCTCAAAATGTTTATTAGAGTCTAATAAGTAAATAATAAAAGTATAACAGTTAACCAATAAAAGCTTTGTCTGTTATCGTTAAAAGAACTTAACTAAAAAATTTGCACTATACATTAGTTATATAGGTCCTAAAAAGTGCCTTGTGAACTATATGGTGCCAAAAGTGCAATTCACATTTCAAAAAGTTCTAACGGGTCTTAAAATGTTTATTAGAGTCTAATAAGTAAATAATAAAAGTATAACAGTTAACCAATGAAAGGTTTGTCTGTTATTGTTAAATGAACTTAACTAAAAAATTTGCACTATACATTAGTTACATAGGTCCTAAAAAGTACCTTGTAAACTATATGGTGCCAAATGTGCAATTCACATTGCAAAAAGTTCTAACTGGTCTCAAAATTTTTATTAGAGTCTAATAAGTAAATAATTAAAGTATAACAGTTAACCAATGAAAGGTTTGTCTGTTATCGTTAAAAGAACTTAACTAAAAAATTTGCTCTATACATTAGTTATATAGGTCCTAAAAAGTGCTTTATGAACTATATGGTGCCAAATGTGCAATTCACATTGCAAAAAGTTCTAACGGGTCTCAAAATGTTTATTAGAGTCTAATAAGTAAATAATAAAAGTATAACAGTTAACCAATGAAAGGTTTGTCTGTTATCGTTAAAAGAACTTAACTAAAAAATTTGCACTATACATTAGTTATATAGGCCGTAAAAAGTGCTTTGTGAACTATATGGTGCCAAATGTGCAATTCACATTGCAAAAAGTTCTAACGGGTCTCAAAATGTTTATTAGAGTCTAATAAGTAAATAATAAAAGTATAACAGTTAACCAATGAAAGGTTTGTCTGTTATCGTTAAAAGAACTTAACTAAAAAATTTGCACTATACATTAGTTATATAGGTCCTGAAAAGTACCTTGTGAACTATATGGTGCCAAATGTGCAATTCACATTGCAAAAAGTTCTAACTGGTCTCAAAATGTTTATTAGAGTCTAATAAGTAAATAATAAAAGTATAACAGTTAACCAATAAAAGCTTTGTCTGTTATCGTTAAAAGAACTTAACTAAAAAATTTGCACTATACATTAGTTATATAGGTCCTAAAAAGTACCTTGTGAACAATATGGTGCCAAATGTGCAATTCACATTGCAAAAACTTCTAACTGGTCTCAAAATGTTTATTAGAGTCTAATAAGTAAATAATAAAAGTATAACAGTTAACCAATGAAAGGTTTGTCTGTTATCGTTAAAAGAACTTAACTAAAAAATTTGCACTATACATTAGTTATATAGGTCCTAAAAAGTACCTTGTGAACTATATGGTGCCAAATGTGCAATTCACATTGCAAAAAGTTCTAACGGGTCTCAAAATGTTTATTAGAGTCTAATAAGTAAATAATAAAAGTATAACAGTTAACCAATGAAAGGTTTGTCTGTTATTGTTAAAAGAACTTAACTAAAAAATTTGCACTATACATTAGTTACATAGGTCCTAAAAAGTACCTTGTAAACTATATGGTGCCAAATGTGCAATTCACATTGCAAAAAGTTCTAACTGGTCTCAAAATTTTTATTAGAGTCTAATAAGTAAATAATTAAAGTATAACAGTTAACCAATGAAAGGTTTGTCTGTTATCGTTAAAAGAACTTAACTAAAAAATTTGCTCTATACATTAGTTATATAGGTCCTAAAAAGTGCTTTGTGAACTATATGGTGCCAAATGTGCAATTCACATTGCAAAAAGTTCTAACGGGTCTCTAAATGTTTATTAGAGTCTAATAAGTAAATAATAAAAGTATAACAGTTAACCAATAAAAGGTTTGTCTGTTATCGTTAAAAGAACTTAACTAAAAAATTTGCACTATACATTAGTTATATAGGTCCTAAAAAGTACCTTGTGAACTATATGGTGCCAAATGTGCAATTCACATTGCAAAAAGTTCTAACGGGTCTCAAAATGTTTATTAGAGTCTAATAAGTAAATAATAAAAGTATAACAGTTAACCAATGAAAGGTTTGTCTGTTATCGTTAAAAGAACTTAACTAAAAAATTTGCACTATACATTAGTTATATAGGTCCTAAAAAGTGCTTTGTGAACTATATGGTGCCAAATGTGCAATTCACATTGCAAAAAGTTCTAACGGGTCTCAAAATGTTTATTAGAGTCTAATAAGTAAATAATAAAAGTATAACAGTTAACCAATGATAGGTTTGTCTGTTATCGTTAAAAGAACTTAACTAAAAAATTTGCACTATACATTAGTTATATAGGTCCTAAAAAGTGCTTTGTGAACTATATGGTGCCAAATGTGCAATTCACATTGCAAAAAGTTCTAACGGGTCTCTAAATGTTTATTAGAGTCTAATAAGTAAATAATAAAAGTATAACAGTTAACCAATGAAAGGTTTGTCTGTTATCGTTAAAAGAACTTAACTAAAAAATTTGCACTATACATTAGTTATATAGGTCCTAAAAAGTGCTTTGTGAACTATATGGTGCCAAATGTGCAATTCACATTGCAAAAAGTTCTAACGGGTCTCTAAATGTTTATTAGAGTCTAATAAGTAAATAATAAAAGTATAACAGTTAACCAATGAAAGGTTTGTCTGTTATCGTTAAAAGAACTTAACTAAAAAATTTGCACTATACATTAGTTACATAGGTCCTAAAAAGTACCTTGTGAACAATATGGTGCCAAATGTGCAATTCACATTGCAAAAAGTTCTAACTGGTCTCAAAATGTTTATTAGAGTCTAATAAGTAAATAATAAAAGTATAACAGTTAACCAATGATAGGTTTGTCTGTTATCGTTAAAAGAACTTAACTAAACAATTTGCACTATACATTAGTTATATAGGTCCTAAAAAGTGCTTTGTGAACTATATGGTGCCAAATGTGCAATTCACATTGCAAAAAGTTCTAACGGGTCTCTAAATGTTTATTAGAGTCTAATAAGTAAATAATAAAAGTATAACAGTTAACCAATAAAAGGTTTGTCTGTTATCGTTAAAAGAACTTAACTAAAAAATTTGCACTATACATTAGTTATATAGGTCCTAAAAAGTACCTTGTGAACTATATGGTGCCAAATGTGCAATTCACATTGCAAAAAGTTCTAACGGGTCTCAAAATGTTTATTAGAGTCTAATAAGTAAATAATAAAAGTATAACAGTTAACCAATGAAAGGTTTGTCTGTTATCGTTAAAAGAACTTAACTAAAAAATTTGCACTATACATTAGTTATATAGGCCCTAAAAAGTGCTTTGTGAACTATATGGTGCCAAATGTGCAATTCACATTGCAAAAAGTTCTAACGGGTCTCAAAATGTTTATTAGAGTCTAATAAGTAAATAATAAAAGTATAACAGTTAACCAATGAAAGGTTTGTCTGTTATCGTTAAAAGAACTTAACTAAAAAATTTGCACTATACATTAGTTATATAGGTCCTAAAAAGTACCTTGTGAACTATATGGTGCCAAATGTGCAATTCACATTGCAAAAAGTTCTAACGGGTCTCAAAATGTTTATTAGAGTCTAATAAGTAAATAATAAAAGTATAACAGTTAACCAATGAAAGGTTTGTCTGTTATCGTTAAAAGAACTTAACTAAAAAATTTGCACTATACATTAGTTATATAGGTCCTAAAAAGTGCTTTGTGAACTATATGGTGCCAAATGTGCAATTCACAATGGAAAAAGTTCTAACTGGTCTCAAAATGTTTATTAGAGTCTAATAAGTAAATAATAAAAGTATAACAGTTAACCAATGAAAGGTTTGTCTGTTATCGTTAAAAGAACTTAACTAAAAAATTTGCACTATACATTAGTTATATAGGTCCTAAAAAGTGCTTTGTGAACTATATGGTGCCAAATGTGCAATTCACATTGCAAAAAGTTCTAAAGGGTCTCTAAATGTTTATTAGAGTCTAATAAGTAAATAATAAAAGTATAACAGTTAACCAATGAAAGGTTTGTCTGTTATCGTTAAAAGAACTTAACTAAAAAATTTGCACTATACATTAGTTATATAGGTCCTAAAAAGTGCTTTGTGAACTATATGGTGCCAAATGTGCAATTCACATTGCAAAAAGTTCTAACGGGTCTCTAAATGTTTATTAGAGTCTAATAAGTAAATAATAAAAGTATAACAGTTAACCAATGAAAGGTTTGTCTGTTATCGTTAAAAGAACTTAACTAAAAAATTTGCACTATACATTAGTTATATAGGTCCTAAAAAGTGCTTTGTGAACTATATGGTGCCAAATGTGCAATTCACATTGCAAAAAGTTCTAACGGGTCTCTAAATGTTTATTAGAGTCTAATAAGTAAATAATAAAAGTATAACAGTTAACCAATGAAAGGTTTGTCTGTTATCGTTAAAAGAACTTAACTAAAAAATTTGCACTATACATTAGTTATATAGGTCCTAAAAAGTGCTTTGTGAACTATATGGTGCCAAATGTTAAATTCACATTGCAAAAAGTTCTAACGGGTCTCTAAATGTTTATTAGAGTCTAATAAGTAAATAATAAAAGTATAACAGTTAACCAATGAAAGGTTTGTCTGTTATCGTTAAAAGAACTTAACTAAAAAATTTGCACTATACATTAGTTATATAGGTCCTAAAAAGTGCTTTGTGAACTATATGGTGCCAAATGTGCAATTCACATTGCAAAAAGTTCTAACGGGTCTCAAAATGTTTATTAGAGTCTAATAAGTAAATAATAAAAGTATAACAGTTAACCAATAAAAGCTTTGTCTGTTATCGTTAAAAGAACTTAACTAAAAAATGTGCACTATACATTAGTTATATAGGTCCTAAAAAGTACCTTGTGAACAATATGGTGCCAAATGTGCAATTCACATTGCAAAAACTTCTAACTGGTCTCAAAATGTTTATTAGAGTCTAATAAGTAAATAATAAAAGTATAACAGTTAACCAATGAAAGGTTTGTCTGTTATCGTTAAAAGAACTTAACTAAAAAATTTGCACTATACATTAGTTATATAGGTCCTAAAAAGTACCTTGTGAACTATATGGTGCCAAATGTGCAATTCACATTGCAAAAAGTTCTAACGGGTCTCAAAATGTTTATTAGAGTCTAATAAGTAAATAATAAAAGTATAACAGTTAACCAATAAAAGCTTTGTCTGTTATCGTTAAAAGAACTTAACTAAAAAATTTGCACTATACATTAGTTATATAGGTCCTAAAAAGTGCCTTGTGAACTATATGGTGCCAAAAGTGCAATTCACATTTCAAAAAGTTCTAACGGGTCTTAAAATGTTTATTAGAGTCTAATAAGTAAATAATAAAAGTATAACAGTTAACCAATGAAAGGTTTGTCTGTTATTGTTAAATGAACTTAACTAAAAAATTTGCACTATACATTAGTTACATAGGTCCTAAAAAGTACCTTGTAAACTATATGGTGCCAAATGTGCAATTCACATTGCAAAAAGTTCTAACTGGTCTCAAAATTTTTATTAGAGTCTAATAAGTAAATAATTAAAGTATAACAGTTAACCAATGAAAGGTTTGTCTGTTATCGTTAAAAGAACTTAACTAAAAAATTTGCTCTATACATTAGTTATATAGGTCCTAAAAAGTGCTTTATGAACTATATGGTGCCAAATGTGCAATTCACATTGCAAAAAGTTCTAACGGGTCTCAAAATGTTTATTAGAGTCTAATAAGTAAATAATAAAAGTATAACAGTTAACCAATGAAAGGTTTGTCTGTTATCGTTAAAAGAACTTAACTAAAAAATTTGCACTATACATTAGTTATATAGGCCCTAAAAAGTGCTTTGTGAACTATATGGTGCCAAATGTGCAATTCACATTGCAAAAAGTTCTAACGGGTCTCAAAATGTTTATTAGAGTCTAATAAGTAAATAATAAAAGTATAACAGTTAACCAATGAAAGGTTTGTCTGTTATCGTTAAAAGAACTTAACTAAAAAATTTGCACTATACATTAGTTATATAGGTCCTAAAAAGTACCTTGTGAACTATATGGTGCCAAATGTGCAATTCACATTGCAAAAAGTTCTAACGGGTCTCAAAATGTTTATTAGAGTCTAATAAGTAAATAATAAAAGTATAACAGTTAACCAATGAAAGGTTTGTCTGTTATCGTTAAAAGAACTTAACTAAAAAATTTGCACTATACATTAGTTATATAGGTCCTAAAAAGTGCTTTGTGAACTATATGGTGCCAAATGTGCAATTCACAATGCAAAAAGTTCTAACTGGTCTCAAAATGTTTATTAGAGTCTAATAAGTAAATAATAAAAGTATAACAGTTAACCAATGAAAGGTTTGTCTGTTATCGTTAAAAGAACTTAACTAAAACATTTGCACTATACATTAGTTACATAGGTCCTAAAAAGTACCTTGTGAACAATATGGTGCCAAATGTGCAATTCACATTGCAAAAAGTTCTAACTGGTCTCAAAATGTTTATTAGAGTCTAATAAGTAAATAATAAAAGTATAACAGTTAACCAATAAAAGGTTTGTCTGTTATCGTTAAAAGAACTTAACTAAAAAATTTGCACTATACATTAGTTATATAGGTCCTAAAAAGTACCTTGTGAACTATATGGTGCCAAATGTGCAATTCACATTGCAAAAAGTGCTAACGGGTCTCAAAATGTTTATTAGAGTCTAATAAGTAAATAATAAAAGTATAACAGTTAACCAATAAAAGGTTTGTCTGTTATCGTTAAAAGAACTTAACTAAAAAATTTGCACTATACATTAGTTATATAGGTCCTAAAAAGTACCTTGTGAACTATATGGTGCCAAATGTGCAATTCACATTGCAAAAAGTTCTAACGGGTCTCAAAATGTTTATTAGAGTCTAATAAGTAAATAATAAAAGTATAACAGTTAACCAATGAAAGGTTTGTCTGTTATCGTTAAAAGAACTTAACTAAAAAATTTGCACTATACATTAGTTACATAGGTCCTAAAAAGTACCTTGTGAACAATATGGTGCCAAATGTGCAATTCACATTGCAAAAAGTTCTAACTGGTCTCAAAATGTTTATTAGAGTCTAATAAGTAAATAATAAAAGTATATCAGTTAACCAATGAAAGGTTTGTCTGTTATCGTTAAAAGAACTTAACTAAAAAATTTGCACTATACATTAGTTATATAGGTCCTAAAAAGTGCTTTGTGAACTATATGGTGCCAAATGTGCAATTCACATTGCAAAAAGTTCTAACGGGTCTCTAAATGTTTATTAGAGTCTAATAAGTAAATAATAAAAGTATAACAGTTAACCAATGAAAGGTTTGTCTGTTATCGTTAAAAGAACTTAACTAAAAAATTTGCACTATACATTAGTTATATAGGTCCTAAAAAGTGCTTTGTGAACTATATGGTGCCAAATGTGCAATTCACATTGCAAAAAGTTCTAACGGGTCTCTAAATGTTTATTAGAGTCTAATAAGTAAATAATAAAAGTATAACAGTTAACCAATGAAAGGTTTGTCTGTTATCGTTAAAAGAACTTAACTAAAAAATTTGCACTATACATTAGTTATATAGGTCCTAAAAAGTGCTTTGTGAACTATATGGTGCCAAATGTGCAATTCACATTGCAAAAAGTTCTAACGGGTCTCAAAATGTTTATTAGAGTCTAATAAGTAAATAATAAAAGTATAACAGTTAACCAATGAAAGGTTTGTCTGTTATCGTTAAAAGAACTTAACTAAAAAATTTGCACTATACATTAGTTATATAGGTCCTAAAAAGTGCTTTGTGAACTATATGGTGCCAAATGTGCAATTCACATTGCAAAAAGTTCTAACGGGTCTCTAAATGTTTATTAGAGTCTAATAAGTAAATAATAAAAGTATAACAGTTAACCAATGAAAGGTTTGTCTGTTATCGTTAAAAGAACTTAACTAAAAAATTTGCACTATACATTAGTTATATAGGTCCTAAAAAGTGCTTTGTGAACTATATGGTGCCAAATGTGCAATTCACATTGCAAAAAGTTCTAACGGGTCTCAAAATGTTTATTAGAGTCTAATAAGTAAATAATAAAAGTATAACAGTTAACCAATGATAGGTTTGTCTGTTATCGTTAAAAGAACTTAACTAAAAAATTTGCACTATACATTAGTTATATAGGTCCTAAAAAGTGCTTTGTGAACTATATGGTGCCAAATGTGCAATTCACATTGCAAAAAGTTCTAACGGGTCTCTAAATGTTTATTAGAGTCTAATAAGTAAATAATAAAAGTATAACAGTTAACCAATAAAAGGTTTGTCTGTTATCGTTAAAAGAACTTAACTAAAAAATTTGCACTATACATTAGTTATATAGGTCCTAAAAAGTACTTTGTGAACTATATGGTGCCAAATGTGCAATTCACATTGCAAAAAGTTCTAACGAGTCTCAAAATGTTTATTAGAGTCTAATAAGTAAATAATAAAAGTATAACAGTTAACCAATGAAAGGTTTGTCTGTTATCGTTAAAAGAACTTAACTAAAAAATTTGCACTATACATTAGTTATATAGGTCCTAAAAAGTGCTTTGTGAACTATATCGTGCTAAATGTGCAATTCACATTGCAAAAACCTCTAACGGGTCTCTAAATGTTTATTAGAGTCTAATAAGTAAATAATAAAAGTATAACAGTTAACCAATAAAAGGTTTGTCTGTTATCGTTAAAAGAACTTAACTAAAAAATTTGCACTATACATTAGTTATATAGGTCCTAAAAAGTACCTTGTGAACTATATGGTGCCAAATGTGCAATTCACATTGCAAAAACTTCTAAATGGTCTCAAAATGTTTATTAGAGTCTAATAAGTAAATAATAAAAGTATAACAGTTAACCAATGAAAGGTTTGTCTGTTATCGTTAAAAGAACTTAACTAAAAAATGTGCACTATACATTAGTTATATAGGTCCTAAAAAGTGCTTTGTGAACTATATGGTGCCAAATGTGCAATTCACATTGCAAAAATTTCTAATGGGTCTCTAAATGTTTATTAGAGTCTAATAAGTAAATAATAAAAGTATAACAGTTAACCAATGAAAGGTTTGTCTGTTATCGTTAAAAGAACTTAACTAAAAAATTTGCACTATACATTAGTTATATAGGTCCTAAAAAGTGCTTTGTGAACTATATGGTGCCAAATGTGCAATTCACATTGCAAAAAGTTCTAACGGTTCTCAAAATGTTTATTAGAGTCTAATAAGTAAATAATAAAAGTATAACAGTTAACCAATGAAAGGTTTGTCTGTTATCGTTAAAAGAACTTAACTAAAAAATGTGCACTATACATTAGTTATATAGGTCCTAAAAAGTGCTTTGTGAACTATATGGTGCCAAATGTGCAATTCACATTGCAAAAATTTCTAATGGGTCTCTAAATGTTTATTAGAGTCTAATAAGTAAATAATAAAAGTATAACAGTTAACCAATGAAAGGTTTGTCTGTTATCGTTAAAAGAACTTAACTAAAAAATTTGCACTATACATTAGTTATATAGGTCCTAAAAAGTGCTTTGTGAACTATATGGTGCCAAATGTGCAATTCACATTGAAAAAAGTTCTAACGGGTCTCAAAATGTTTATTAGAGTCTAATAAGTAAATAATAAAAGTATAACAGTTAACCAATGAAAGGTTTGTCTGTTATCGTTAAAAGAACTTAACTAAAAAATTTGCACTATACATTAGTTATATAGGTCCTAAAAAGTGCTTTGTGAACTATATGGTGCCAAATGTGCAATTCACATTGCAAAAAGTTCTAACGGGTCTCTAAATGTTTATTAGAGTCTAATAAGTAAATAATAAAAGTATAACAGTTAACCAATGAAAGGTTTGTCTGTTATCGTTAAAAGAACTTAACTAAAAAATTTGCACTATACATTAGTTATATAGGTCCTAAAAAGTGCTTTGTGAACTATATGGTGCCAAATGTGCAATTCACATTGCAAAAAGTTCTAACGGGTCTCTAAATGTTTATTAGAGTCTAATAAGTAAATAATAAAAGTATAACAGTTAACCAATAAAAGGTTTGTCTGTTATCGTTAAAAGAACTTAACTAAAAAATTTGCACTATACATTAGTTATATAGGTCCTAAAAAGTACCTTGTGAACTATATGGTGCCAAATGTGCAATTCACATTGCAAAAAGTTCTAACGGGTCTCAAAATGTTTATTAGAGTCTAATAAGTAAATAATAAAAGTATAACAGTTAACCAATGAAAGGTTTGTCTGTTATCGTTAAAAGAACTTAACTAAAAAATTTGCACTATACATTAGTTATATAGGTCCTAAAAAGTACCTTGTGAACTATATGGTGCCAAATGTGCAATTCACATTGCAAAAAGTTCTAACGGGTCTCAAAATGTTTATTAGAGTCTAATAAGTAAATAATAAAAGTATAACAGTTAACCAATGAAAGGTTTGTCTGTTATCGTTAAAAGAACTTAACTAAAAAATTTGCACTATACATTAGTTACATAGGTCCTAAAAAGTACCTTGTGAACAATATGGTGCCAAATGTGCAATTCACATTGCAAAAAGTTCTAACTGGTCTCAAAATGTTTATTAGAGTCTAATAAGTAAATAATAAAAGTATATCAGTTAACCAATGAAAGGTTTGTCTGTTATCGTTAAAAGAACTTAACTAAAAAATTTGCACTATACATTAGTTATATAGGTCCTAAAAAGTGCTTTGTGAACTATATGGTGCCAAATGTGCAATTCACATTGCAAAAAGTTCTAACGGGTCTCTAAATGTTTATTAGAGTCTAATAAGTAAATAATAAAAGTATAACAGTTAACCAATGAAAGGTTTGTCTGTTATCGTTAAAAGAACTTAACTAAAAAATTTGCACTATACATTAGTTATATAGGTCCTAAAAAGTGCTTTGTGAACTATATGGTGCCAAATGTGCAATTCACATTGCAAAAAGTTCTAACGGGTCTCTAAATGTTTATTAGAGTCTAATAAGTAAATAATAAAAGTATAACAGTTAACCAATGAAAGGTTTGTCTGTTATCGTTAAAAGAACTTAACTAAAAAATTTGCACTATACATTAGTTATATAGGTCCTAAAAAGTGCTTTGTGAACTATATGGTGCCAAATGTGCAATTCACATTGCAAAAAGTTCTAACGGGTCTCAAAATGTTTATTAGAGTCTAATAAGTAAATAATAAAAGTATAACAGTTAACCAATGAAAGGTTTGTCTGTTATCGTTAAAAGAACTTAACTAAAAAATTTGCACTATACATTAGTTATATAGGTCCTAAAAAGTGCTTTGTGAACTATATGGTGCCAAATGTGCAATTCACATTGCAAAAAGTTCTAACGGGTCTCTAAATGTTTATTAGAGTCTAATAAGTAAATAATAAAAGTATAACAGTTAACCAATGAAAGGTTTGTCTGTTATCGTTAAAAGAACTTAACTAAAAAATTTGCACTATACATTAGTTATATAGGTCCTAAAAAGTGCTTTGTGAACTATATGGTGCCAAATGTGCAATTCACATTGCAAAAAGTTCTAACGGGTCTCAAAATGTTTATTAGAGTCTAATAAGTAAATAATAAAAGTATAACAGTTAACCAATGATAGGTTTGTCTGTTATCGTTAAAAGAACTTAACTAAAAAATTTGCACTATACATTAGTTATATAGGTCCTAAAAAGTGCTTTGTGAACTATATGGTGCCAAATGTGCAATTCACATTGCAAAAAGTTCTAACGGGTCTCAAAATGTTTATTAGAGTCTAATAAGTAAATAATAAAAGTATAACAGTTAACCAATAAAAGGTTTGTCTGTTATCGTTAAAAGAACTTAACTAAAAAATTTGCACTATACATTAGTTATATAGGTCCTAAAAAGTACTTTGTGAACTATATGGTGCCAAATGTGCAATTCACATTGCAAAAAGTTCTAACGAGTCTCAAAATGTTTATTAGAGTCTAATAAGTAAATAATAAAAGTATAACAGTTAACCAATGAAAGGTTTGTCTGTTATCGTTAAAAGAACTTAACTAAAAAATTTGCACTATACATTAGTTATATAGGTCCTAAAAAGTGCTTTGTGAACTATATCGTGCTAAATGTGCAATTCACATTGCAAAAACCTCTAACGGGTCTCTAAATGTTTATTAGAGTCTAATAAGTAAATAATAAAAGTATAACAGTTAACCAATAAAAGGTTTGTCTGTTATCGTTAAAAGAACTTAACTAAAAAATTTGCACTATACATTAGTTATATAGGTCCTAAAAAGTACCTTGTGAACTATATCGTGCCAAATGTGCAATTCACATTGCAAAAACTTCTAAATGGTCTCAAAATGTTTATTAGAGTCTAATAAGTAAATAATAAAAGTATAACAGTTAACCAATGAAAGGTTTGTCTGTTATCGTTAAAAGAACTTAACTAAAAAATGTGCACTATACATTAGTTATATAGGTCCTAAAAAGTGCTTTGTGAACTATATGGTGCCAAATGTGCAATTCACATTGCAAAAAGTTCTAATGGGTCTCTAAATGTTTATTAGAGTCTAATAAGTAAATAATAAAAGTATAACAGTTAACCAATGAAAGGTTTGTCTGTTATCGTTAAAAGAACTTAACTAAAAAATTTGCACTATACATTAGTTATATAGGTCCTAAAAAGTGCTTTGTGAACTATATGGTGCCAAATGTGCAATTCACATTGCAAAAAGTTCTAACGGGTCTCTAAATGTTTATTAGAGTCTAATAAGTAAATAATAAAAGTATAACAGTTAACCAATAAAAGGTTTGTCTGTTATCGTTAAAAGAACTTAACTAAAAAATTTGCACTATACATTAGTTATATAGGTCCTAAAAAGTACCTTGTGAACTATATGGTGCCAAATGTGCAATTCACATTGCAAAAAGTTCTAACGGGTCTCAAAATGTTTATTAGAGTCTAATAAGTAAATAATAAAAGTATAACAGTTAACCAATGAAAGGTTTGTCTGTTATCGTTAAAAGAACTTAACTAAAAAATTTGCACTATACATTAGTTATATAGGTCCTAAAAAGTGCTTTGTGAACTATATGGTGCCAAATGTGCAATTCACATTGCAAAAAGTTCTAACGGGTCTCTAAATGTTTATTAGAGTCTAATAAGTAAATAATAAAAGTATAACAGTTAACCAATGAAAGGTTTGTCTGTTATCGTTAAAAGAACTTAACTAAAAAATTTGCACTATACATTAGTTATATAGGTCCTAAAAAGTGCTTTGTGAACTATATGGTGCCAAATGTGCAATTCACATTGCAAAAAGTTCTAACGGGTCTCTAAATGTTTATTAGAGTCTAATAAGTAAATAATAAAAGTATAACAGTTAACCAATGAAAGGTTTGTCTGTTATCGTTAAAAGAACTTAACTAAAAAATTTGCACTATACATTAGTTATATAGGTCCTAAAAAGTACTTTGTGAACTATATGGTGCCAAATGTGCAATTCACATTGCAAAAAGTTCTAACGAGTCTCAAAATGTTTATTAGAGTCTAATAAGTAAATAATAAAAGTATAACAGTTAACCAATGAAAGGTTTGTCTGTTATCGTTAAAAGAACTTAACTAAAAAATTTGCACTATACATTAGTTATATAGGTCCTAAAAAGTGCTTTGTGAACTATATCGTGCTAAATGTGCAATTCACATTGCAAAAACCTCTAACGGGTCTCTAAATGTTTATTAGAGTCTAATAAGTAAATAATAAAAGTATAACAGTTAACCAATAAAAGGTTTGTCTGTTATCGTTAAAAGAACTTAACTAAAAAATTTGCACTATACATTAGTTATATAGGTCCTAAAAAGTACCTTGTGAACTATATGGTGCCAAATGTGCAATTCACATTGCAAAAACTTCTAAATGGTCTCAAAATGTTTATTAGAGTCTAATAAGTAAATAATAAAAGTATAACAGTTAACCAATGAAAGGTTTGTCTGTTATCGTTAAAAGAACTTAACTAAAAAATGTGCACTATACATTAGTTATATAGGTCCTAAAAAGTGCTTTGTGAACTATATGGTGCCAAATGTGCAATTCACATTGCAAAAAGTTCTAATGGGTCTCTAAATGTTTATTAGAGTCTAATAAGTAAATAATAAAAGTATAACAGTTAACCAATGAAAGGTTTGTCTGTTATCGTTAAAAGAACTTAACTAAAAAATTTGCACTATACATTAGTTATATAGGTCCTAAAAAGTGCTTTGTGAACTATATGGTGCCAAATGTGCAATTCACATTGCAAAAAGTTCTAACGGGTCTCTAAATGTTTATTAGAGTCTAATAAGTAAATAATAAAAGTATAACAGTTAACCAATAAAAGGTTTGTCTGTTATCGTTAAAAGAACTTAACTAAAAAATTTGCACTATACATTAGTTATATAGGTCCTAAAAAGTACCTTGTGAACTATATGGTGCCAAATGTGCAATTCACATTGCAAAAAGTTCTAACGGGTCTCAAAATGTTTATTAGAGTCTAATAAGTAAATAATAAAAGTATAACAGTTAACCAATGAAAGGTTTGTCTGTTATCGTTAAAAGAACTTAACTAAAAAATTTGCACTATACATTAGTTATATAGGTCCTAAAAAGTGCTTTGTGAACTATATGGTGCCAAATGTGCAATTCACATTGCAAAAAGTTCTAACGGGTCTCTAAATGTTTATTAGAGTCTAATAAGTAAATAATAAAAGTATAACAGTTAACCAATGAAAGGTTTGTCTGTTATCGTTAAAAGAACTTAACTAAAAAATTTGCACTATACATTAGTTATATAGGTCCTAAAAAGTGCTTTGTGAACTATATGGTGCCAAATGTGCAATTCACATTGCAAAAAGTTCTAACGGGTCTCTAAATGTTTATTAGAGTCTAATAAGTAAATAATAAAAGTATAACAGTTAACCAATAAAAGGTTTGTCTGTTATCGTTAAAAGAACTTAACTAAAAAATTTGCACTATACATTAGTTATATAGGTCCTAAAAAGTACCTTGTGAACTATATGGTGCCAAATGTGCAATTCACATTGCAAAAAGTTCTAACGGGTCTCAAAATGTTTATTAGAGTCTAATAAGTAAATAATAAAAGTATAACAGTTAACCAATGAAAGGTTTGTCTGTTATCGTTAAAAGAACTTAACTAAAAAATTTGCACTATACATTAGTTATATAGGTCCTAAAAAGTACCTTGTGAACTATATGGTGCCAAATGTGCAATTCACATTGCAAAAAGTTCTAACGGGTCTCAAAATGTTTATTAGAGTCTAATAAGTAAATAATAAAAGTATAACAGTTAACCAATGAAAGGTTTGTCTGTTATCGTTAAAAGAACTTAACTAAAAAATTTGCACTATACATTAGTTACATAGGTCCTAAAAAGTACCTTGTGAACAATATGGTGCCAAATGTGCAATTCACATTGCAAAAAGTTCTAACTGGTCTCAAAATGTTTATTAGAGTCTAATAAGTAAATAATAAAAGTATATTAGTTAACCAATGAAAGGTTTGTCTGTTATCGTTAAAAGAACTTAACTAAAAAATTTGCACTATACATTAGTTATATAGGTCCTAAAAAGTGCTTTGTGAACTATATGGTGCCAAATGTGCAATTCACATTGCAAAAAGTTCTAACGGGTCTCTAAATGTTTATTAGAGTCTAATAAGTAAATAATAAAAGTATAACAGTTAACCAATGAAAGGTTTGTCTGTTATCGTTAAAAGAACTTAACTAAAAAATTTGCACTATACATTAGTTATATAGGTCCTAAAAAGTGCTTTGTGAACTATATGGTGCCAAATGTGCAATTCACATTGCAAAAAGTTCTAACGGGTCTCTAAATGTTTATTAGAGTCTAATAAGTAAATAATAAAAGTATAACAGTTAACCAATGAAAGGTTTGTCTGTTATCGTTAAAAGAACTTAACTAAAAAATTTGCACTATACATTAGTTATATAGGTCCTAAAAAGTGCTTTGTGAACTATATGGTGCCAAATGTGCAATTCACATTGCAAAAAGTTCTAACGGGTCTCAAAATGTTTATTAGAGTCTAATAAGTAAATAATAAAAGTATAACAGTTAACCAATGAAAGGTTTGTCTGTTATCGTTAAAAGAACTTAACTAAAAAATTTGCACTATACATTAGTTATATAGGTCCTAAAAAGTGCTTTGTGAACTATATGGTGCCAAATGTGCAATTCACATTGCAAAAAGTTCTAACGGGTCTCTAAATGTTTATTAGAGTCTAATAAGTAAATAATAAAAGTATAACAGTTAACCAATGAAAGGTTTGTCTGTTATCGTTAAAAGAACTTAACTAAAAAATTTGCACTATACATTAGTTATATAGGTCCTAAAAAGTGCTTTGTGAACTATATGGTGCCAAATGTGCAATTCACATTGCAAAAAGTTCTAACGGGTCTCAAAATGTTTATTAGAGTCTAATAAGTAAATAATAAAAGTATAACAGTTAACCAATGATAGGTTTGTCTGTTATCGTTAAAAGAACTTAACTAAAAAATTTGCACTATACATTAGTTATATAGGTCCTAAAAAGTGCTTTGTGAACTATATGGTGCCAAATGTGCAATTCACATTGCAAAAAGTTCTAACGGGTCTCTAAATGTTTATTAGAGTCTAATAAGTAAATAATAAAAGTATAACAGTTAACCAATAAAAGGTTTGTCTGTTATCGTTAAAAGAACTTAACTAAAAAATTTGCACTATACATTAGTTATATAGGTCCTAAAAAGTACTTTGTGAACTATATGGTGCCAAATGTGCAATTCACATTGCAAAAAGTTCTAACGAGTCTCAAAATGTTTATTAGAGTCTAATAAGTAAATAATAAAAGTATAACAGTTAACCAATGAAAGGTTTGTCTGTTATCGTTAAAAGAACTTAACTAAAAAATTTGCACTATACATTAGTTATATAGGTCCTAAAAAGTGCTTTGTGAACTATATCGTGCCAAATGTGCAATTCACATTGCAAAAACCTCTAACGGGTCTCTAAATGTTTATTAGAGTCTAATAAGTAAATAATAAAAGTATAACAGTTAACCAATAAAAGGTTTGTCTGTTATCGTTAAAAGAACTTAACTAAAAAATTTGCACTATACATTAGTTATATAGGTCCTAAAAAGTACCTTGTGAACTATATGGTGCCAAATGTGCAATTCACTTTGCAAAAACTTCTAAATGGTCTCAAAATGTTTATTAGAGTCTAATAAGTAAATAATAAAAGTATAACAGTTAACCAATGAAAGGTTTGTCTGTTATCGTTAAAAGAACTTAACTAAAAAATTTGCAGTATACATTAGTTATATAGGTCCTAAAAAGTACCTTGTGAACTATATGGTGCCAAATGTGCAATTCACATTGCAAAAAGTTCTAACGGGTCTCAAAATGTTTATTAGAGTCTAATAAGTAAATAATAAAAGTATAACAGTTAACCAATAAAAGCTTTGTCTTTTATCGTTAAAAGAACTTAACTAAAAAATTTGCACTATACATTAGTTATATAGGTCCTAAAAAGTGCCTTGTGAACTATATGGTGCCAAAAGTGCAATTCACATTGCAAAAAGTTCTAACGGGTCTTAAAATGTTTATTAGAGTCTAATAAGTAAATAATAAAAGTATAACAGTTAACCAATGAAAGGTTTGTCTGTTATTGTTAAAAGAACTTAACTAAAAAATTTGCACTATACATTAGTTACATAAGTCCTAAAAAGTACCTTGTGAACTATGTGGTGCCAAATGTGCAATTCACATTGCAAAAAGTTCTAACGGGTCTCAAATTGTTTATTAGAGTCTAATAAGTAAATAATAAAAGTATAACAGTTAACCAATGAAAGGTTTGTCTGTTATCGTTAAAAGAACTTAACTAAAAAATTTGCACTATACATTAGTTATATAGGTCCTAAAAAGTGCGTTATGAACTATATGGTGCCAAATGTGCAATTCACATTGCAAAAAGTTCTAACGGGTCTCAAAATGTTTATTAGAGTCTAATAAGTAAATAATAAAAGTATAACAGTTAACCAATGAAAGGATTGTCTGTTATCGTTAAAAGAACTTAACTAAAAAATTTGCACTATACATTAGTTATATAGGTCCTAAAAAGTGCCTTGTGAACTATATGGTGCCAAATGTGCAATTCACATTGCAAAAACTTCTAACGGGTCTCAAAATGTTTATTAGAGTCTAATAAGTAAATAATAAAAGTATAACAGTTAACCAATGAAAGGTTTGTCTGTTATCGTTAAAAGAACTTAACTAAAAAATTTGCACTATACATTAGTTATATAGGTCCTAAAAAGTGCTTTGTGAACTAAATGGTGCCAAATGTGCAATTCACATTGCAAAAAGTTCTAACGGGTCTCAAAATGTTTATTAGAGTCTAATAAGTAAATAATAAAAGTATAACAGTTAACCAATGAAAGGTTTGTCTGTTATCGTTAAAAGAACTTAACTAAAAAATTTGCACTATACATTAGTTATATAGGTCCTAAAAAGTGCTTTGTGAACTATATGGTGCCAAATGTGCAATTCACATTGCAAAAAGGTCTAGCGGGTCTCTAAATGTTTATTAGAGTCTAATAAGTAAATAATAAAAGTATAACAGTTAACCAATGAAAGGTTCGTCTGTTATCGTTAAAAGAACTTAACTAAAAAATTTGCACTATACATTAGTTATATAGGTCCTAAAAAGTGCTTTGTGAACTATATGGTGCCAAATGTGCAATTCACATTGCAAAAAGTTCTAACGGGTCTCTAAATGTTTATTAGAGTCTAATAAGTAAATAATAAAAGTATAACAGTTAACCAATAAAATCTTTGTCTGTTATCGTTAAAAGAACTTAACTAAAAAATTTGCACTATACATTAGTTATATAGGTCCTAAAAAGTACCTTGTGAACAATATGGTGCCAAATGTGCAATTCACATTGCAAAAAGTTCTAACTGGTCTCAAAATGTTTATTAGAGTCTAATAAGTAAATAATAAAAGTATAACAGTTAACCAATGAAAGGTTTGTCTGTTATCGTTAAAAGAACTTAACTAAAAAATTTGCAGTATACATTAGTTATATAGGTCCTGAAAAGTGCCTTGTGAACTATATGGTGCCAAATGTGCAATTCACATTGCAAAAACTTCTAACGGGTCTCTAAATGTTCATTAGAGTCTAATAAGTAAATAATAAAAGTATAACAGTTAACCAATGAAAGGTTTGTCTGTTATCGTTAAAAGAACTTAACTAAAAAATTTGCACTATACATTAGTTATATAGGTCCTAAAAAGTGCTTTGTGAACTAAATGGTGCCAAATGTGCAATTCACATTGCAAAAAGTTCTAACGGATCTCAAAATGTTTATTAGAGTCTAATAAGTAAATAATAAAAGTATAACAGTTAACCAATGATAGGTTTGTCTGTTATCGTTAAAAGAACTTAACTAAAAAATTTGCACTATACATTAGTTATATAGGTCCTAAAAAGTGCTTTGTGAACTATATGGTGCCAAATGTGCAATTCACATTGCAAAAAGTTCTAACGGGTCTCTAAATGTTTATTAGAGTCTAATAAGTAAATAATAAAAGTATAACAGTTAACCAATAAAAGCTTTGTCTGTTATCGTTAAAAGAACTTAACTAAAAAATTTGCACTATACATTAGTTATATAGGTCCTAAAAAGTACCTTGTGAACTATATGGTGCCAAATGTGCAATTCACATTGCAAAAAGTTCTAACGGGTCTCAAAATGTTTATTAGAGTCTAATAAGTAAATAATAAAAGTATAACAGTTAACCAATGAAAGGTTTGTCTGTTATCGTTAAAAGAACTTAACTAAAAAATTTGCACTATACATTAGTTATATAGGTCCTAAAAAGTGCCTTGTGAACTATATGGTGCCAAATGTGCAATTCACATTGCAAAAAGTTCTAACGGGTCTCAAAATGTTTATTAGAGTCTAATAAGTAAATAATAAAAGTATAACAGTTAACCAATGAACGGTTTGTCTGTTATCGTTAAAAGAACTTAACTAAAAAATTTGCACTATACATTAGTTATATAGGTCCTAAAAAGTGCTTTGTGAACTATATCGTGCCAAATGTGCAATTCACATTGCAAAAACTTCTAACAGGTCTCTAAATGTTTATTAGAGTCTAATAAGTAAATAATAAAAGTATAACAGTTAACCAATAAAAGGTTTGTCTGTTATCGTTAAAAGAACTTAACTAAAAAATGTGCACAATACATTAGTTATATAGGTCCTAAAAAGTACCTTGTGAACAATATGGTGCCAAATGTGCAATTCACATTGCACAAAGTTCTATCTGGTCTCAAAATGTTTATTAGAGTCTAATAAGTAAATAATAAAAGTATAACAGTTAACCAATGAAAGGTTTGTCTGTTATCGTTAAAAGAACTTAACTAAAAAATTTGCACTATACATTAGTTATATAGGTCCTGAAAAGTACCTTGTGAACTATATGGTGCCAAATGTGCAATTCACATTGCAAAAAGTTCTAACTGGTTTCAAAATGTTTATTAGAGTCTAATCAGTAAATAATAAAAGTATAACAGTTAACCAACAAAAGCTTTGTCTGTTATCGTTAAAAGAACTTAACTAAAAAATTTGCACAATACATTAGTTATATAGGTCCTAAAAAGTACCTTGTGAACAATATGGTGCCAAATGTGCAATTCACATTGCAAAAACTTCTAACTGGTCTCAAAATGTTTATTAGAGTCTAATAAGTAAATAATAAAAGTATTACAGTTAACCAATGAAAGGTTTGTCTGTTATCGTTAAAAGAACTTAACTAAAAAATTTGCACTATACATTAGTTATATAGGTCCTAAAAAGTGCTTTGTGAACTATATGGTGCCAAATGTGCAATTCACATTGCAAAAAGTTCTAACTGGTCTCAAAATGTTTATTAGAGTCTAATAAGTAAATAATAAAAGTATAACAGTTAACCAATGAAAGGTTTGTCTGTTATCGTTAAAAGAACTTAACTAAAAAATTTGCACTATACATTAGTTATATAGGTCCTAAAAAGTGCTTTATGAACTATATGGTGCCAAATGTGCAATTCACATTGCAAAAAGTTCTAACGGGTCTCAAAATGTTTATTAGAGTCTAATAAGTAAATAATAAAAGTATAACAGTTAACCAATGAAAGGATTGTCTGTTATCGTTAAAAGAACTTAACTAAAAAATTTGCACTATACATTAGTTATATAGGTCCTAAAAAGTGCCTTGTGAACTATATGGTGCCAAATGTGAAATTCACATTGCAAAAAGTTCTAACGGGTCTCTAAATGTTCATTAGAGTCTAATAAGTAAATAATAAAAGTATAACAGTTAACCAATGAAAGGTTTATCTGTTATCGTTAAAAGAACTTAACTAAAAAATTTGCACTATACATTAGTTATATAGGTCCTAAAAAGTGCTTTGTGAACTAAATGGTGCCAAATGTGCAATTCACATTGCAAAAAGTTCTAACGGATCTCAAAATGTTTATTAGAGTCTAATAAGTAAATAATAAAAGTATAACAGTTAACCAATGATAGGTTTGTCTGTTATCGTTAAAAGAACTTAACTAAAAAATTTGCACTATACATTAGTTATATAGGTCCTAAAAAGTGCTTTGTGAACTATATGGTGCCAAATGTGCAATTCACATTGCAAAAAGTTCTAACGGGTCTCAAAATGTTTATTAGAGTCTAATAAGTAAATAATAAAAGTATAACAGTTAACCAATGAAAGGTTTGTCTGTTATCGTTAAAAGAACTTAACTAAAAAATTTGCACTATACATTAGTTATATAGGTCCTAAAAAGTGCCTTGTGAACTATATGGTGCCAAATGTGCAATTCACATTGCAAAAAGTTCTAACGGGTCTCAAAATGTTTATTAGAGTCTAATAAGTAAATAATAAAAGTATAACAGTTAACCAATGAACGGTTTGTCTGTTATCGTTAAAAGAACTTAACTAAAAAATTTGCACTATACATTAGTTATATAGGTCCTAAAAAGTGCTTTGTGAACTATATCGTGCCAAATGTGCAATTCACATTGCAAAAACTTCTAACAGGTCTCTAAATGTTTATTAGAGTCTAATAAGTAAATAATAAAAGTATAACAGTTAACCAATAAAAGGTTTGTCTGTTATCGTTAAAAGAACTTAACTAAAAAATGTGCACAATACATTAGTTATATAGGTCCTAAAAAGTACCTTGTGAACAATATGGTGCCAAATGTGCAATTCACATTGCACAAAGTTCTAACTGGTCTCAAAATGTTTATTGGAGTCTAATAAGTAAATAATAAAAGTATAACAGTTAACCAATAAAAGGTTTGTCTGTTATCGTTAAAAGAACTTAACTAAAAAATTTGCACTATACATTAGTTATATAGGTCCTAAAAAGTACCTTGTGAACAATATGGTGCCAAATGTGTAATTCACATTGCAAAAAGTTCTAACTGGTCTCAAAATGTTTATTAGAGTCTAATAAGTAAATAATAAAAGTATAACAGTTAACCAATAAAAGCTTTGTCTGTTATCGTTAAAAGAACTTAACTAAAAAATTTGCACTATACATTAGTTATATAGGTCCTAAAAAGTGCTTTGTGAACTATATGGTGCCAAATGTGCAATTCACATTGCAAAAAGTTCTAACGGGTCTCAAAATGTTTATTAGAGTCTAATAAGTAAATAATAAAAGTATAACAGTTAACCAATGAAAGGTTTGTCTGTTGTCGTTAAAAGAACTTAACTAAAAAATTTGCACTATACATTAGTTATATAGGTCCTAAAAAGTGCTTTGTGAACTATATCGTGCCAAATGTGCAATTCACATTGCAAAAACTTCTAACGGGTCTCTAAATGTTTATTAGAGTCTAATAAGTAAATAATAAAAGTATAACAGTTAACCAATAAAAGGTTTGTCTGTTATCGTTAAAAGAACTTAACTAAAAAATGTGCACTATACATTAGTTATATAGGTCCTGAAAAGTACCTTGTGAACTATATGGTGCCAAATGTGCAATTCACATTGCAAAAAGTTCTACCTGGTCTCAAAATGTTTATTAGAGTCTAATAAGTAAATAATAAAAGTATAACAGTTAACCAATAAAAGCTTTGTCTGTTATCGTTAAAAGAACTTAACCAAAATATGTGCACTATACATTAGTTATATAGGTCCTAAAAAGTACCTTGTGAACAATATGGTGCCAAATGTGCAATTCACATTGCAAAAACTTCTAACTGGTCTCAAAATGTTTATTAGAGTCTAATAAGTAAATAATAAAAGTATAACAGTTAACCAATGAAAGGTTTGTCTGTTATCGTTAAAAGAACTTAACTAAAAAATTTGCACTATACATTAGTTATATAGGTCCTAAAAAGTGCTTTGTGAACTATATGGTGCCAAATGTGCAATTCACATTGCAAAAAGTTCTAACGGGTCTCAAAATGTTTATTAGAGTCTAATAAGTAAATAATAAAAGTATAACAGTTAACCAATAAAAGCTTTGTCTGTTATCGTTAAAAGAACTTAACTAAAAAATTTGCACTATACATTAGTTATATAGGTCCTAAAAAGTGCCTTGTGAACTATATGGTGCCAAAAGTGCAATTCACATTTCAAAAAGTTCTAACGGGTCTTAAAATGTTTATTAGAGTCTAATAAGTAAATAATAAAAGTATAACAGTTAACCAATGAAAGGTTTGTCTGTTATTGTTAAAAGAACTTAACTAAAAAATTTGCACTATACATTAGTTACATAGGTCCTAAAAAGTACCTTGTAAACTATATGGTGCCAAATGTGCAATTCACATTGCAAAAAGTTCTAACTGGTCTCAAAATTTTTATTAGAGTCTAATAAGTAAATAATTAAAGTATAACAGTTAACCAATAAAAGGTTTGTCTGTTATCGTTAAAAGAACTTAACTAAAAAATTTGCACTATACATTAGTTATATAGGTCCTAAAAAGTACCTTGTGAACTATATGGTGCCAAATGTGCAATTCACATTGCAAAAAGTTCTAACGGGTCTCAAAATGTTTATTAGAGTCTAATAAGTAAATAATAAAAGTATAACAGTTAACCAATGAAAGGTTTGTCTGTTATCGTTAAAAGAACTTAACTAAAAAATTTGCACTATACATTAGTTATATAGGTCCTAAAAAGTACCTTGTGAACTATATGGTGCCAAATGTGCAATTCACATTGCAAAAAGTTCTAACGGGTCTCAAAATGTTTATTAGAGTCTAATAAGTAAATAATAAAAGTATAACAGTTAACCAATGAAAGGTTTGTCTGTTATCGTTAAAAGAACTTAACTAAAAAATTTGCACTATACATTAGTTATATAGGTTCTAAAAAGTGCTTTGTGAACTATATGGTGCCAAATGTGCAATTCACAATGCAAAAAGTTCTAACTTGTCTCAAAATGTTTATTAGAGTCTAATAAGTAAATAATAAAAGTATAACAGTTAACCAATGAAAGGTTTGTCTGTTATCGTTAAAAGAACTTAACTAAAAAATTTGCACTATACATTATTTACATAGGTCCTAAAAAGTACCTTGTGAACAATATGGTGCCAAATGTGCAATTCACATTGCAAAAAGTTCTAACTGGTCTCAAAATGTTTATTAGAGTCTAATAAGTAAATAATAAAAGTATATCAGTTAACCAATGAAAGGTTTGTCTGTTATCGTTAAAAGAACTTAACTAAAAAATTTGCACTATACATTAGTTATATAGGTCCTAAAAAGTGCTTTGTGAACTATATGGTGCCAAATGTGCAATTCACATTGCAAAAAGTTCTAACGGGTCTCTAAATGTTTATTAGAGTCTAATAAGTAAATAATAAAAGTATAACAGTTAACCAATGAAAGGTTTGTCTGTTATCGTTAAAAGAACTTAACTAAAAAATTTGCACTATACATTAGTTATATAGGTCCTAAAAAGTGCTTTGTGAACTATATGGTGCCAAATGTGCAATTCACATTGCAAAAAGTTCTAACGGGTCTCTAAATGTTTATTAGAGTCTAATAAGTAAATAATAAAAGTATAACAGTTAACCAATGAAAGGTTTGTCTGTTATCGTTAAAAGAACTTAACTAAAAAATTTGCACTATACATTAGTTATATAGGTCCTAAAAAGTGCTTTGTGAACTATATGGTGCCAAATGTGCAATTCACATTGCAAAAAGTTCTAACGGGTCTCAAAATGTTTATTAGAGTCTAATAAGTAAATAATAAAAGTATAACAGTTAACCAATGAAAGGTTTGTCTGTTATCGTTAAAAGAACTTAACTAAAAAATTTGCACTATACATTAGTTATATAGGTCCTAAAAAGTGCTTTGTGAACTATATGGTGCCAAATGTGCAATTCACATTGCAAAAAGTTCTAACGGGTCTCTAAATGTTTATTAGAGTCTAATAAGTAAATAATAAAAGTATAACAGTTAACCAATGAAAGGTTTGTCTGTTATCGTTAAAAGAACTTAACTAAAAAATTTGCACTATACATTAGTTATATAGGTCCTAAAAAGTGCTTTGTGAACTATATGGTGCCAAATGTGCAATTCACATTGCAAAAAGTTCTAACGGGTCTCAAAATGTTTATTAGAGTCTAATAAGTAAATAATAAAAGTATAACAGTTAACCAATGATAGGTTTGTCTGTTATCGTTAAAAGAACTTAACTAAAAAATTTGCACTATACATTAGTTATATAGGTCCTAAAAAGTGCTTTGTGAACTATATGGTGCCAAATGTGCAATTCACATTGCAAAAAGTTCTAACGGGTCTCTAAATGTTTATTAGAGTCTAATAAGTAAATAATAAAAGTATAACAGTTAACCAATCAAAGGTTTGTCTGTTATCGTTAAAAGAACTTAACTAAAAAATTTGCACTATACATTAGTTATATAGGTCCTAAAAAGTACCTTGTGAACTATATGGTGCCAAATGTGCAATTCACATTGCAAAAAGTTCTAACGGGTCTCAAAATGTTTATTAGAGTCTAATAAGTAAATAATAAAAGTATAACAGTTAACCAATGAAAGGTTTGTCTGTTATCGTTAAAAGAACTTAACTAAAAAATTTGCACTATACATTAGTTATATAGGTCCTAAAAAGTACCTTGTGAACTATATGGTGCCAAATGTGCAATTCACATTGCAAAAAGTTCTAACGGGTCTCAAAATGTTTATTAGAGTCTAATAAGTAAATAATAAAAGTATAACAGTTAACCAATGAAAGGTTTGTCTGTTATCGTTAAAAGAACTTAACTAAAACATTTGCACTATACATTAGTTATATAGGTCCTAAAAAGTGCTTTGTGAACTATATGGTGCCAAATGTGCAATTCACAATGCAAAAAGTTCTAACTGGTCTCAAAATGTTTATTAGAGTCTAATAAGTAAATAATAAAAGTATAACAGTTAACCAATAAAAGCTTTGTCTGTTATCGTTAAAAGAACTTAACTAAAAAATTTGCACTTTACATTAGTTATATAGGTCCTAAAAAGTACCTTGTGAACAATATGGTGCCAAATGTGCAATTCACATTGCAAAAAGTTCTAACTGGTCTCAAAATGTTTATTAGAGTCTAATAAGTAAATAATAAAAGTATAACAGTTAACCAATGAAAGGTTTGTCTGTTATCGTTAAAAGAACTTAACTAAAAAATTTGCACTATACATTAGTTATATAGGTCCTAAAAAGTATTTTGTGAACAATATGGTGCCAAATGTGCAATTCACATTGTAAAAAGTTCTAACTGGTCTCAAAATGTTTATTAGAGTCTAATAAGTAAATAATAAAAGTATAACAGTTAACCAATGAAAGGTTTGTCTGTTATCGTTAAAAGAACTTAACTAAAAAATTTGCACTATACATTAGTTATATAGGTCCTAAAAAGTGCTTTGTGAACTATATCGTGCCAAATGTGCAATTCACATTGCAAAAACTTCTAACGGGTCTCTAAATGTTTATTAGAGTCTAATAAGTAAATAATAAAAGTATAACAGTTAACCAATAAAAGGTTTGTCTGTTATCGTTAAAAGAACTTAACTAAAAAATGTGCACTATACATTAGTTATATAGGTCCTAAAAAGTACCTTGTGAACAATATGGTGCCAAATGTGCAATTCAAATTGCACAAAGTTCTAACTGGTCTCAAAATGTTTATTAGAGTCTAATAAGTAAATAATAAAAGTATAACAGTTAACCAATGAAAGGTTTGTCTGTTATCGTTAAAAGAACTTAACTAAAAAATTTGCACTATACATTAGTTATATAGGTCCTGAAAAGTACCTTGTGAACTATATGGTGCCAAATGTGCAATTCACATTGCAAAAAGTTCTAACTGGTCTCAAAATGTTTATTAGAGTCTAATAAGTAAATAATAAAAGTATAACAGTTAACCAATAAAAGCTTTGTCTGTTATCGTTAAAAGAACTTAACTAAAAAATGTGCACTATACATTAGTTATATAGGTCCTAAAAAGTACCTTGTGAACAATATGGTGCCAAATGTGCAATTCAAATTGCAAAAAGTTCTAACTGGTCTCAAAATGTTTATTAGAGTCTAATAAGTAAATAATAAAAGTATAACAGTTAACCAATGAAAGGTTTGTCTGTTATCGTTAAAAGAACTTAACTAAAAAATTTGCACTATACATTAGTTATATAGGTCCTGAAAAGTACCTTGTGAACTATATGGTGCCAAATGTGCAATTCACATTGCAAAAAGTTCTAACTGGTCTCAAAATGTTTATTAGAGTCTAATAAGTAAATAATAAAAGTATAACAGTTAACCAATAAAAGCTTTGTCTGTTATCGTTAAAAGAACTTAACTAAAAAATTTGCACTATACATTAGTTATATAGGTCCTAAAAAGTACCTTGTGAACAATATGGTGCCAAATGTGCAATTCACATTGCAAAAACTTCTAACTGGTCTCAAAATGTTTATTAGAGTCTAATAAGTAAATAATAAAAGTATAACAGTTAACCAATGAAAGGTTTGTCTGTTATCGTTAAAAGAACTTAACTAAAAAATTTGCACTATACATTAGTTATATAGGTCCTAAAAAGTACCTTGTGAACTATATGGTGCCAAATGTGCAATTCACATTGCAAAAAGTTCTAACGGGTCTCAAAATGTTTATTAGAGTCTAATAAGTAAATAATAAAAGTATAACAGTTAACCAATGAAAGGTTTGTCTGTTATCGTTAAAAGAACTTAACTAAAAAATTTGCACTATACATTAGTTACATAGGTCCTAAAAAGTACCTTGTAAACTATATGGTGCCAAATGTGCAATTCACATTGCAAAAAGTTCTAACTGGTCTCAAAATTTTTATTAGAGTCTAATAAGTAAATAATTAAAGTATAACAGTTAACCAATGAAAGGTTTGTCTGTTATCATTAAAAGAACTTAACTAAAAAATTTGCTCTATACATTAGTTATATAGGTCCTAAAAAGTGCTTTGTGAACTATATGGTGCCAAATGTGCAATTCACATTGCAAAAAGTTCTAACGGGTCTCTAAATGTTTATTAGAGTCTAATAAGTAAATAATAAAAGTATAACAGTTAACCAATAAAAGGTTTGTCTGTTATCGTTAAAAGAACTTAACTAAAAAATTTGCACTATACATTAGTTATATAGGTCCTAAAAAGTACCTTGTGAACTATATGGTGCCAAATGTGCAATTCACATTGCAAAAAGTTCTAACGGGTCTCAAAATGTTTATTAGAGTCTAATAAGTAAATAATAAAAGTATAACAGTTAACCAATGAAAGGTTTGTCTGTTATCGTTAAAAGAACTTAACTAAAAAATTTGCACTATACATTAGTTATATAGGTCCTAAAAAGTGCTTTGTGAACTATATGGTGCCAAATGTGCAATTCACATTGCAAAAAGTTCTAACGGGTCTCAAAATGTTTATTAGAGTCTAATAAGTAAATAATAAAAGTATAACAGTTAACCAATGATAGGTTTGTCTGTTATCGTTAAAAGAACTTAACTAAAAAATTTGCACTATACATTAGTTATATAGGTCCTAAAAAGTGCTTTGTGAACTATATCGTGCCAAATGTGCAATTCACATTGCAAAAAGTTCTAACGGGTCTCTAAATGTTTATTAGAGTCTAATAAGTAAATAATAAAAGTATAACAGTTAACCAATGAAAGGTTTGTCTGTTATCGTTAAAAGAACTTAACTAAAAAATTTGCACTATACATTAGTTATATAGGTCCTAAAAAGTGCTTTGTGAACTATATGGTGCCAAATGTGCAATTCACATTGCAAAAAGTTCTAACGGGTCTCTAAATGTTTATTAGAGTCTAATAAGTAAATAATAAAAGTATAACAGTTAACCAATGAAAGGTTTGTCTGTTATCGTTAAAAGAACTTAACTAAAAAATTTGCACTATACATTAGTTACATAGGTCCTAAAAAGTACCTTGTGAACAATATGGTGCCAAATGTGCAATTCACATTGCAAAAAGTTCTAACTGGTCTCAAAATGTTTATTAGAGTCTAATAAGTAAATAATAAAAGTATAACAGTTAACCAATGATAGGTTTGTCTGTTATCGTTAAAAGAACTTAACTAAACAATTTGCACTATACATTAGTTATATAGGTCCTAAAAAGTGCTTTGTGAACTATATGGTGCCAAATGTGCAATTCACATTGCAAAAAGTTCTAACGGGTCTCTAAATGTTTATTAGAGTCTAATAAGTAAATAATAAAAGTATAACAGTTAACCAATAAAAGCTTTGTCTGTTATCGTTAAAAGAACTTAACTAAAAAATTTGCACTATACATTAGTTATATAGGTCCTAAAAAGTACCTTGTGAACTATATGGTGCCAAATGTGCAATTCACATTGCAAAAAGTTCTAACGGGTCTCAAAATGTTTATTAGAGTCTAATAAGTAAATAATAAAAGTATAACAGTTAACCAATGAAAGGTTTGTCTGTTATCGTTAAAAGAACTTAACTAAAAAATTTGCACTATACATTAGTTATATAGGCCCTAAAAAGTGCTTTGTGAACTATATGGTGCCAAATGTGCAATTCACATTGCAAAAAGTTCTAACGGGTCTCAAAATGTTTATTAGAGTCTAATAAGTAAATAATAAAAGTATAACAGTTAACCAATGAAAGGTTTGTCTGTTATCGTTAAAAGAACTTAACTAAAAAATTTGCACTATACATTAGTTATATAGGTCCTAAAAAGTACCTTGTGAACTATATGGTGCCAAATGTGCAATTCACATTGCAAAAAGTTCTAACGGGTCTCAAAATGTTTATTAGAGTCTAATAAGTAAATAATAAAAGTATAACAGTTAACCAATGAAAGGTTTGTCTGTTATCGTTAAAAGAACTTAACTAAAAAATTTGCACTATACATTAGTTATATAGGTCCTAAAAAGTGCTTTGTGAACTATATGGTGCCAAATGTGCAATTCACAATGGAAAAAGTTCTAACTGGTCTCAAAATGTTTATTAGAGTCTAATAAGTAAATAATAAAAGTATAACAGTTAACCAATGAAAGGTTTGTCTGTTATCGTTAAAAGAACTTAACTAAAAAATTTGCACTATACATTAGTTATATAGGTCCTAAAAAGTGCTTTGTGAACTATATGGTGCCAAATGTGCAATTCACATTGCAAAAAGTTCTAAAGGGTCTCTAAATGTTTATTAGAGTCTAATAAGTAAATAATAAAAGTATAACAGTTAACCAATGAAAGGTTTGTCTGTTATCGTTAAAAGAACTTAACTAAAAAATTTGCACTATACATTAGTTATATAGGTCCTAAAAAGTGCTTTGTGAACTATATGGTGCCAAATGTGCAATTCACATTGCAAAAAGTTCTAACGGGTCTCTAAATGTTTATTAGAGTCTAATAAGTAAATAATAAAAGTATAACAGTTAACCAATGAAAGGTTTGTCTGTTATCGTTAAAAGAACTTAACTAAAAAATTTGCACTATACATTAGTTATATAGGTCCTAAAAAGTACCTTGTGAACTATATGGTGCCAAATGTGCAATTCACATTGCAAAAAGTTCTAACGGGTCTCAAAATGTTTATTAGAGTCTAATAAGTAAATAATAAAAGTATAACAGTTAACCAATAAAAGCTTTGTCTGTTATCGTTAAAAGAACTTAACTAAAAAATTTGCACTATACATTAGTTATATAGGTCCTAAAAAGTGCCTTGTGAACTATATGGTGCCAAAAGTGCAATTCACATTTCAAAAAGTTCTAACGGGCCTTAAAATGTTTATTAGAGTCTAATAAGTAAATAATAAAAGTATAACAGTTAACCAATGAAAGGTTTGTCTGTTATTGTTAAATGAACTTAACTAAAAAATTTGCACTATACATTAGTTACATAGGTCCTAAAAAGTACCTTGTAAACTATATGGTGCCAAATGTGCAATTCACATTGCAAAAAGTTCTAACTGGTCTCAAAATTTTTATTAGAGTCTAATAAGTAAATAATTAAAGTATAACAGTTAACCAATGAAAGGTTTGTCTGTTATCGTTAAAAGAACTTAACTAAAAAATTTGCTCTATACATTAGTTATATAGGTCCTAAAAAGTGCTTTATGAACTATATGGTGCCAAATGTGCAATTCACATTGCAAAAAGTTCTAACGGGTCTCAAAATGTTTATTAGAGTCTAATAAGTAAATAATAAAAGTATAACAGTTAACCAATGAAAGGTTTGTCTGTTATCGTTAAAAGAACTTAACTAAAAAATTTGCACTATACATTAGTTATATAGGCCCTAAAAAGTGCTTTGTGAACTATATGGTGCCAAATGTGCAATTCACATTGCAAAAAGTTCTAACGGGTCTCAAAATGTTTATTAGAGTCTAATAAGTAAATAATAAAAGTATAACAGTTAACCAATGAAAGGTTTGTCTGTTATCGTTAAAAGAACTTAACTAAAAAATTTGCACTATACATTAGTTATATAGGTCCTAAAAAGTACCTTGTGAACAATATGGTGCCAAATGTGCAATTCACATTGCAAAAACTTCTAACTGGTCTCAAAATGTTTATTAGAGTCTAATAAGTAAATAATAAAAGTATAACAGTTAACCAATGAAAGGTTTGTCTGTTATCGTTAAAAGAACTTAACTAAAAAATTTGCACTATACATTAGTTATATAGGTCCTAAAAAGTACCTTGTGAACTATATGGTGCCAAATGTGCAATTCACATTGCAAAAAGTTCTAACGGGTCTCAAAATGTTTATTAGAGTCTAATAAGTAAATAATAAAAGTATAACAGTTAACCAATGAAAGGTTTGTCTGTTATTGTTAAAAGAACTTAACTAAAAAATTTGCACTATACATTAGTTACATAGGTCCTAAAAAGTACCTTGTAAACTATATGGTGCCAAATGTGCAATTCACATTGCAAAAAGTTCTAACTGGTCTCAAAATTTTTATTAGAGTCTAATAAGTAAATAATTAAAGTATAACAGTTAACCAATGAAAGGTTTGTCTGTTATCGTTAAAAGAACTTAACTAAAAAATTTGCTCTATACATTAGTTATATAGGTCCTAAAAAGTGCTTTGTGAACTATATGGTGCCAAATGTGCAATTCACATTGCAAAAAGTTCTAACGGGTCTCTAAATGTTTATTAGAGTCTAATAAGTAAATAATAAAAGTATAACAGTTAACCAATAAAAGGTTTGTCTGTTATCGTTAAAAGAACTTAACTAAAAAATTTGCACTATACATTAGTTATATAGGTCCTAAAAAGTACCTTGTGAACTATATGGTGCCAAATGTGCAATTCACATTGCAAAAAGTTCTAACGGGTCTCAAAATGTTTATTAGAGTCTAATAAGTAAATAATAAAAGTATAACAGTTAACCAATGAAAGGTTTGTCTGTTATCGTTAAAAGAACTTAACTAAAAAATTTGCACTATACATTAGTTATATAGGTCCTAAAAAGTGCTTTGTGAACTATATGGTGCCAAATGTGCAATTCACATTGCAAAAAGTTCTAACGGGTCTCAAAATGTTTATTAGAGTCTAATAAGTAAATAATAAAAGTATAACAGTTAACCAATGATAGGTTTGTCTGTTATCGTTAAAAGAACTTAACTAAAAAATTTGCACTATACATTAGTTATATAGGTCCTAAAAAGTGCTTTGTGAACTATATGGTGCCAAATGTGCAATTCACATTGCAAAAAGTTCTAACGGGTCTCTAAATGTTTATTAGAGTCTAATAAGTAAATAATAAAAGTATAACAGTTAACCAATGAAAGGTTTGTCTGTTATCGTTAAAAGAACTTAACTAAAAAATTTGCACTATACATTAGTTATATAGGTCCTAAAAAGTGCTTTGTGAACTATATGGTGCCAAATGTGCAATTCACATTGCAAAAAGTTCTAACGGGTCTCTAAATGTTTATTAGAGTCTAATAAGTAAATAATAAAAGTATAACAGTTAACCAATGAAAGGTTTGTCTGTTATCGTTAAAAGAACTTAACTAAAAAATTTGCACTATACATTAGTTACATAGGTCCTAAAAAGTACCTTGTGAACAATATGGTGCCAAATGTGCAATTCACATTGCAAAAAGTTCTAACTGGTCTCAAAATGTTTATTAGAGTCTAATAAGTAAATAATAAAAGTATAACAGTTAACCAATGATAGGTTTGTCTGTTATCGTTAAAAGAACTTAACTAAACAATTTGCACTATACATTAGTTATATAGGTCCTAAAAAGTGCTTTGTGAACTATATGGTGCCAAATGTGCAATTCACATTGCAAAAAGTTCTAACGGGTCTCTAAATGTTTATTAGAGTCTAATAAGTAAATAATAAAAGTATAACAGTTAACCAATAAAAGGTTTGTCTGTTATCGTTAAAAGAACTTAACTAAAAAATTTGCACTATACATTAGTTATATAGGTCCTAAAAAGTACCTTGTGAACTATATGGTGCCAAATGTGCAATTCACATTGCAAAAAGTTCTAACGGGTCTCAAAATGTTTATTAGAGTCTAATAAGTAAATAATAAAAGTATAACAGTTAACCAATGAAAGGTTTGTCTGTTATCGTTAAAAGAACTTAACTAAAAAATTTGCACTATACATTAGTTATATAGGCCCTAAAAAGTGCTTTGTGAACTATATGGTGCCAAATGTGCAATTCACATTGCAAAAAGTTCTAACGGGTCTCAAAATGTTTATTAGAGTCTAATAAGTAAATAATAAAAGTATAACAGTTAACCAATGAAAGGTTTGTCTGTTATCGTTAAAAGAACTTAACTAAAAAATTTGCACTATACATTAGTTATATAGGTCCTAAAAAGTACCTTGTGAACTATATGGTGCCAAATGTGCAATTCACATTGCAAAAAGTTCTAACGGGTCTCAAAATGTTTATTAGAGTCTAATAAGTAAATAATAAAAGTATAACAGTTAACCAATGAAAGGTTTGTCTGTTATCGTTAAAAGAACTTAACTAAAAAATTTGCACTATACATTAGTTATATAGGTCCTAAAAAGTGCTTTGTGAACTATATGGTGCCAAATGTGCAATTCACAATGGAAAAAGTTCTAACTGGTCTCAAAATGTTTATTAGAGTCTAATAAGTAAATAATAAAAGTATAACAGTTAACCAATGAAAGGTTTGTCTGTTATCGTTAAAAGAACTTAACTAAAAAATTTGCACTATACATTAGTTATATAGGTCCTAAAAAGTGCTTTGTGAACTATATGGTGCCAAATGTGCAATTTACATTGCAAAAAGTTCTAAAGGGTCTCTAAATGTTTATTAGAGTCTAATAAGTAAATAATAAAAGTATAACAGTTAACCAATGAAAGGTTTGTCTGTTATCGTTAAAAGAACTTAACTAAAAAATTTGCACTATACATTAGTTATATAGGTCCTAAAAAGTGCTTTGTGAACTATATGGTGCCAAATGTGCAATTCACATTGCAAAAAGTTCTAACGGGTCTCTAAATGTTTATTAGAGTCTAATAAGTAAATAATAAAAGTATAACAGTTAACCAATGAAAGGTTTGTCTGTTATCGTTAAAAGAACTTAACTAAAAAATTTGCACTATACATTAGTTATATAGGTCCTAAAAAGTGCTTTGTGAACTATATGGTGCCAAATGTGCAATTCACATTGCAAAAAGTTCTAACGGGTCTCTAAATGTTTATTAGAATCTAATAAGTAAATAATAAAAGTATAACAGTTAACCAATGAAAGGTTTGTCTGTTATCGTTAAAAGAACTTAACTAAAAAATTTGCACTATACATTAGTTATATAGGTCCTAAAAAGTGCTTTGTGAACTATATGGTGCCAAATGTTAAATTCACATTGCAAAAAGTTCTAACGGGTCTCTAAATGTTTATTAGAGTCTAATAAGTAAATAATAAAAGTATAACAGTTAACCAATGAAAGGTTTGTCTGTTATCGTTAAAAGAACTTAACTAAAAAATTTGCACTATACATTAGTTATATAGGTCCTAAAAAGTGCTTTGTGAACTATATGGTGCCAAATGTGCAATTCACATTGCAAAAAGTTCTAACGGGTCTCAAAATGTTTATTAGAGTCTAATAAGTAAATAATAAAAGTATAACAGTTAACCAATAAAAGCTTTGTCTGTTATCGTTAAAAGAACTTAACTAAAAAATGTGCACTATACATTAGTTATATAGGTCCTAAAAAGTACCTTGTGAACAATATGGTGCCAAATGTGCAATTCACATTGCAAAAACTTCTAACTGGTCTCAAAATGTTTATTAGAGTCTAATAAGTAAATAATAAAAGTATAACAGTTAACCAATGAAAGGTTTGTCTGTTATCGTTAAAAGAACTTAACTAAAAAATTTGCACTATACATTAGTTATATAGGTCCTAAAAAGTACCTTGTGAACTATATGGTGCCAAATGTGCAATTCACATTGCAAAAAGTTCTAACGGGTCTCAAAATGTTTATTAGAGTCTAATAAGTAAATAATAAAAGTATAACAGTTAACCAATAAAAGCTTTGTCTGTTATCGTTAAAAGAACTTAACTAAAAAATTTGCACTATACATTAGTTATATAGGTCCTAAAAAGTGCCTTGTGAACTATATGGTGCCAAAAGTGCAATTCACATTTCAAAAAGTTCTAACGGGTCTTAAAATGTTTATTAGAGTCTAATAAGTAAATAATAAAAGTATAACAGTTAACCAATGAAAGGTTTGTCTGTTATTGTTAAATGAACTTAACTAAAAAATTTGCACTATACATTAGTTACATAGGTCCTAAAAAGTACCTTGTAAACTATATGGTGCCAAATGTGCAATTCACATTGCAAAAAGTTCTAACTGGTCTCAAAATTTTTATTAGAGTCTAATAAGTAAATAATTAAAGTATAACAGTTAACCAATGAAAGGTTTGTCTGTTATCGTTAAAAGAACTTAACTAAAAAATTTGCTCTATACATTAGTTATATAGGTCCTAAAAAGTGCTTTATGAACTATATGGTGCCAAATGTGCAATTCACATTGCAAAAAGTTCTAACGGGTCTCAAAATGTTTATTAGAGTCTAATAAGTAAATAATAAAAGTATAACAGTTAACCAATGAAAGGTTTGTCTGTTATCGTTAAAAGAACTTAACTAAAAAATTTGCACTATACATTAGTTATATAGGCCCTAAAAAGTGCTTTGTGAACTATATGGTGCCAAATGTGCAATTCACATTGCAAAAAGTTCTAACGGGTCTCAAAATGTTTATTAGAGTCTAATAAGTAAATAATAAAAGTATAACAGTTAACCAATGAAAGGTTTGTCTGTTATCGTTAAAAGAACTTAACTAAAAAATTTGCACTATACATTAGTTATATAGGTCCTAAAAAGTACCTTGTGAACTATATGGTGCCAAATGTGCAATTCACATTGCAAAAAGTTCTAACGGGTCTCAAAATGTTTATTAGAGTCTAATAAGTAAATAATAAAAGTATAACAGTTAACCAATGAAAGGTTTGTCTGTTATCGTTAAAAGAACTTAACTAAAAAATTTGCACTATACATTAGTTATATAGGTCCTAAAAAGTGCTTTGTGAACTATATGGTGCCAAATGTGCAATTCACAATGCAAAAAGTTCTAACTGGTCTCAAAATGTTTATTAGAGTCTAATAAGTAAATAATAAAAGTATAACAGTTAACCAATGAAAGGTTTGTCTGTTATCGTTAAAAGAACTTAACTAAAACATTTGCACTATACATTAGTTACATAGGTCCTAAAAAGTACCTTGTGAACAATATGGTGCCAAATGTGCAATTCACATTGCAAAAAGTTCTAACTGGTCTCAAAATGTTTATTAGAGTCTAATAAGTAAATAATAAAAGTATAACAGTTAACCAATAAAAGGTTTGTCTGTTATCGTTAAAAGAACTTAACTAAAAAATTTGCACTATACATTAGTTATATAGGTCCTAAAAAGTACCTTGTGAACTATATGGTGCCAAATGTGCAATTCACATTGCAAAAAGTTCTAACGGGTCTCAAAATGTTTATTAGAGTCTAATAAGTAAATAATAAAAGTATAACAGTTAACCAATAAAAGGTTTGTCTGTTATCGTTAAAAGAACTTAACTAAAAAATTTGCACTATACATTAGTTATATAGGTCCTAAAAAGTACCTTGTGAACTATATGGTGCCAAATGTGCAATTCACATTGCAAAAAGTTCTAACGGGTCTCAAAATGTTTATTAGAGTCTAATAAGTAAATAATAAAAGTATAACAGTTAACCAATGAAAGGTTTGTCTGTTATCGTTAAAAGAACTTAACTAAAAAATTTGCACTATACATTAGTTACATAGGTCCTAAAAAGTACCTTGTGAACAATATGGTGCCAAATGTGCAATTCACATTGCAAAAAGTTCTAACTGGTCTCAAAATGTTTATTAGAGTCTAATAAGTAAATAATAAAAGTATATCAGTTAACCAATGAAAGGTTTGTCTGTTATCGTTAAAAGAACTTAACTAAAAAATTTGCACTATACATTAGTTATATAGGTCCTAAAAAGTGCTTTGTGAACTATATGGTGCCAAATGTGCAATTCACATTGCAAAAAGTTCTAACGGGTCTCTAAATGTTTATTAGAGTCTAATAAGTAAATAATAAAAGTATAACAGTTAACCAATGAAAGGTTTGTCTGTTATCGTTAAAAGAACTTAACTAAAAAATTTGCACTATACATTAGTTATATAGGTCCTAAAAAGTGCTTTGTGAACTATATGGTGCCAAATGTGCAATTCACATTGCAAAAAGTTCTAACGGGTCTCTAAATGTTTATTAGAGTCTAATAAGTAAATAATAAAAGTATAACAGTTAACCAATGAAAGGTTTGTCTGTTATCGTTAAAAGAACTTAACTAAAAAATTTGCACTATACATTAGTTATATAGGTCCTAAAAAGTGCTTTGTGAACTATATGGTGCCAAATGTGCAATTCACATTGCAAAAAGTTCTAACGGGTCTCAAAATGTTTATTAGAGTCTAATAAGTAAATAATAAAAGTATAACAGTTAACCAATGAAAGGTTTGTCTGTTATCGTTAAAAGAACTTAACTAAAAAATTTGCACTATACATTAGTTATATAGGTCCTAAAAAGTGCTTTGTGAGCTATATGGTGCCAAATGTGCAATTCACATTGCAAAAAGTTCTAACGGGTCTCTAAATGTTTATTAGAGTCTAATAAGTAAATAATAAAAGTATAACAGTTAACCAATGAAAGGTTTGTCTGTTATCGTTAAAAGAACTTAACTAAAAAATTTGCACTATACATTAGTTATATAGGTCCTAAAAAGTGCTTTGTGAACTATATGGTGCCAAATGTGCAATTCACATTGCAAAAAGTTCTAACGGGTCTCAAAATGTTTATTAGAGTCTAATAAGTAAATAATAAAAGTATAACAGTTAACCAATGATAGGTTTGTCTGTTATCGTTAAAAGAACTTAACTAAAAAATTTGCACTATACATTAGTTATATAGGTCCTAAAAAGTGCTTTGTGAACTATATGGTGCCAAATGTGCAATTCACATTGCAAAAAGTTCTAACGGGTCTCTAAATGTTTATTAGAGTCTAATAAGTAAATAATAAAAGTATAACAGTTAACCAATAAAAGGTTTGTCTGTTATCGTTAAAAGAACTTAACTAAAAAATTTGCACTATACATTAGTTATATAGGTCCTAAAAAGTACTTTGTGAACTATATGGTGCCAAATGTGCAATTCACATTGCAAAAAGTTCTAACGAGTCTCAAAATGTTTATTAGAGTCTAATAAGTAAATAATAAAAGTATAACAGTTAACCAATGAAAGGTTTGTCTGTTATCGTTAAAAGAACTTAACTAAAAAATTTGCACTATACATTAGTTATATAGGTCCTAAAAAGTGCTTTGTGAACTATATCGTGCTAAATGTGCAATTCACATTGCAAAAACCTCTAACGGGTCTCTAAATGTTTATTAGAGTCTAATAAGTAAATAATAAAAGTATAACAGTTAACCAATAAAAGGTTTGTCTGTTATCGTTAAAAGAACTTAACTAAAAAATTTGCACTATACATTAGTTATATAGGTCCTAAAAAGTACCTTGTGAACTATATGGTGCCAAATGTGCAATTCACATTGCAAAAACTTCTAAATGGTCTCAAAATGTTTATTAGAGTCTAATAAGTAAATAATAAAAGTATAACAGTTAACCAATGAAAGGTTTGTCTGTTATCGTTAAAAGAACTTAACTAAAAAATGTGCACTATACATTAGTTATATAGGTCCTAAAAAGTGCTTTGTGAACTATATGGTGCCAAATGTGCAATTCACATTGCAAAAATTTCTAATGGGTCTCTAAATGTTTATTAGAGTCTAATAAGTAAATAATAAAAGTATAACAGTTAACCAATGAAAGGTTTGTCTGTTATCGTTAAAAGAACTTAACTAAAAAATTTGCACTATACATTAGTTATATAGGTCCTAAAAAGTGCTTTGTGAACTATATGGTGCCAAATGTGCAATTCACATTGCAAAAAGTTCTAACGGGTCTCAAAATGTTTATTAGAGTCTAATAAGTAAATAATAAAAGTATAACAGTTAACCAATGAAAGGTTTGTCTGTTATCGTTAAAAGAACTTAACTAAAAAATGTGCACTATACATTAGTTATATAGGTCCTAAAAAGTGCTTTGTGAACTATATGGTGCCAAATGTGCAATTCACATTGCAAAAATTTCTAATGGGTCTCTAAATGTTTATTAGAGTCTAATAAGTAAATAATAAAAGTATAACAGTTAACCAATGAAAGGTTTGTCTGTTATCGTTAAAAGAACTTAACTAAAAAATTTGCACTATACATTAGTTATATAGGTCCTAAAAAGTGCTTTGTGAACTATATGGTGCCAAATGTGCAATTCACATTGCAAAAAGTTCTAACGGGTCTCAAAATGTTTATTAGAGTCTAATAAGTAAATAATAAAAGTATAACAGTTAACCAATGAAAGGTTTGTCTGTTATCGTTAAAAGAACTTAACTAAAAAATTTGCACTATACATTAGTTATATAGGTCCTAAAAAGTGCTTTGTGAACTATATGGTGCCAAATGTGCAATTCACATTGCAAAAAGTTCTAACGGGTCTCTAAATGTTTATTAGAGTCTAATAAGTAAATAATAAAAGTATAACAGTTAACCAATGAAAGGTTTGTCTGTTATCGTTAAAAGAACTTAACTAAAAAATTTGCACTATACATTAGTTATATAGGTCCTAAAAAGTGCTTTGTGAACTATATGGTGCCAAATGTGCAATTCACATTGCAAAAAGTTCTAACGGGTCTCTAAATGTTTATTAGAGTCTAATAAGTAAATAATAAAAGTATAACAGTTAACCAATAAAAGGTTTGTCTGTTATCGTTAAAAGAACTTAACTAAAAAATTTGCACTATACATTAGTTATATAGGTCCTAAAAAGTACCTTGTGAACTATATGGTGCCAAATGTGCAATTCACATTGCAAAAAGTTCTAACGGGTCTCAAAATGTTTATTAGAGTCTAATAAGTAAATAATAAAAGTATAACAGTTAACCAATGAAAGGTTTGTCTGTTATCGTTAAAAGAACTTAACTAAAAAATTTGCACTATACATTAGTTATATAGGTCCTAAAAAGTACCTTGTGAACTATATGGTGCCAAATGTGCAATTCACATTGCAAAAAGTTCTAACGGGTCTCAAAATGTTTATTAGAGTCTAATAAGTAAATAATAAAAGTATAACAGTTAACCAATGAAAGGTTTGTCTGTTATCGTTAAAAGAACTTAACTAAAAAATTTGCACTATACATTAGTTACATAGGTCCTAAAAAGTACCTTGTGAACAATATGGTGCCAAATGTGCAATTCACATTGCAAAAAGTTCTAACTGGTCTCAAAATGTTTATTAGAGTCTAATAAGTAAATAATAAAAGTATATCAGTTAACCAATGAAAAGTTTGTCTGTTATCGTTAAAAGAACTTAACTAAAAAATTTGCACTATACATTAGTTATATAGGTCCTAAAAAGTGCTTTGTGAACTATATGGTGCCAAATGTGCAATTCACATTGCAAAAAGTTCTAACGGGTCTCAAAATGTTTATTAGAGTCTAATAAGTAAATAATAAAAGTATAACAGTTAACCAATGAAAGGTTTGTCTGTTATCGTTAAAAGAACTTAACTAAAAAATTTGCACTATACATTAGTTATATAGGTCCTAAAAAGTGCTTTGTGAACTATATGGTGCCAAATGTGCAATTCACATTGCAAAAAGTTCTAACGGGTCTCAAAATGTTTATTAGAGTCTAATAAGTAAATAATAAAAGTATAACAGTTAACCAATGAAAGGTTTGTCTGTTATCGTTAAAAGAACTTAACTAAAAAATTTGCACTATACATTAGTTATATAGGTCCTAAAAAGTGCTTTGTGAACTATATGGTGCCAAATGTGCAATTCACATTGCAAAAAGTTCTAACGGGTCTCTAAATGTTTATTAGAGTCTAATAAGTAAATAATAAAAGTATAACAGTTAACCAATGAAAGGTTTGTCTGTTATCGTTAAAAGAACTTAACTAAAAAATTTGCACTATACATTAGTTATATAGGTCCTAAAAAGTGCTTTGTGAACTATATGGTGCCAAATGTGCAATTCACATTGCAAAAAGTTCTAACGGGTCTCAAAATGTTTATTAGAGTCTAATAAGTAAATAATAAAAGTATAACAGTTAACCAATGATAGGTTTGTCTGTTATCGTTAAAAGAACTTAACTAAAAAATTTGCACTATACATTAGTTATATAGGTCCTAAAAAGTGCTTTGTGAACTATATGGTGCCAAATGTGCAATTCACATTGCAAAAAGTTCTAACGGGTCTCAAAATGTTTATTAGAGTCTAATAAGTAAATAATAAAAGTATAACAGTTAACCAATAAAAGGTTTGTCTGTTATCGTTAAAAGAACTTAACTAAAAAATTTGCACTATACATTAGTTATATAGGTCCTAAAAAGTACTTTGTGAACTATATGGTGCCAAATGTGCAATTCACATTGCAAAAAGTTCTAACGAGTCTCAAAATGTTTATTAGAGTCTAATAAGTAAATAATAAAAGTATAACAGTTAACCAATGAAAGGTTTGTCTGTTATCGTTAAAAGAACTTAACTAAAAAATTTGCACTATACATTAGTTATATAGGTCCTAAAAAGTGCTTTGTGAACTATATCGTGCTAAATGTGCAATTCACATTGCAAAAACCTCTAACGGGTCTCTAAATGTTTATTAGAGTCTAATAAGTAAATAATAAAAGTATAACAGTTAACCAATAAAAGGTTTGTCTGTTATCGTTAAAAGAACTTAACTAAAAAATTTGCACTATACATTAGTTATATAGGTCCTAAAAAGTACCTTGTGAACTATATGGTGCCAAATGTGCAATTCACATTGCAAAAACTTCTAAATGGTCTCAAAATGTTTATTAGAGTCTAATAAGTAAATAATAAAAGTATAACAGTTAACCAATGAAAGGTTTGTCTGTTATCGTTAAAAGAACTTAACTAAAAAATGTGCACTATACATTAGTTATATAGGTCCTAAAAAGTGCTTTGTGAACTATATGGTGCCAAATGTGCAATTCACATTGCAAAAAGTTCTAATGGGTCTCTAAATGTTTATTAGAGTCTAATAAGTAAATAATAAAAGTATAACAGTTAACCAATGAAAGGTTTGTCTGTTATCGTTAAAAGAACTTAACTAAAAAATTTGCACTATACATTAGTTATATAGGTCCTAAAAAGTGCTTTGTGAACTATATGGTGCCAAATGTGCAATTCACATTGCAAAAAGTTCTAACGGGTCTCTAAATGTTTATTAGAGTCTAATAAGTAAATAATAAAAGTATAACAGTTAACCAATAAAAGGTTTGTCTGTTATCGTTAAAAGAACTTAACTAAAAAATTTGCACTATACATTAGTTATATAGGTCCTAAAAAGTACCTTGTGAACTATATGGTGCCAAATGTGCAATTCACATTGCAAAAAGTTCTAACGGGTCTCAAAATGTTTATTAGAGTCTAATAAGTAAATAATAAAAGTATAACAGTTAACCAATGAAAGGTTTGTCTGTTATCGTTAAAAGAACTTAACTAAAAAATTTGCACTATACATTAGTTATATAGGTCCTAAAAAGTGCTTTGTGAACTATATGGTGCCAAATGTGCAATTCACATTGCAAAAAGTTCTAACGGGTCTCTAAATGTTTATTAGAGTCTAATAAGTAAATAATAAAAGTATAACAGTTAACCAATGAAAGGTTTGTCTGTTATCGTTAAAAGAACTTAACTAAAAAATTTGCACTATACATTAGTTATATAGGTCCTAAAAAGTGCTTTGTGAACTATATGGTGCCAAATGTGCAATTCACATTGCAAAAAGTTCTAACGGGTCTCTAAATGTTTATTAGAGTCTAATAAGTAAATAATAAAAGTATAACAGTTAACCAATAAAAGGTTTGTCTGTTATCGTTAAAAGAACTTAACTAAAAAATTTGCACTATACATTAGTTATATAGGTCCTAAAAAGTACCTTGTGAACTATATGGTGCCAAATGTGCAATTCACATTGCAAAAAGTTCTAACGGGTCTCAAAATGTTTATTAGAGTCTAATAAGTAAATAATAAAAGTATAACAGTTAACCAATGAAAGGTTTGTCTGTTATCGTTAAAAGAACTTAACTAAAAAATTTGCACTATACATTAGTTATATAGGTCCTAAAAAGTACCTTGTGAACTATATGGTGCCAAATGTGCAATTCACATTGCAAAAAGTTCTAACGGGTCTCAAAATGTTTATTAGAGTCTAATAAGTAAATAATAAAAGTATAACAGTTAACCAATGAAAGGTTTGTCTGTTATCGTTAAAAGAACTTAACTAAAAAATTTGCACTATACATTAGTTACATAGGTCCTAAAAAGTACCTTGTGAACAATATGGTGCCAAATGTGCAATTCACATTGCAAAAAGTTCTAACTGGTCTCAAAATGTTTATTAGAGTCTAATAAGTAAATAATAAAAGTATATCAGTTAACCAATGAAAGGTTTGTCTGTTATCGTTAAAAGAACTTAACTAAAAAATTTGCACTATACATTAGTTATATAGGTCCTAAAAAGTGCTTTGTGAACTATATGGTGCCAAATGTGCAATTCACATTGCAAAAAGTTCTAACGGGTCTCTAAATGTTTATTAGAGTCTAATAAGTAAATAATAAAAGTATAACAGTTAACCAATGAAAGGTTTGTCTGTTATCGTTAAAAGAACTTAACTAAAAAATTTGCACTATACATTAGTTATATAGGTCCTAAAAAGTGCTTTGTGAACTATATGGTGCCAAATGTGCAATTCACATTGCAAAAAGTTCTAACGGGTCTCTAAATGTTTATTAGAGTCTAATAAGTAAATAATAAAAGTATAACAGTTAACCAATGAAAGGTTTGTCTGTTATCGTTAAAAGAACTTAACTAAAAAATTTGCACTATACATTAGTTATATAGGTCCTAAAAAGTGCTTTGTGAACTATATGGTGCCAAATGTGCAATTCACATTGCAAAAAGTTCTAACGGGTCTCAAAATGTTTATTAGAGTCTAATAAGTAAATAATAAAAGTATAACAGTTAACCAATGAAAGGTTTGTCTGTTATCGTTAAAAGAACTTAACTAAAAAATTTGCACTATACATTAGTTATATAGGTCCTAAAAAGTGCTTTGTGAACTATATGGTGCCAAATGTGCAATTCACATTGCAAAAAGTTCTAACGGGTCTCTAAATGTTTATTAGAGTCTAATAAGTAAATAATAAAAGTATAACAGTTAACCAATGAAAGGTTTGTCTGTTATCGTTAAAAGAACTTAACTAAAAAATTTGCACTATACATTAGTTATATAGGTCCTAAAAAGTGCTTTGTGAACTATATGGTGCCAAATGTGCAATTCACATTGCAAAAAGTTCTAACGGGTCTCAAAATGTTTATTAGAGTCTAATAAGTAAATAATAAAAGTATAACAGTTAACCAATGATAGGTTTGTCTGTTATCGTTAAAAGAACTTAACTAAAAAATTTGCACTATACATTAGTTATATAGGTCCTAAAAAGTGCTTTGTGAACTATATGGTGCCAAATGTGCAATTCACATTGCAAAAAGTTCTAACGGGTCTCTAAATGTTTATTAGAGTCTAATAAGTAAATAATAAAAGTATAACAGTTAACCAATAAAAGGTTTGTCTGTTATCGTTAAAAGAACTTAACTAAAAAATTTGCACTATACATTAGTTATATAGGTCCTAAAAAGTACTTTGTGAACTATATGGTGCCAAATGTGCAATTCACATTGCAAAAAGTTCTAACGAGTCTCAAAATGTTTATTAGAGTCTAATAAGTAAATAATAAAAGTATAACAGTTAACCAATGAAAGGTTTGTCTGTTATCGTTAAAAGAACTTAACTAAAAAATTTGCACTATACATTAGTTATATAGGTCCTAAAAAGTGCTTTGTGAACTATATCGTGCCAAATGTGCAATTCACATTGCAAAAACCTCTAACGGGTCTCTAAATGTTTATTAGAGTCTAATAAGTAAATAATAAAAGTATAACAGTTAACCAATAAAAGGTTTGTCTGTTATCGTTAAAAGAACTTAACTAAAAAATTTGCACTATACATTAGTTATATAGGTCCTAAAAAGTACCTTGTGAACTATATGGTGCCAAATGTGCAATTCACATTGCAAAAACTTCTAAATGGTCTCAAAATGTTTATTAGAGTCTAATAAGTAAATAATAAAAGTATAACAGTTAACCAATGAAAGGTTTGTCTGTTATCGTTAAAAGAACTTAACTAAAAAATTTGCAGTATACATTAGTTATATAGGTCCTAAAAAGTACCTTGTGAACTATATGGTGCCAAATGTGCAATTCACATTGCAAAAAGTTCTAACGGGTCTCAAAATGTTTATTAGAGTCTAATAAGTAAATAATAAAAGTATAACAGTTAACCAATAAAAGCTTTGTCTTTTATCGTTAAAAGAACTTAACTAAAAAATTTGCACTATACATTAGTTATATAGGTCCTAAAAAGTGCCTTGTGAACTATATGGTGCCAAAAGTGCAATTCACATTGCAAAAAGTTCTAACGGGTCTTAAAATGTTTATTAGAGTCTAATAAGTAAATAATAAAAGTATAACAGTTAACCAATGAAAGGTTTGTCTGTTATTGTTAAAAGAACTTAACTAAAAAATTTGCACTATACATTAGTTACATAAGTCCTAAAAAGTACCTTGTGAACTATGTGGTGCCAAATGTGCAATTCACATTGCAAAAAGTTCTAACGGGTCTCAAATTGTTTATTAGAGTCTAATAAGTAAATAATAAAAGTATAACAGTTAACCAATGAAAGGTTTGTCTGTTATCGTTAAAAGAACTTAACTAAAAAATTTGCACTATACATTAGTTATATAGGTCCTAAAAAGTGCGTTATGAACTATATGGTGCCAAATGTGCAATTCACATTGCAAAAAGTTCTAACGGGTCTCAAAATGTTTATTAGAGTCTAATAAGTAAATAATAAAAGTATAACAGTTAACCAATGAAAGGATTGTCTGTTATCGTTAAAAGAACTTAACTAAAAAATTTGCACTATACATTAGTTATATAGGTCCTAAAAAGTGCCTTGTGAACTATATGGTGCCAAATGTGCAATTCACATTGCAAAAACTTCTAACGGGTCTCAAAATGTTTATTAGAGTCTAATAAGTAAATAATAAAAGTATAACAGTTAACCAATGAAAGGTTTGTCTGTTATCGTTAAAAGAACTTAACTAAAAAATTTGCACTATACATTAGTTATATAGGTCCTAAAAAGTGCTTTGTGAACTAAATGGTGCCAAATGTGCAATTCACATTGCAAAAAGTTCTAACGGGTCTCAAAATGTTTATTAGAGTCTAATAAGTAAATAATAAAAGTATAACAGTTAACCAATGAAAGGTTTGTCTGTTATCGTTAAAAGAACTTAACTAAAAAATTTGCACTATACATTAGTTATATAGGTCCTAAAAAGTGCTTTGTGAACTATATGGTGCCAAATGTGCAATTCACATTGCAAAAAGGTCTAGCGGGTCTCTAAATGTTTATTAGAGTCTAATAAGTAAATAATAAAAGTATAACAGTTAACCAATGAAAGGTTCGTCTGTTATCGTTAAAAGAACTTAACTAAAAAATTTGCACTATACATTAGTTATATAGGTCCTAAAAAGTGCTTTGTGAACTATATGGTGCCAAATGTGCAATTCACATTGCAAAAAGTTCTAACGGGTCTCTAAATGTTTATTAGAGTCTAATAAGTAAATAATAAAAGTATAACAGTTAACCAATAAAATCTTTGTCTGTTATCGTTAAAAGAACTTAACTAAAAAATTTGCACTATACATTAGTTATATAGGTCCTAAAAAGTACCTTGTGAACAATATGGTGCCAAATGTGCAATTCACATTGCAAAAAGTTCTAACTGGTCTCAAAATGTTTATTAGAGTCTAATAAGTAAATAATAAAAGTATAACAGTTAACCAATGAAAGGTTTGTCTGTTATCGTTAAAAGAACTTAACTAAAAAATTTGCAGTATACATTAGTTATATAGGTCCTGAAAAGTGCCTTGTGAACTATATGGTGCCAAATGTGCAATTCACATTGCAAAAACTTCTAACGGGTCTCTAAATGTTCATCAGAGTCTAATAAGTAAATAATAAAAGTATAACAGTTAACCAATGAAAGGTTTGTCTGTTATCGTTAAAAGAACTTAACTAAAAAATTTGCACTATACATTAGTTATATAGGTCCTAAAAAGTGCTTTGTGAACTAAATGGTGCCAAATGTGCAATTCACATTGCAAAAAGTTCTAACGGATCTCAAAATGTTTATTAGAGTCTAATAAGTAAATAATAAAAGTATAACAGTTAACCAATGATAGGTTTGTCTGTTATCGTTAAAAGAACTTAACTAAAAAATTTGCACTATACATTAGTTATATAGGTCCTAAAAAGTGCTTTGTGAACTATATGGTGCCAAATGTGCAATTCACATTGCAAAAAGTTCTAACGGGTCTCTAAATGTTTATTAGAGTCTAATAAGTAAATAATAAAAGTATAACAGTTAACCAATAAAAGCTTTGTCTGTTATCGTTAAAAGAACTTAACTAAAAAATTTGCACTATACATTAGTTATATAGGTCCTAAAAAGTACCTTGTGAACTATATGGTGCCAAATGTGCAATTCACATTGCAAAAAGTTCTAACGGGTCTCAAAATGTTTATTAGAGTCTAATAAGTAAATAATAAAAGTATAACAGTTAACCAATGAACGGTTTGTCTGTTATCGTTAAAAGAACTTAACTAAAAAATTTGCACTATACATTAGTTATATAGGTCCTAAAAAGTGCTTTGTGAACTATATCGTGCCAAATGTGCAATTCATATTGCAAAAACTTCTAACAGGTCTCTAAATGTTTATTAGAGTCTAATAAGTAAATAATAAAAGTATAACAGTTAACCAATAAAAGGTTTGTCTGTTATCGTTAAAAGAACTTAACTAAAAAATGTGCACAATACATTAGTTATATAGGTCCTAAAAAGTACCTTGTGAACAATATGGTGCCAAATGTGCAATTCACATTGCACAAAGTTCTATCTGGTCTCAAAATGTTTATTAGAGTCTAATAAGTAAATAATAAAAGTATAACAGTTAACCAATGAAAGGTTTGTCTGTTATCGTTAAAAGAACTTAACTAAAAAATTTGCACTATACATTAGTTATATAGGTCCTGAAAAGTACCTTGTGAACTATATGGTGCCAAATGTGCAATTCACATTGCAAAAAGTTCTAACTGGTTTCAAAATGTTTATTAGAGTCTAATCAGTAAATAATAAAAGTATAACAGTTAACCAACAAAAGCTTTGTCTGTTATCGTTAAAAGAACTTAACTAAAAAATTTGCACAATACATTAGTTATATAGGTCCTAAAAAGTACCTTGTGAACAATATGGTGCCAAATGTGCAATTCACATTGCAAAAACTTCTAACTGGTCTCAAAATGTTTATTAGAGTCTAATAAGTAAATAATAAAAGTATTACAGTTAACCAATGAAAGGTTTGTCTGTTATCGTTAAAAGAACTTAACTAAAAAATTTGCACTATACATTAGTTATATAGGTCCTAAAAAGTGCTTTGTGAACTATATGGTGCCAAATGTGCAATTCACATTGCAAAAAGTTCTAACTGGTCTCAAAATGTTTATTAGAGTCTAATAAGTAAATAATAAAAGTATAACAGTTAACCAATGAAAGGATTGTCTGTTATCGTTAAAAGAACTTAACTAAAAAATTTGCACTATACATTAGTTATATAGGTCCTAAAAAGTGCCTTGTGAACTATATGGTGCCAAATGTGAAATTCACATTGCAAAAAGTTCTAACGGGTCTCTAAATGTTCATTAGAGTCTAATAAGTAAATAATAAAAGTATAACAGTTAACCAATGAAAGGTTTATCTGTTATCGTTAAAAGAACTTAACTAAAAAATTTGCACTATACATTAGTTATATAGGTCCTAAAAAGTGCTTTGTGAACTAAATGGTGCCAAATGTGCAATTCACATTGCAAAAAGTTCTAACGGATCTCAAAATGTTTATTAGAGTCTAATAAGTAAATAATAAAAGTATAACAGTTAACCAATGATAGGTTTGTCTGTTATCGTTAAAAGAACTTAACTAAAAAATTTGCACTATACATTAGTTATATAGGTCCTAAAAAGTGCTTTGTGAACTATATGGTGCCAAATGTGCAATTCACATTGCAAAAAGTTCTAACGGGTCTCAAAATGTTTATTAGAGTCTAATAAGTAAATAATAAAAGTATAACAGTTAACCAATGAAAGGTTTGTCTGTTATCGTTAAAAGAACTTAACTAAAAAATTTGCACTATACATTAGTTATATAGGTCCTAAAAAGTGCCTTGTGAACTATATGGTGCCAAATGTGCAATTCACATTGCAAAAAGTTCTAACGGGTCTCAAAATGTTTATTAGAGTCTAATAAGTAAATAATAAAAGTATAACAGTTAACCAATGAACGGTTTGTCTGTTATCGTTAAAAGAACTTAACTAAAAAATTTGCACTATACATTAGTAATATAGGTCCTAAAAAGTGCTTTGTGAACTATATCGTGCCAAATGTGCAATTCACATTGCAAAAACTTCTAACAGGTCTCTAAATGTTTATTAGAGTCTAATAAGTAAATAATAAAAGTATAACAGTTAACCAATAAAAGGTTTGTCTGTTATCGTTAAAAGAACTTAACTAAAAAATGTGCACAATACATTAGTTATATAGGTCCTAAAAAGTACCTTGTGAACAATATGGTGCCAAATGTGCAATTCACATTGCACAAAGTTCTAACTGGTCTCAAAATGTTTATTGGAGTCTAATAAGTAAATAATAAAAGTATAACAGTTAACCAATAAAAGGTTTGTCTGTTATCGTTAAAAGAACTTAACTAAAAAATTTGCACTATACATTAGTTATATAGGTCCTAAAAAGTACCTTGTGAACAATATGGTGCCAAATGTGTAATTCACATTGCAAAAAGTTCTAACTGGTCTCAAAATGTTTATTAGAGTCTAATAAGTAAATAATAAAAGTATAACAGTTAACCAATGAAAGGTTTGTCTGTTATCGTTAAAAGAACTTAACTAAAAAATTTGCACTATACATTAGTTATATAGGTCCTGAAAAGTACCTTGTGAACTATATGGTGCCAAATGTGCAATTCACATTGCAAAAACTTCTAACTGGTCTCAAAATGTTTATTAGAGTCTAATAAGTAAATAATAAAAGTATAACAGTTAACCAATAAAAGCTTTGTCTGTTATCGTTAAAAGAACTTAACTAAAAAATTTGCACTATACATTAGTTATATAGGTCCTAAAAAGTACCTTGTGAACAATATGGTGCCAAATGTGCAATTCACATTGCAAAAACTTCTAACTGGTCTCAAAATGTTTATTAGAGTCTAATAAGTAAATAATAAAAGTATAACAGTTAACCAATGAAAGGTTTGTCTGTTATCGTTAAAAGAACTTAACTAAAAAATTTGCACTATACATTATTTATATAGGTCCTAAAAAGTACCTTGTGAACTATATGGTGCCAAATGTGCAATTCACATTGCAAAAAGTTATAACGGGTCTCAAAATGTTTATTAGAGTCTAATAAGTAAATAATAAAAGTATAACAGTTAACCAATAAAAGGTTTGTCTGTTATCGTTAAAAGAACTTAACTAAAAAATTTGCACTATACATTAGTTATATAGGTCCTAAAAAGTGCTTTGTGAACTATATGGTGCCAAATGTGCAATTCACATTGCAAAAAGTTCTAACGGGTCTCTAAATGTTTATTAGAGTCTAATAAGTAAATAATAAAAGTATAACAGTTAACCAATAAAAGCTTTGTCTGTTATCGTTAAAAGAACTTAACTAAAAAATTTGCACTATACATTAGTTATATAGGTCCTAAAAAGTACCTTGTGAACTATATGGTGCCAAATGTGCAATTCACATTGCAAAAAGTTCTAACGGGTCTCAAAATGTTTATTAGAGTCTAATAAGTAAATAATAAAAGTATAACAGTTAACCAATGAAAGGTTTGTCTGTTATCGTTAAAAGAACTTAACTAAAAAATTTGCACTATACATTAGTTATATAGGTCCTAAAAAGTGCCTTGTGAACTATATGGTGCCAAATGTGCAATTCACATTGCAAAAAGTTCTAACGGGTCTCAAAATGTTTATTAGAGTCTAATAAGTAAATAATAAAAGTATAACAGTTAACCAATGAACGGTTTGTCTGTTATCGTTAAAAGAACTTAACTAAAAAATTTGCACTATACATTAGTTATATAGGTCCTAAAAAGTGCTTTGTGAACTATATCGTGCCAAATGTGCAATTCACATTGCAAAAACTTCTAACAGGTCTCTAAATGTTTATTAGAGTCTAATAAGTAAATAATAAAAGTATAACAGTTAACCAATAAAAGGTTTGTCTGTTATCGTTAAAAGAACTTAACTAAAAAATGTGCACAATACATTAGTTATATAGGTCCTAAAAAGTACCTTGTGAACAATATGGTGCCAAATGTGCAATTCACATTGCACAAAGTTCTATCTGGTCTCAAAATGTTTATTAGAGTCTAATAAGTAAATAATAAAAGTATAACAGTTAACCAATGAAAGGTTTGTCTGTTATCGTTAAAAGAACTTAACTAAAAAATTTGCACTATACATTAGTTATATAGGTCCTGAAAAGTACCTTGTGAACTATATGGTGCCAAATGTGCAATTCACATTGCAAAAAGTTCTAACTGGTTTCAAAATGTTTATTAGAGTCTAATCAGTAAATAATAAAAGTATAACAGTTAACCAACAAAAGCTTTGTCTGTTATCGTTAAAAGAACTTAACTAAAAAATTTGCACAATACATTAGTTATATAGGTCCTAAAAAGTACCTTGTGAACAATATGGTGCCAAATGTGCAATTCACATTGCAAAAACTTCTAACTGGTCTCAAAATGTTTATTAGAGTCTAATAAGTAAATAATAAAAGTATTACAGTTAACCAATGAAAGGTTTGTCTGTTATCGTTAAAAGAACTTAACTAAAAAATTTGCACTATACATTAATTATATAGGTCCTAAAAAGTGCTTTGTGAACTATATGGTGCCAAATGTGCAATTCACATTGCAAAAAGTTCTAACTGGTCTCAAAATGTTTATTAGAGTCTAATAAGTAAATAATAAAAGTATAACAGTTAACCAATGAAAGGTTTGTCTGTTATCGTTAAAAGAACTTAACTAAAAAATTTGCACTATACATTAGTTATATAGGTCCTAAAAAGTGCTTTATGAACTATATGGTGCCAAATGTGCAATTCACATTGCAAAAAGTTCTAACGGGTCTCAAAATGTTTATTAGAGTCTAATAAGTAAATAATAAAAGTATAACAGTTAACCAATGAAAGGATTGTCTGTTATCGTTAAAAGAACTTAACTAAAAAATTTGCACTATACATTAGTTATATAGGTCCTAAAAAGTGCTTTATGAACTATATGGTGCCAAATGTGCAATTCACATTGCAAAAAGTTCTAACGGGTCTCAAAATGTTTATTAGAGTCTAATAAGTAAATAATAAAAGTATAACAGTTAACCAATGAAAGGATTGTCTGTTATCGTTAAAAGAACTTAACTAAAAAATTTGCACTATACATTAGTTATATAGGTCCTAAAAAGTGCCTTGTGAACTATATGGTGCCAAATGTGAAATTCACATTGCAAAAAGTTCTAACGGGTCTCTAAATGTTCATTAGAGTCTAATAAGTAAATAATAAAAGTATAACAGTTAACCAATGAAAGGTTTATCTGTTATCGTTAAAAGAACTTAACTAAAAAATTTGCACTATACATTAGTTATATAGGTCCTAAAAAGTGCTTTGTGAACTAAATGGTGCCAAATGTGCAATTCACATTGCAAAAAGTTCTAACGGATCTCAAAATGTTTATTAGAGTCTAATAAGTAAATAATAAAAGTATAACAGTTAACCAATGATAGGTTTGTCTGTTATCGTTAAAAGAACTTAACTAAAAAATTTGCACTATACATTAGTTATATAGGTCCTAAAAAGTGCTTTGTGAACTATATGGTGCCAAATGTGCAATTCACATTGCAAAAAGTTCTAACGGGTCTCAAAATGTTTATTAGAGTCTAATAAGTAAATAATAAAAGTATAACAGTTAACCAATGAAAGGTTTGTCTGTTATCGTTAAAAGAACTTAACTAAAAAATTTGCACTATACATTAGTTATATAGGTCCTAAAAAGTGCCTTGTGAACTATATGGTGCCAAATGTGCAATTCACATTGCAAAAAGTTCTAACGGGTCTCAAAATGTTTATTAGAGTCTAATAAGTAAATAATAAAAGTATAACAGTTAACCAATGAACGGTTTGTCTGTTATCGTTAAAAGAACTTAACTAAAAAATTTGCACTATACATTAGTTATATAGGTCCTAAAAAGTGCTTTGTGAACTATATCGTGCCAAATGTGCAATTCACATTGCAAAAACTTCTAACAGGTCTCTAAATGTTTATTAGAGTCTAATAAGTAAATAATAAAAGTATAACAGTTAACCAATAAAAGGTTTGTCTGTTATCGTTAAAAGAACTTAACTAAAAAATGTGCACAATACATTAGTTATATAGGTCCTAAAAAGTACCTTGTGAACAATATGGTGCCAAATGTGCAATTCACATTGCACAAAGTTCTAACTGGTCTCAAAATGTTTATTGGAGTCTAATAAGTAAATAATAAAAGTATAACAGTTAACCAATAAAAGGTTTGTCTGTTATCGTTAAAAGAACTTAACTAAAAAATTTGCACTATACATTAGTTATATAGGTCCTAAAAAGTACCTTGTGAACAATATGGTGCCAAATGTGTAATTCACATTGCAAAAAGTTCTAACTGGTCTCAAAATGTTTATTAGAGTCTAATAAGTAAATAATAAAAGTATAACAGTTAACCAATGAAAGGTTTGTCTGTTATCGTTAAAAGAACTTAACTAAAAAATTTGCACTATACATTAGTTATATAGGTCCTGAAAAGTACCTTGTGAACTATATGGTGCCAAATGTGCAATTCACATTGCAAAAAGTTCTAACTGGTCTCAAAATGTTTATTAGAGTCTAATAAGTAAATAATAAAAGTATAACAGTTAACCAATAAAAGCTTTGTCTGTTATCGTTAAAAGAACTTAACTAAAAAATTTGCACTATACATTAGTTATATAGGTCCTAAAAAGTACCTTGTGAACAATATGGTGCCAAATGTGCAATTCACATTGCAAAAACTTCTAACTGGTCTCAAAATGTTTATTAGAGTCTAATAAGTAAATAATAAAAGTATAACAGTTAACCAATGAAAGGTTTGTCTGTTATCGTTAAAAGAACTTAACTAAAAAATTTGCACTATACATTATTTATATAGGTCCTAAAAAGTACCTTGTGAACTATATGGTGCCAAATGTGCAATTCACATTGCAAAAAGTTATAACGGGTCTCAAAATGTTTATTAGAGTCTAATAAGTAAATAATAAAAGTATAACAGTTAACCAATAAAAGGTTTGTCTGTTATCGTTAAAAGAACTTAACTAAAAAATTTGCACTATACATTAGTTATATAGGTCCTAAAAAGTGCTTTGTGAACTATATGGTGCCAAATGTGCAATTCACATTGCAAAAAGTTCTAACGGGTCTCTAAATGTTTATTAGAGTCTAATAAGTAAATAATAAAAGTATAACAGTTAACCAATAAAAGCTTTGTCTGTTATCGTTAAAAGAACTTAACTAAAAAATTTGCACTATACATTAGTTATATAGGTCCTAAAAAGTACCTTGTGAACTATATGGTGCCAAATGTGCAATTCACATTGCAAAAAGTTCTAACGGGTCTCAAAATGTTTATTAGAGTCTAATAAGTAAATAATAAAAGTATAACAGTTAACCAATGAAAGGTTTGTCTGTTATCGTTAAAAGAACTTAACTAAAAAATTTGCACTATACATTAGTTATATAGGTCCTAAAAAGTGCCTTGTGAACTATATGGTGCCAAATGTGCAATTCACATTGCAAAAAGTTCTAACGGGTCTCAAAATGTTTATTAGAGTCTAATAAGTAAATAATAAAAGTATAACAGTTAACCAATGAACGGTTTGTCTGTTATCGTTAAAAGAACTTAACTAAAAAATTTGCACTATACATTAGTTATATAGGTCCTAAAAAGTGCTTTGTGAACTATATCGTGCCAAATGTGCAATTCACATTGCAAAAACTTCTAACAGGTCTCTAAATGTTTATTAGAGTCTAATAAGTAAATAATAAAAGTATAACAGTTAACCAATAAAAGGTTTGTCTGTTATCGTTAAAAGAACTTAACTAAAAAATGTGCACAATACATTAGTTATATAGGTCCTAAAAAGTACCTTGTGAACAATATGGTGCCAAATGTGCAATTCACATTGCACAAAGTTCTATCTGGTCTCAAAATGTTTATTAGAGTCTAATAAGTAAATAATAAAAGTATAACAGTTAACCAATGAAAGGTTTGTCTGTTATCGTTAAAAGAACTTAACTAAAAAATTTGCACTATACATTAGTTATATAGGTCCTGAAAAGTACCTTGTGAACTATATGGTGCCAAATGTGCAATTCACATTGCAAAAAGTTCTAACTGGTTTCAAAATGTTTATTAGAGTCTAATCAGTAAATAATAAAAGTATAACAGTTAACCAACAAAAGCTTTGTCTGTTATCGTTAAAAGAACTTAACTAAAAAATTTGCACAATACATTAGTTATATAGGTCCTAAAAAGTACCTTGTGAACAATATGGTGCCAAATGTGCAATTCACATTGCAAAAACTTCTAACTGGTCTCAAAATGTTTATTAGAGTCTAATAAGTAAATAATAAAAGTATTACAGTTAACCAATGAAAGGTTTGTCTGTTATCGTTAAAAGAACTTAACTAAAAAATTTGCACTATACATTAATTATATAGGTCCTAAAAAGTGCTTTGTGAACTATATGGTGCCAAATGTGCAATTCACATTGCAAAAAGTTCTAACTGGTCTCAAAATGTTTATTAGAGTCTAATAAGTAAATAATAAAAGTATAACAGTTAACCAATGAAAGGTTTGTCTGTTATCGTTAAAAGAACTTAACTAAAAAATTTGCACTATACATTAGTTATATAGGTCCTAAAAAGTGCTTTATGAACTATATGGTGCCAAATGTGCAATTCACATTGCAAAAAGTTCTAACGGGTCTCAAAATGTTTATTAGAGTCTAATAAGTAAATAATAAAAGTATAACAGTTAACCAATGAAAGGATTGTCTGTTATCGTTAAAAGAACTTAACTAAAAAATTTGCACTATACATTAGTTATATAGGTCCTAAAAAGTGCCTTGTGAACTATATGGTGCCAAATGTGAAATTCACATTGCAAAAAGTTCTAACGGGTCTCTAAATGTTCATTAGAGTCTAATAAGTAAATAATAAAAGTATAACAGTTAACCAATGAAAGGTTTATCTGTTATCGTTAAAAGAACTTAACTAAAAAATTTGCACTATACATTAGTTATATAGGTCCTAAAAAGTGCTTTGTGAACTAAATGGTGCCAAATGTGCAATTCACATTGCAAAAAGTTCTAACGGATCTCAAAATGTTTATTAGAGTCTAATAAGTAAATAATAAAAGTATAACAGTTAACCAATGATAGGTTTGTCTGTTATCGTTAAAAGAACTTAACTAAAAAATTTGCACTATACATTAGTTATATAGGTCCTAAAAAGTGCTTTGTGAACTATATGGTGCCAAATGTGCAATTCACATTGCAAAAAGTTCTAACGGGTCTCAAAATGTTTATTAGAGTCTAATAAGTAAATAATAAAAGTATAACAGTTAACCAATGAAAGGTTTGTCTGTTATCGTTAAAAGAACTTAACTAAAAAATTTGCACTATACATTAGTTATATAGGTCCTAAAAAGTGCCTTGTGAACTATATGGTGCCAAATGTGCAATTCACATTGCAAAAAGTTCTAACTGGTCTCAAAATGTTTATTAGAGTCTAATAAGTAAATAATAAAAGTATAACAGTTAACCAATGAACGGTTTGTCTGTTATCGTTAAAAGAACTTAACTAAAAAATTTGCACTATACATTAGTTATATAGGTCCTAAAAAGTGCTTTGTGAACTATATCGTGCCAAATGTGCAATTCACATTGCAAAAACTTCTAACAGGTCTCTAAATGTTTATTAGAGTCTAATAAGTAAATAATAAAAGTATAACAGTTAACCAATAAAAGGTTTGTCTGTTATCGTTAAAAGAACTTAACTAAAAAATGTGCACAATACATTAGTTATATAGGTCCTAAAAAGTACCTTGTGAACAATATGGTGCCAAATGTGCAATTCACATTGCACAAAGTTCTAACTGGTCTCAAAATGTTTATTGGAGTCTAATAAGTAAATAATAAAAGTATAACAGTTAACCAATAAAAGGTTTGTCTGTTATCGTTAAAAGAACTTAACTAAAAAATTTGCACTATACATTAGTTATATAGGTCCTAAAAAGTACCTTGTGAACAATATGGTGCCAAATGTGTAATTCACATTGCAAAAAGTTCTAACTGGTCTCAAAATGTTTATTAGAGTCTAATAAGTAAATAATAAAAGTATAACAGTTAACCAATGAAAGGTTTGTCTGTTATCGTTAAAAGAACTTAACTAAAAAATTTGCACTATACATTAGTTATATAGGTCCTGAAAAGTACCTTGTGAACTATATGGTGCCAAATGTGCAATTCACATTGCAAAAACTTCTAACTGGTCTCAAAATGTTTATTAGAGTCTAATAAGTAAATAATAAAAGTATAACAGTTAACCAATAAAAGCTTTGTCTGTTATCGTTAAAAGAACTTAACTAAAAAATTTGCACTATACATTAGTTATATAGGTCCTAAAAAGTACCTTGTGAACAATGTGGTGCCAAATGTGCAATTCACATTGCAAAAACTTCTAACTGGTCTCAAAATGTTTATTAGAGTCTAATAAGTAAATAATAAAAGTATAACAGTTAACCAATGAAAGGTTTGTCTGTTATCGTTAAAAGAACTTAACTAAAAAATTTGCACTATACATTATTTATATAGGTCCTAAAAAGTACCTTGTGAACTATATGGTGCCAAATGTGCAATTCACATTGCAAAAAGTTATAACGGGTCTCAAAATGTTTATTAGAGTCTAATAAGTAAATAATAAAAGTATAACAGTTAACCAATAAAAGGTTTGTCTGTTATCGTTAAAAGAACTTAACTAAAAAATTTGCACTATACATTAGTTATATAGGTCCTAAAAAGTGCCTTGTGAACTATATGGTGCCAAATGTGCAATTCACATTGCAAAAAGTTCTAACGGGTCTTAAAATGTTTATTAGAGTCTAATAAGTAAATAATAAAAGTATAACAGTTAACCAATGAAAGGTTTGTCTGTTATCGTTAAAAGAACTTAACTAAAAAATTTGCACTATACATTAGTTACATAGGTCCTAAAAAGTACCTTGTGAACTATATGGTGCCAAATGTGCAATTCACATTGCAAAAAGTTCTAACGGGTCTCAAAATGTTTATTAGAGTCTAATAAGTAAATAATAAAAGTATAACAGTTAACCAATGAAAGGTTTGTCTGTTATCGTTAAAAGAACTTAACTAAAAAATTTGCACTATACATTAGTTATATAGGTCCTGAAAAGTACCTTGTGAACTATATGGTGCCAAATGTGCAATTCACATTGCAAAAAGTTCTAACTGGTCTCAAAATGTTTATTAGAGTCTAATAAGTAAATAATAAAAGTATAACAGTTAACCAATGAAAGGTTTGTCTGTTATCGTTAAAAGAACTTAACTAAAAAATTTGCACTATACATTAGTTATATAGGTCCTAAAAAGTACCTTGTGAACTATATGGTGCCAAATGTGCAATTCACATTGCAAAAAGTTCTAACGGGTCTCAAAATGTTTATTAGAGTCTAATAAGTAAATAATAAAAGTATAACAGTTAACCAATAAAAGCTTTGTCTGTTATCGTTAAAAGAACTTAACTAAAAAATTTGCACTATACATTAGTTATATAGGTCCTAAAAAGTGCCTTGTGAACAATATGGTGCCAAAAGTGCAATTCACATTGCAAAAAGTTCTAACGGGTCTTAAAATGTTTATTAGAGTCTAATAAGTAAATAATAAAAGTATAACAGTTAACCAATGAAAGGTTTGTCTGTTATCGTTAAAAGAACTTAACTAAAAAATTTGCACTATACATTAGTTATATAGGTCCTAAAAAGTGCTTTGTGAACTATATGGTGCCAAATGTGCAATTCAAATTGCAAAAAGTTCTAACGGGTCTCAAAATGTTTATTAGAGTCTAATAAGTAAATAATAAAAGTATAACAGTTAACCAATGAAAGGTTTGTCTGTTATCGTTAAAAGAACTTAACTAAAAAATGTGCACTATACATTAGTTATATAGGTCCTAAAAAGTGCTTTGTGGACTATATCGTGCCAAATGTGCAATTCACATTGCAAAAACTTCTAACGGGTCTCTAAATGTTTATTAGAGTCTAATAAGTAAATAATAAAAGTATAACAGTTAACCAATAAAAGGTTTGTCTGTTATCGTTAAAAGAACTTAACTAAAAAGTTTGCACTATACATTAGTTATATAGGTCCTAAAAAGTACCTTGTGAACTATATGGTGCCAAATGTGCAATTCACATTGCAAAAACTTCTAAATGGTCTCAAAATGTTTATTAGAGTCTAATAAGTAAATAATAAAAGTATAACAGTTAACCAATGAAAGGTTTGTCTGTTATCGTTAAAAGAACTTAACTAAAAAATTTGCAGTATACATTAGTTATATAGGTCCTAAAAAGTACCTTGTGAACTATATGGTGCCAAATGTGCAATTCACATTGCAAAAAGTTCTAACGGGTCTCAAAATGTTTATTAGAGTCTAATAAGTAAATAATAAAAGTATAACAGTTAACCAATAAAAGCTTTGTCTGTTATCGTTAAAAGAACTTAACTAAAAAATTTGCACTATACATTAGTTATATAGGTCCTAAAAAGTGCCTTGTGAACTATATGGTGCCAAATGTGCAATTCACATTGCAAAAAGTTCTAACGGGTCTCAAAATGTTTATTAGAGTCTAATAAGTAAATAATAAAACTATAACAGTTAACCAATGAACGGTTTGTCTGTTATCGTTAAAAGAACTTAACTAAAAAATTTGCACTATACATTAGTTATATAGGTCCTAAAAAGTGCTTTGTGAACTATATCGTGCCAAATGTGCAATTCACATTGCAAAAACTTCTAACAGGTCTCTAAATGTTTATTAGAGTCTAATAAGTAAATAATAAAAGTATAACAGTTAACCAATAAAAGGTTTGTCTGTTATCGTTAAAAGAACTTAACTAAAAAATGTGCACAATACATTAGTTATATAGGTCCTAAAAAGTACCTTGTGAACAATATGGTGCCAAATGTGCAATTCACATTGCACAAAGTTCTATCTGGTCTCAAAATGTTTATTAGAGTCTAATAAGTAAATAATAAAAGTATAACAGTTAACCAATGAAAGGTTTGTCTGTTATCGTTAAAAGAACTTAACTAAAAAATTTGCACTATACATTAGTTATATAGGTCCTGAAAAGTACCTTGTGAACTATATGGTGCCAAATGTGCAATTCACATTGCAAAAAGTTCTAACTGGTTTCAAAATGTTTATTAGAGTCTAATCAGTAAATAATAAAAGTATAACAGTTAACCAACAAAAGCTTTGTCTGTTATCGTTAAAAGAACTTAACTAAAAAATTTGCACAATACATTAGTTATATAGGTCCTAAAAAGTACCTTGTGAACAATATGGTGCCAAATGTGCAATTCACATTGCAAAAACTTCTAACTGGTCTCAAAATGTTTATTAGAGTCTAATAAGTAAATAATAAAAGTATTACAGTTAACCAATGAAAGGTTTGTCTGTTATCGTTAAAAGAACTTAACTAAAAAATTTGCACTATACATTAATTATATAGGTCCTAAAAAGTGCTTTGTGAACTATATGGTGCCAAATGTGCAATTCACATTGCAAAAAGTTCTAACTGGTCTCAAAATGTTTATTAGAGTCTAATAAGTAAATAATAAAAGTATAACAGTTAACCAATGAAAGGTTTGTCTGTTATCGTTAAAAGAACTTAACTAAAAAATTTGCACTATACATTAGTTATATAGGTCCTAAAAAGTGCTTTATGAACTATATGGTGCCAAATGTGCAATTCACATTGCAAAAACTTCTAACGGGTCTCAAAATGTTTATTAGAGTCTAATAAGTAAATAATAAAAGTATAACAGTTAACCAATGAAAGGATTGTCTGTTATCGTTAAAAGAACTTAACTAAAAAATTTGCACTATACATTAGTTATATAGGTCCTAAAAAGTGCTTTATGAACTATATGGTGCCAAATGTGCAATTCACATTGCAAAAAGTTCTAACGGGTCTCAAAATGTTTATTAGAGTCTAATAAGTAAATAATAAAAGTATAACAGTTAACCAATGAAAGGATTGTCTGTTATCGTTAAAAGAACTTAACTAAAAAATTTGCACTATACATTAGTTATATAGGTCCTAAAAAGTGCCTTGTGAACTATATGGTGCCAAATGTGAAATTCACATTGCAAAAAGTTCTAACGGGTCTCTAAATGTTCATTAGAGTCTAATAAGTAAATAATAAAAGTATAACAGTTAACCAATGAAAGGTTTATCTGTTATCGTTAAAAGAACTTAACTAAAAAATTTGCACTATACATTAGTTATATAGGTCCTAAAAAGTGCTTTGTGAACTAAATGGTGCCAAATGTGCAATTCACATTGCAAAAAGTTCTAACGGATCTCAAAATGTTTATTAGAGTCTAATAAGTAAATAATAAAAGTATAACAGTTAACCAATGATAGGTTTGTCTGTTATCGTTAAAAGAACTTAACTAAAAAATTTGCACTATACATTAGTTATATAGGTCCTAAAAAGTGCTTTGTGAACTATATGGTGCCAAATGTGCAATTCACATTGCAAAAAGTTCTAACGGGTCTCAAAATGTTTATTAGAGTCTAATAAGTAAATAATAAAAGTATAACAGTTAACCAATGAAAGGTTTGTCTGTTATCGTTAAAAGAACTTAACTAAAAAATTTGCACTATACATTAGTTATATAGGTCCTAAAAAGTGCCTTGTGAACTATATGGTGCCAAATGTGCAATTCACATTGCAAAAAGTTCTAACGGGTCTCAAAATGTTTATTAGAGTCTAATAAGTAAATAATAAAAGTATAACAGTTAACCAATGAACGGTTTGTCTGTTATCGTTAAAAGAACTTAACTAAAAAATTTGCACTATACATTAGTTATATAGGTCCTAAAAAGTGCTTTGTGAACTATATCGTGCCAAATGTGCAATTCACATTGCAAAAACTTCTAACAGGTCTCTAAATGTTTATTAGAGTCTAATAAGTAAATAATAAAAGTATAACAGTTAACCAATAAAAGGTTTGTCTGTTATCGTTAAAAGAACTTAACTAAAAAATGTGCACAATACATTAGTTATATAGGTCCTAAAAAGTACCTTGTGAACAATATGGTGCCAAATGTGCAATTCACATTGCACAAAGTTCTAACTGGTCTCAAAATGTTTATTGGAGTCTAATAAGTAAATAATAAAAGTATAACAGTTAACCAATAAAAGGTTTGTCTGTTATCGTTAAAAGAACTTAACTAAAAAATTTGCACTATACATTAGTTATATAGGTCCTAAAAAGTACCTTGTGAACAATATGGTGCCAAATGTGTAATTCACATTGCAAAAAGTTCTAACTGGTCTCAAAATGTTTATTAGAGTCTAATAAGTAAATAATAAAAGTATAACAGTTAACCAATGAAAGGTTTGTCTGTTATCGTTAAAAGAACTTAACTAAAAAATTTGCACTATACATTAGTTATATAGGTCCTGAAAAGTACCTTGTGAACTATATGGTGCCAAATGTGCAATTCACATTGCAAAAAGTTCTAACTGGTCTCAAAATGTTTATTAGAGTCTAATAAGTAAATAATAAAAGTATAACAGTTAACCAATAAAAGCTTTGTCTGTTATCGTTAAAAGAACTTAACTAAAAAATTTGCACTATACATTAGTTATATAGGTCCTAAAAAGTACCTTGTGAACAATATGGTGCCAAATGTGCAATTCACATTGCAAAAACTTCTAACTGGTCTCAAAATGTTTATTAGAGTCTAATAAGTAAATAATAAAAGTATAACAGTTAACCAATGAAAGGTTTGTCTGTTATCGTTAAAAGAACTTAACTAAAAAATTTGCACTATACATTATTTATATAGGTCCTAAAAAGTACCTTGTGAACTATATGGTGCCAAATGTGCAATTCACATTGCAAAAAGTTATAACGGGTCTCAAAATGTTTATTAGAGTCTAATAAGTAAATAATAAAAGTATAACAGTTAACCAATAAAAGGTTTGTCTGTTATCGTTAAAAGAACTTAACTAAAAAATTTGCACTATACATTAGTTATATAGGTCCTAAAAAGTGCTTTGTGAACTATATGGTGCCAAATGTGCAATTCACATTGCAAAAAGTTCTAACGGGTCTCTAAATGTTTATTAGAGTCTAATAAGTAAATAATAAAAGTATAACAGTTAACCAATAAAAGCTTTGTCTGTTATCGTTAAAAGAACTTAACTAAAAAATTTGCACTATACATTAGTTATATAGGTCCTAAAAAGTACCTTGTGAACTATATGGTGCCAAATGTGCAATTCACATTGCAAAAAGTTCTAACGGGTCTCAAAATGTTTATTAGAGTCTAATAAGTAAATAATAAAAGTATAACAGTTAACCAATGAAAGGTTTGTCTGTTATCGTTAAAAGAACTTAACTAAAAAATTTGCACTATACATTAGTTATATAGGTCCTAAAAAGTGCCTTGTGAACTATATGGTGCCAAATGTGCAATTCACATTGCAAAAAGTTCTAACGGGTCTCAAAATGTTTATTAGAGTCTAATAAGTAAATAATAAAAGTATAACAGTTAACCAATGAACGGTTTGTCTGTTATCGTTAAAAGAACTTAACTAAAAAATTTGCACTATACATTAGTTATATAGGTCCTAAAAAGTGCTTTGTGAACTATATCGTGCCAAATGTGCAATTCACATTGCAAAAACTTCTAACAGGTCTCTAAATGTTTATTAGAGTCTAATAAGTAAATAATAAAAGTATAACAGTTAACCAATAAAAGGTTTGTCTGTTATCGTTAAAAGAACTTAACTAAAAAATGTGCACAATACATTAGTTATATAGGTCCTAAAAAGTACCTTGTGAACAATATGGTGCCAAATGTGCAATTCACATTGCACAAAGTTCTATCTGGTCTCAAAATGTTTATTAGAGTCTAATAAGTAAATAATAAAAGTATAACAGTTAACCAATGAAAGGTTTGTCTGTTATCGTTAAAAGAACTTAACTAAAAAATTTGCACTATACATTAGTTATATAGGTCCTGAAAAGTACCTTGTGAACTATATGGTGCCAAATGTGCAATTCACATTGCAAAAAGTTCTAACTGGTTTCAAAATGTTTATTAGAGTCTAATCAGTAAATAATAAAAGTATAACAGTTAACCAACAAAAGCTTTGTCTGTTATCGTTAAAAGAACTTAACTAAAAAATTTGCACAATACATTAGTTATATAGGTCCTAAAAAGTACCTTGTGAACAATATGGTGCCAAATGTGCAATTCACATTGCAAAAACTTCTAACTGGTCTCAAAATGTTTATTAGAGTCTAATAAGTAAATAATAAAAGTATTACAGTTAACCAATGAAAGGTTTGTCTGTTATCGTTAAAAGAACTTAACTAAAAAATTTGCACTATACATTAATTATATAGGTCCTAAAAAGTGCTTTGTGAACTATATGGTGCCAAATGTGCAATTCACATTGCAAAAAGTTCTAACTGGTCTCTAAATGTTCATTAGAGTCTAATAAGTAAATAATAAAAGTATAACAGTTAACCAATGAAAGGTTTATCTGTTATCGTTAAAAGAACTTAACTAAAAAATTTGCACTATACATTAGTTATATAGGTCCTAAAAAGTGCTTTGTGAACTAAATGGTGCCAAATGTGCAATTCACATTGCAAAAAGTTCTAACGGATCTCAAAATGTTTATTAGAGTCTAATAAGTAAATAATAAAAGTATAACAGTTAACCAATGATAGGTTTGTCTGTTATCGTTAAAAGAACTTAACTAAAAAATTTGCACTATACATTAGTTATATAGGTCCTAAAAAGTGCTTTGTGAACTATATGGTGCCAAATGTGCAATTCACATTGCAAAAAGTTCTAACGGGTCTCAAAATGTTTATTAGAGTCTAATAAGTAAATAATAAAAGTATAACAGTTAACCAATGAAAGGTTTGTCTGTTATCGTTAAAAGAACTTAACTAAAAAATTTGCACTATACATTAGTTATATAGGTCCTAAAAAGTGCCTTGTGAACTATATGGTGCCAAATGTGCAATTCACATTGCAAAAAGTTCTAACTGGTCTCAAAATGTTTATTAGAGTCTAATAAGTAAATAATAAAAGTATAACAGTTAACCAATGAACGGTTTGTCTGTTATCGTTAAAAGAACTTAACTAAAAAATTTGCACTATACATTAGTTATATAGGTCCTAAAAAGTGCTTTGTGAACTATATCGTGCCAAATGTGCAATTCACATTGCAAAAACTTCTAACAGGTCTCTAAATGTTTATTAGAGTCTAATAAGTAAATAATAAAAGTATAACAGTTAACCAATAAAAGGTTTGTCTGTTATCGTTAAAAGAACTTAACTAAAAAATGTGCACAATACATTAGTTATATAGGTCCTAAAAAGTACCTTGTGAACAATATGGTGCCAAATGTGCAATTCACATTGCACAAAGTTCTAACTGGTCTCAAAATGTTTATTGGAGTCTAATAAGTAAATAATAAAAGTATAACAGTTAACCAATAAAAGGTTTGTCTGTTATCGTTAAAAGAACTTAACTAAAAAATTTGCACTATACATTAGTTATATAGGTCCTAAAAAGTACCTTGTGAACAATATGGTGCCAAATGTGTAATTCACATTGCAAAAAGTTCTAACTGGTCTCAAAATGTTTATTAGAGTCTAATAAGTAAATAATAAAAGTATAACAGTTAACCAATGAAAGGTTTGTCTGTTATCGTTAAAAGAACTTAACTAAAAAATTTGCACTATACATTAGTTATATAGGTCCTGAAAAGTACCTTGTGAACTATATGGTGCCAAATGTGCAATTCACATTGCAAAAACTTCTAACTGGTCTCAAAATGTTTATTAGAGTCTAATAAGTAAATAATAAAAGTATAACAGTTAACCAATAAAAGCTTTGTCTGTTATCGTTAAAAGAACTTAACTAAAAAATTTGCACTATACATTAGTTATATAGGTCCTAAAAAGTACCTTGTGAACAATATGGTGCCAAATGTGCAATTCACATTGCAAAAACTTCTAACTGGTCTCAAAATGTTTATTAGAGTCTAATAAGTAAATAATAAAAGTATAACAGTTAACCAATGAAAGGTTTGTCTGTTATCGTTAAAAGAACTTAACTAAAAAATTTGCACTATACATTATTTATATAGGTCCTAAAAAGTACCTTGTGAACTATATGGTGCCAAATGTGCAATTCACATTGCAAAAAGTTATAACGGGTCTCAAAATGTTTATTAGAGTCTAATAAGTAAATAATAAAAGTATAACAGTTAACCAATAAAAGGTTTGTCTGTTATCGTTAAAAGAACTTAACTAAAAAATTTGCACTATACATTAGTTATATAGGTCCTAAAAAGTGCCTTGTGAACTATATGGTGCCAAATGTGCAATTCACATTGCAAAAAGTTCTAACGGGTCTTAAAATGTTTATTAGAGTCTAATAAGTAAATAATAAAAGTATAACAGTTAACCAATGAAAGGTTTGTCTGTTATCGTTAAAAGAACTTAACTAAAAAATTTGCACTATACATTAGTTACATAGGTCCTAAAAAGTATCTTGTGAACTATATGGTGCCAAATGTGCAATTCACATTGCAAAAAGTTCTAACGGGTCTCAAAATGTTTATTAGAGTCTAATAAGTAAATAATAAAAGTATAACAGTTAACCAATGAAAGGTTTGTCTGTTATCGTTAAAAGAACTTAACTAAAAAATTTGCACTATACATTAGTTATATAGGTCCTGAAAAGTACCTTGTGAACTATATGGTGCCAAATGTGCAATTCACATTGCAAAAAGTTCTAACTGGTCTCAAAATGTTTATTAGAGTCTAATAAGTAAATAATAAAAGTATAACAGTTAACCAATGAAAGGTTTGTCTGTTATCGTTAAAAGAACTTAACTAAAAAATTTGCACTATACATTAGTTATATAGGTCCTGAAAAGTACCTTGTGAACTATATGGTGCCAAATGTGCAATTCACATTGCAAAAACTTCTAACTGGTCTCAAAATGTTTATTAGAGTCTAATAAGTAAATAATAAAAGTATAACAGTTAACCAATGAAAGGTTTGTCTGTTATCGTTAAAAGAACTTAACTAAAAAATTTGCACTATACATTAGTTATATAGGTCCTAAAAAGTACCTTGTGAACTATATGGTGCCAAATGTGCAATTCACATTGCAAAAAGTTCTAACGGGTCTCAAAATGTTTATTAGAGTCTAATAAGTAAATAATAAAAGTATAACAGTTAACCAATAAAAGCTTTGTCTGTTATCGTTAAAAGAACTTAACTAAAAAATTTGCACTATACATTAGTTATATAGGTCCTAAAAAGTGCCTTGTGAACAATATGGTGCCAAAAGTGCAATTCACATTGCAAAAAGTTCTAACGGGTCTTAAAATGTTTATTAGAGTCTAATAAGTAAATAATAAAAGTATAACAGTTAACCAATGAAAGGTTTGTCTGTTATCGTTAAAAGAACTTAACTAAAAAATTTGCACTATACATTAGTTATATAGGTCCTAAAAAGTGCTTTGTGAACTATATGGTGCCAAATGTGCAATTCAAATTGCAAAAAGTTCTAACGGGTCTCAAAATGTTTATTAGAGTCTAATAAGTAAATAATAAAAGTATAACAGTTAACCAATGAAAGGTTTGTCTGTTATCGTTAAAAGAACTTAACTAAAAAATGTGCACTATACATTAGTTATATAGGTCCTAAAAAGTGCTTTGTGGACTATATCGTGCCAAATGTGCAATTCACATTGCAAAAACTTCTAACGGGTCTCTAAATGTTTATTAGAGTCTAATAAGTAAATAATAAAAGTATAACAGTTAACCAATAAAAGGTTTGTCTGTTATCGTTAAAAGAACTTAACTAAAAAGTTTGCACTATACATTAGTTATATAGGTCCTAAAAAGTACCTTGTGAACTATATGGTGCCAAATGTGCAATTCACATTGCAAAAACTTCTAAATGGTCTCAAAATGTTTATTAGAGTCTAATAAGTAAATAATAAAAGTATAACAGTTAACCAATGAAAGGTTTGTCTGTTATCGTTAAAAGAACTTAACTAAAAAATTTGCAGTATACATTAGTTATATAGGTCCTAAAAAGTACCTTGTGAACTATATGGTGCCAAATGTGCAATTCACATTGCAAAAAGTTCTAACGGGTCTCAAAATGTTTATTAGAGTCTAATAAGTAAATAATAAAAGTATAACAGTTAACCAATAAAAGCTTTGTCTGTTATCGTTAAAAGAACTTAACTAAAAAATTTGCACTATACATTAGTTATATAGGTCCTAAAAAGTGCCTTGTGAACTATATGGTGCCAAAAGTGCAATTCACATTGCAAAAAGTTCTAACGGGTCTTAAAATGTTTATTAGAGTCTAATAAGTAAATAATAAAAGTATAACAGTTAACCAATGAAAGGTTTGTCTGTTTTTGTTAAAAGAACTTAACTAAAAAATTTGCACTATACATTAGTTACATAGGTCCTAAAAAGTACCTTGTGAACTATATGGTGCCAAATGTGCAATTCACATTGCAAAAAGTTCTAACTGGTCTCAAAATGTTTATTAGAGTCTAATAAGTAAATAATTAAAGTATAACAGTTAACCAATGAAAGGTTTGTCTGTTATCGTTAAAAGAACTTAACTAAAAAATTTGCACTAAACATTAGTTATATAGGTCCTAAAAAGTGCTTTATGAACTATATGGTGCCAAATGTGCAATTCACATTGCAAAAAGTTCTAACGGGTCTCAAAATGTTTATTAGAGTCTAATAAGTAAATAATAAAAGTATAACAGTTAACCAATGAAAGGATTGTCTGTTATCGTTAAAAGAACTTAACTAAAAAATTTGCACTATACATTAGTTATATAGGTCCTAAAAAGTGCCTTGTGAACTATATGGTGCCAAATGTGCAATTCACATTGCAAAAACTTCTAACGGGTCTCTAAATGTTCATTAGAGTCTAATAAGTAAATAATAAAAGTATAACAGTTAACCAATGAAAGGTTTGTCTGTTATCGTTAAAAGAACTTAACTAAAAAATTTGCACTATACATTAGTTATATAGGTCCTAAAAAGTGCTTTGTGAACTAAATGGTGCCAAATGTGCAATTCACATTGCAAAAAGATCTAACGGATCTCAAAATGTTTATTAGAGTCTAATAAGTAAATAATAAAAGTATAACAGTTAACCAATGAAAGGTTTGTCTGTTATCGTTAAAAGAACTTAACTAAAAAATTTGCAGTATACATTAGTTATATAGGTCCTAAAAAGTGCTTTGTGGACTATATCGTGCCAAATGTGCAATTCACATTGCAAAAACTTCTAACGGGTCTCTAAATGTTTATTAGAGTCTAATAAGTAAATAATAAAAGTATAACAGTTAACCAATAAAAGGTTTGTCTGTTATCGTTAAAAGAACTTAACTAAAAAATTTGCACTATACATTAGTTATATAGGTCCTAAAAAGTGCCTTGTGAACTATATGGTGCCAAATGTGCAATTCACATTGCAAAAAGTTCTAACGGGTCTTAAAATGTTTATTAGAGTCTAATAAGTAAATAATAAAAGTATAACAGTTAACCAATGAAAGGTTTGTCTGTTATCGTTAAAAGAACTTAACTAAAAAATTTGCACTATACATTAGTTACATAGGTCCTAAAAAGTACCTTGTGAACTATATGGTGCCAAATGTGCAATTCACATTGCAAAAAGTTCTAACGGGTCTCAAAATGTTTATTAGAGTCTAATAAGTAAATAATAAAAGTATAACAGTTAACCAATGAAAGGTTTGTCTGTTATCGTTAAAAGAACTTAACTAAAAAATTTGCACTATACATTAGTTATATAGGTCCTGAAAAGTACCTTGTGAACTATATGGTGCCAAATGTGCAATTCACATTGCAAAAAGTTCTAACTGGTCTCAAAATGTTTATTAGAGTCTAATAAGTAAATAATAAAAGTATAACAGTTAACCAATGAAAGGTTTGTCTGTTATCGTTAAAAGAACTTAACTAAAAAATTTGCACTATACATTAGTTATATAGGTCCTGAAAAGTACCTTGTGAACTATATGGTGCCAAATGTGCAATTCACATTGCAAAAACTTCTAACTGGTCTCAAAATGTTTATTAGAGTCTAATAAGTAAATAATAAAAGTATAACAGTTAACCAATGAAAGGTTTGTCTGTTATCGTTAAAAGAACTTAACTAAAAAATTTGCACTATACATTAGTTATATAGGTCCTAAAAAGTACCTTGTGAACTATATGGTGCCAAATGTGCAATTCACATTGCAAAAAGTTCTAACGGGTCTCAAAATGTTTATTAGAGTCTAATAAGTAAATAATAAAAGTATAACAGTCAACCAATAAAAGCTTTGTCTGTTATCGTTAAAAGAACTTAACTAAAAAATTTGCACTATACATTAGTTATATAGGTCCTAAAAAGTGCCTTGTGAACAATATGGTGCCAAAAGTGCAATTCACATTGCAAAAAGTTCTAACGGGTCTTAAAATGTTTATTAGAGTCTAATAAGTAAATAATAAAAGTATAACAGTTAACCAATGAAAGGTTTGTCTGTTATCGTTAAAAGAACTTAACTAAAAAATTTGCACTATACATTAGTTATATAGGTCCTAAAAAGTGCTTTGTGAACTATATGGTGCCAAATGTGCAATTCAAATTGCAAAAAGTTCTAACGGGTCTCAAAATGTTTATTAGAGTCTAATAAGTAAATAATAAAAGTATAACAGTTAACCAATGAAAGGTTTGTCTGTTATCGTTAAAAGAACTTAACTAAAAAATGTGCACTATACATTAGTTATATAGGTCCTAAAAAGTGCTTTGTGGACTATATCGTGCCAAATGTGCAATTCACATTGCAAAAACTTCTAACGGGTCTCTAAATGTTTATTAGAGTCTAATAAGTAAATAATAAAAGTATAACAGTTAACCAATAAAAGGTTTGTCTGTTATCGTTAAAAGAACTTAACTAAAAAGTTTGCACTATACATTAGTTATATAGGTCCTAAAAAGTACCTTGTGAACTATATGGTGCCAAATGTGCAATTCACATTGCAAAAACTTCTAAATGGTCTCAAAATGTTTATTAGAGTCTAATAAGTAAATAATAAAAGTATAACAGTTAACCAATGAAAGGTTTGTCTGTTATCGTTAAAAGAACTTAACTAAAAAATTTGCAGTATACATTAGTTATATAGGTCCTAAAAAGTACCTTGTGAACTATATGGTGCCAAATGTGCAATTCACATTGCAAAAAGTTCTAACGGGTCTCAAAATGTTTATTAGAGTCTAATAAGTAAATAATAAAAGTATAACAGTTAACCAATAAAAGGTTTGTCTGTTATCGTTAAAAGAACTTAACTAAAAAGTTTGCACTATACATTAGTTATATAGGTCCTAAAAAGTACCTTGTGAACTATATGGTGCCAAATGTGCAATTCACATTGCAAAAACTTCTAAATGGTCTCAAAATGTTTATTAGAGTCTAATAAGTAAATAATAAAAGTATAACAGTTAACCAATGAAAGGTTTGTCTGTTATCGTTAAAAGAACTTAACTAAAAAATTTGCAGTATACATTAGTTATATAGGTCCTAAAAAGTACCTTGTGAACTATATGGTGCCAAATGTGCAATTCACATTGCAAAAAGTTCTAACGGGTCTCAAAATGTTTATTAGAGTCTAATAAGTAAATAATAAAAGTATAACAGTTAACCAATAAAAGCTTTGTCTGTTATCGTTAAAAGAACTTAACTAAAAAATTTGCACTATACATTAGTTATATAGGTCCTAAAAAGTGCCTTGTGAACTATATGGTGCCAAAAGTGCAATTCACATTGCAAAAAGTTCTAACGGGTCTTAAAATGTTTATTAGAGTCTAATAAGTAAATAATAAAAGTATAACAGTTAACCAATGAAAGGTTTGTCTGTTTTTGTTAAAAGAACTTAACTAAAAAATTTGCACTATACATTAGTTACATAGGTCCTAAAAAGTACCTTGTGAACTATATGGTGCCAAATGTGCAATTCACATTGCAAAAAGTTCTAACTGGTCTCAAAATGTTTATTAGAGTCTAATAAGTAAATAATTAAAGTATAACAGTTAACCAATGAAAGGTTTGTCTGTTATCGTTAAAAGAACTTAACTAAAAAATTTGCACTAAACATTAGTTATATAGGTCCTAAAAAGTGCTTTATGAACTATATGGTGCCAAATGTGCAATTCACATTGCAAAAAGTTCTAACGGGTCTCTAAATGTTTATTAGAGTCTAATAAGTAAATAATAAAAGTATAACAGTTAACCAATGAAAGGATTGTCTGTTATCGTTAAAAGAACTTAACTAAAAAATTTGCACTATACATTAGTTATATAGGTCCTAAAAAGTGCCTTGTGAACTATATGGTGCCAAATGTGCAATTCACATTGCAAAAACTTCTAACGGGTCTCTAAATGTTCATTAGAGTCTAATAAGTAAATAATAAAAGTATAACAGTTAACCAATGAAAGGTTTGTCTGTTATCGTTAAAAGAACTTAACTAAAAAATTTGCACTATACATTAGTTATATAGGTCCTAAAAAGTGCTTTGTGAACTAAATGGTGCCAAATGTGCAATTCACATTGCAAAAAGTTCTAACGGATCTCAAAATGTTTATTAGAGTCTAATAAGTAAATAATAAAAGTATAACAGTTAACCAATGAAAGGTTTGTCTGTTATCGTTAAAAGAACTTAACTAAAAAATGTGCACTATACATTAGTTATATAGGTCCTAAAAAGTGCTTTGTGGACTATATCGTGCCAAATGTGCAATTCACATTGCAAAAACTTCTAACGGGTCTCTAAATGTTTATTAGAGTCTAATAAGTAAATAATAAAAGTATAACAGTTAACCAATAAAAGGTTTGTCTGTTATCGTTAAAAGAACTTAACTAAAAAATTTGCACTATACATTAGTTATATAGGTCCTAAAAAGTACCTTGTGAACTATATGGTGCCAAATGTGCAATTCACATTGCAAAAACTTCTAAATGGTCTCAAAATGTTTATTAGAGTCTAATAAGTAAATAATAAAAGTATAACAGTTAACCAATGAAAGGTTTGTCTGTTATCGTTAAAAGAACTTAACTAAAAAATTTGCAGTATACATTAGTTATATAGGTCCTAAAAAGTACCTTGTGAACTATATGGTGCCAAATGTGCAATTCACATTGCAAAAAGTTCTAACGGGTCTCAAAATGTTTATTAGAGTCTAATAAGTAAATAATAAAAGTATAACAGTTAACCAATAAAAGCTTTGTCTGTTATCGTTAAAAGAACTTAACTAAAAAATTTGCACTATACATTAGTTATATAGGTCCTAAAAAGTGCCTTGTGAACTATATGGTGCCAAAAGTGCAATTCACATTGCAAAAAGTTCTAACGGGTCTTAAAATGTTTATTAGAGTCTAATAAGTAAATAATAAAAGTATAACAGTTAACCAATGAAAGGTTTGTCTGTTTTTGTTAAAAGAACTTAACTAAAAAATTTGCACTATACATTAGTTACATAGGTCCTAAAAAGTACCTTGTGAACTATATGGTGCCAAATGTGCAATTCACATTGCAAAAAGTTCTAACGGGTCTCAAAATGTTTATTAGAGTCTAATAAGTAAATAATAAAAGTATAACAGTTAACCAATGAAAGGATTGTCTGTTATCGTTAAAAGAACTTAACTAAAAAATTTGCACTATACATTAGTTATATAGGTCCTAAAAAGTGCCTTGTGAACTATATGGTGCCAAATGTGCAATTCACATTGCAAAAACTTCTAACGGGTCTCTAAATGTTCATTAGAGTCTAATAAGTAAATAATAAAAGTATAACAGTTAACCAATGAAAGCTTTGTCTGTTATCGTTAAAAGAACTTAACTAAAAAATTTGCACTATACATTAGTTATATAGGTCCTAAAAAGTGCTTTGTGAACTAAATGGTGCCAAATGTGCAATTCACATTGCAAAAAGTTCTAACGGATCTCAAAATGTTTATTAGAGTCTAATAAGTAAATAATAAAAGTATAACAGTTAACCAATGAAAGGTTTGTCTGTTATCGTTAAAAGAACTTAACTAAAAAATGTGCACTATACATTAGTTATATAGGTCCTAAAAAGTGCTTTGTGGACTATATCGTGCCAAATGTGCAATTCACATTGCAAAAACTTCTAACGGGTCTCTAAATGTTTATTAGAGTCTAATAAGTAAATAATAAAAGTATAACAGTTAACCAATAAAAGGTTTGTCTGTTATCGTTAAAAGAACTTAACTAAAAAATTTGCACTATACATTAGTTATATAGGTCCTAAAAAGTACCTTGTGAACAATATGGTGCCAAATGTGTAATTCACATTGCAAAAAGTTCTAACTGGTCTCAAAATGTTTATTAGAGTCTAATAAGTAAATAATAAAAGTATAACAGTTAACCAATGAAAGGTTTGTCTGTTATCGTTAAAAGAACTTAACTAAAAAATTTGCACTATACATTAGTTATATAGGTCCTGAAAAGTACCTTGTGAACTATATGGTGCCAAATGTGCAATTCACATTGCAAAAAGTTCTAACTGGTCTCAAAATGTTTATTAGAGTCTAATAAGTAAATAATAAAAGTATAACAGTTAACCAATAAAAGCTTTGTCTGTTATCGTTAAAAGAACTTAACTAAAAAATTTGCACTATACATTAGTTATATAGGTCCTAAAAAGTACCTTGTGAACAATATGGTGCCAAATGTGCAATTCACATTGCAAAAACTTCTAACTGGTCTCAAAATGTTTATTAGAGTCTAATAAGTAAATAATAAAAGTATAACAGTTAACCAATGAAAGGTTTGTCTGTTATCGTTAAAAGAACTTAACTAAAAAATTTGCACTATACATTATTTATATAGGTCCTAAAAAGTACCTTGTGAACTATATGGTGCCAAATGTGCAATTCACATTGCAAAAAGTTATAACGGGTCTCAAAATGTTTATTAGAGTCTAATAAGTAAATAATAAAAGTATAACAGTTAACCAATAAAAGGTTTGTCTGTTATCGTTAAAAGAACTTAACTAAAAAATTTGCACTATACATTAGTTATATAGGTCCTAAAAAGTGCTTTGTGAACTATATGGTGCCAAATGTGCAATTCACATTGCAAAAAGTTCTAACGGGTCTCTAAATGTTTATTAGAGTCTAATAAGTAAATAATAAAAGTATAACAGTTAACCAATAAAAGCTTTGTCTGTTATCGTTAAAAGAACTTAACTAAAAAATTTGCACTATACATTAGTTATATAGGTCCTAAAAAGTACCTTGTGAACTATATGGTGCCAAATGTGCAATTCACATTGCAAAAAGTTCTAACGGGTCTCAAAATGTTTATTAGAGTCTAATAAGTAAATAATAAAAGTATAACAGTTAACCAATGAAAGGTTTGTCTGTTATCGTTAAAAGAACTTAACTAAAAAATTTGCACTATACATTAGTTATATAGGTCCTAAAAAGTGCCTTGTGAACTATATGGTGCCAAATGTGCAATTCACATTGCAAAAAGTTCTAACGGGTCTCAAAATGTTTATTAGAGTCTAATAAGTAAATAATAAAAGTATAACAGTTAACCAATGAACGGTTTGTCTGTTATCGTTAAAAGAACTTAACTAAAAAATTTGCACTATACATTAGTTATATAGGTCCTAAAAAGTGCTTTGTGAACTATATCGTGCCAAATGTGCAATTCACATTGCAAAAACTTCTAACAGGTCTCTAAATGTTTATTAGAGTCTAATAAGTAAATAATAAAAGTATAACAGTTAACCAATAAAAGGTTTGTCTGTTATCGTTAAAAGAACTTAACTAAAAAATGTGCACAATACATTAGTTATATAGGTCCTAAAAAGTACCTTGTGAACAATATGGTGCCAAATGTGCAATTCACATTGCACAAAGTTCTATCTGGTCTCAAAATGTTTATTAGAGTCTAATAAGTAAATAATAAAAGTATAACAGTTAACCAATGAAAGGTTTGTCTGTTATCGTTAAAAGAACTTAACTAAAAAATTTGCACTATACATTAGTTATATAGGTCCTGAAAAGTACCTTGTGAACTATATGGTGCCAAATGTGCAATTCACATTGCAAAAAGTTCTAACTGGTTTCAAAATGTTTATTAGAGTCTAATCAGTAAATAATAAAAGTATAACAGTTAACCAACAAAAGCTTTGTCTGTTATCGTTAAAAGAACTTAACTAAAAAATTTGCACAATACATTAGTTATATAGGTCCTAAAAAGTACCTTGTGAACAATATGGTGCCAAATGTGCAATTCACATTGCAAAAACTTCTAACTGGTCTCAAAATGTTTATTAGAGTCTAATAAGTAAATAATAAAAGTATTACAGTTAACCAATGAAAGGTTTGTCTGTTATCGTTAAAAGAACTTAACTAAAAAATTTGCACTATACATTAATTATATAGGTCCTAAAAAGTGCTTTGTGAACTATATGGTGCCAAATGTGCAATTCACATTGCAAAAAGTTCTAACTGGTCTCTAAATGTTCATTAGAGTCTAATAAGTAAATAATAAAAGTATAACAGTTAACCAATGAAAGGTTTATCTGTTATCGTTAAAAGAACTTAACTAAAAAATTTGCACTATACATTAGTTATATAGGTCCTAAAAAGTGCTTTGTGAACTAAATGGTGCCAAATGTGCAATTCACATTGCAAAAAGTTCTAACGGATCTCAAAATGTTTATTAGAGTCTAATAAGTAAATAATAAAAGTATAACAGTTAACCAATGATAGGTTTGTCTGTTATCGTTAAAAGAACTTAACTAAAAAATTTGCACTATACATTAGTTATATAGGTCCTAAAAAGTGCTTTGTGAACTATATGGTGCCAAATGTGCAATTCACATTGCAAAAAGTTCTAACGGGTCTCAAAATGTTTATTAGAGTCTAATAAGTAAATAATAAAAGTATAACAGTTAACCAATGAAAGGTTTGTCTGTTATCGTTAAAAGAACTTAACTAAAAAATTTGCACTATACATTAGTTATATAGGTCCTAAAAAGTGCCTTGTGAACTATATGGTGCCAAATGTGCAATTCACATTGCAAAAAGTTCTAACTGGTCTCAAAATGTTTATTAGAGTCTAATAAGTAAATAATAAAAGTATAACAGTTAACCAATGAACGGTTTGTCTGTTATCGTTAAAAGAACTTAACTAAAAAATTTGCACTATACATTAGTTATATAGGTCCTAAAAAGTGCTTTGTGAACTATATCGTGCCAAATGTGCAATTCACATTGCAAAAACTTCTAACAGGTCTCTAAATGTTTATTAGAGTCTAATAAGTAAATAATAAAAGTATAACAGTTAACCAATAAAAGGTTTGTCTGTTATCGTTAAAAGAACTTAACTAAAAAATGTGCACAATACATTAGTTATATAGGTCCTAAAAAGTACCTTGTGAACAATATGGTGCCAAATGTGCAATTCACATTGCACAAAGTTCTAACTGGTCTCAAAATGTTTATTGGAGTCTAATAAGTAAATAATAAAAGTATAACAGTTAACCAATAAAAGGTTTGTCTGTTATCGTTAAAAGAACTTAACTAAAAAATTTGCACTATACATTAGTTATATAGGTCCTAAAAAGTACCTTGTGAACAATATGGTGCCAAATGTGTAATTCACATTGCAAAAAGTTCTAACTGGTCTCAAAATGTTTATTAGAGTCTAATAAGTAAATAATAAAAGTATAACAGTTAACCAATGAAAGGTTTGTCTGTTATCGTTAAAAGAACTTAACTAAAAAATTTGCACTATACATTAGTTATATAGGTCCTGAAAAGTACCTTGTGAACTATATGGTGCCAAATGTGCAATTCACATTGCAAAAACTTCTAACTGGTCTCAAAATGTTTATTAGAGTCTAATAAGTAAATAATAAAAGTATAACAGTTAACCAATAAAAGCTTTGTCTGTTATCGTTAAAAGAACTTAACTAAAAAATTTGCACTATACATTAGTTATATAGGTCCTAAAAAGTACCTTGTGAACAATATGGTGCCAAATGTGCAATTCACATTGCAAAAACTTCTAACTGGTCTCAAAATGTTTATTAGAGTCTAATAAGTAAATAATAAAAGTATAACAGTTAACCAATGAAAGGTTTGTCTGTTATCGTTAAAAGAACTTAACTAAAAAATTTGCACTATACATTATTTATATAGGTCCTAAAAAGTACCTTGTGAACTATATGGTGCCAAATGTGCAATTCACATTGCAAAAAGTTATAACGGGTCTCAAAATGTTTATTAGAGTCTAATAAGTAAATAATAAAAGTATAACAGTTAACCAATAAAAGGTTTGTCTGTTATCGTTAAAAGAACTTAACTAAAAAATTTGCACTATACATTAGTTATATAGGTCCTAAAAAGTGCCTTGTGAACTATATGGTGCCAAATGTGCAATTCACATTGCAAAAAGTTCTAACGGGTCTTAAAATGTTTATTAGAGTCTAATAAGTAAATAATAAAAGTATAACAGTTAACCAATGAAAGGTTTGTCTGTTATCGTTAAAAGAACTTAACTAAAAAATTTGCACTATACATTAGTTACATAGGTCCTAAAAAGTATCTTGTGAACTATATGGTGCCAAATGTGCAATTCACATTGCAAAAAGTTCTAACGGGTCTCAAAATGTTTATTAGAGTCTAATAAGTAAATAATAAAAGTATAACAGTTAACCAATGAAAGGTTTGTCTGTTATCGTTAAAAGAACTTAACTAAAAAATTTGCACTATACATTAGTTATATAGGTCCTGAAAAGTACCTTGTGAACTATATGGTGCCAAATGTGCAATTCACATTGCAAAAAGTTCTAACTGGTCTCAAAATGTTTATTAGAGTCTAATAAGTAAATAATAAAAGTATAACAGTTAACCAATGAAAGGTTTGTCTGTTATCGTTAAAAGAACTTAACTAAAAAATTTGCACTATACATTAGTTATATAGGTCCTGAAAAGTACCTTGTGAACTATATGGTGCCAAATGTGCAATTCACATTGCAAAAACTTCTAACTGGTCTCAAAATGTTTATTAGAGTCTAATAAGTAAATAATAAAAGTATAACAGTTAACCAATGAAAGGTTTGTCTGTTATCGTTAAAAGAACTTAACTAAAAAATTTGCACTATACATTAGTTATATAGGTCCTAAAAAGTACCTTGTGAACTATATGGTGCCAAATGTGCAATTCACATTGCAAAAAGTTCTAACGGGTCTCAAAATGTTTATTAGAGTCTAATAAGTAAATAATAAAAGTATAACAGTTAACCAATAAAAGCTTTGTCTGTTATCGTTAAAAGAACTTAACTAAAAAATTTGCACTATACATTAGTTATATAGGTCCTAAAAAGTGCCTTGTGAACAATATGGTGCCAAAAGTGCAATTCACATTGCAAAAAGTTCTAACGGGTCTTAAAATGTTTATTAGAGTCTAATAAGTAAATAATAAAAGTATAACAGTTAACCAATGAAAGGTTTGTCTGTTATCGTTAAAAGAACTTAACTAAAAAATTTGCACTATACATTAGTTATATAGGTCCTAAAAAGTGCTTTGTGAACTATATGGTGCCAAATGTGCAATTCAAATTGCAAAAAGTTCTAACGGGTCTCAAAATGTTTATTAGAGTCTAATAAGTAAATAATAAAAGTATAACAGTTAACCAATGAAAGGTTTGTCTGTTATCGTTAAAAGAACTTAACTAAAAAATGTGCACTATACATTAGTTATATAGGTCCTAAAAAGTGCTTTGTGGACTATATCGTGCCAAATGTGCAATTCACATTGCAAAAACTTCTAACGGGTCTCTAAATGTTTATTAGAGTCTAATAAGTAAATAATAAAAGTATAACAGTTAACCAATAAAAGGTTTGTCTGTTATCGTTAAAAGAACTTAACTAAAAAGTTTGCACTATACATTAGTTATATAGGTCCTAAAAAGTACCTTGTGAACTATATGGTGCCAAATGTGCAATTCACATTGCAAAAACTTCTAAATGGTCTCAAAATGTTTATTAGAGTCTAATAAGTAAATAATAAAAGTATAACAGTTAACCAATGAAAGGTTTGTCTGTTATCGTTAAAAGAACTTAACTAAAAAATTTGCAGTATACATTAGTTATATAGGTCCTAAAAAGTACCTTGTGAACTATATGGTGCCAAATGTGCAATTCACATTGCAAAAAGTTCTAACGGGTCTCAAAATGTTTATTAGAGTCTAATAAGTAAATAATAAAAGTATAACAGTTAACCAATAAAAGCTTTGTCTGTTATCGTTAAAAGAACTTAACTAAAAAATTTGCACTATACATTAGTTATATAGGTCCTAAAAAGTGCCTTGTGAACTATATGGTGCCAAAAGTGCAATTCACATTGCAAAAAGTTCTAACGGGTCTTAAAATGTTTATTAGAGTCTAATAAGTAAATAATAAAAGTATAACAGTTAACCAATGAAAGGTTTGTCTGTTTTTGTTAAAAGAACTTAACTAAAAAATTTGCACTATACATTAGTTACATAGGTCCTAAAAAGTACCTTGTGAACTATATGGTGCCAAATGTGCAATTCACATTGCAAAAAGTTCTAACTGGTCTCAAAATGTTTATTAGAGTCTAATAAGTAAATAATTAAAGTATAACAGTTAACCAATGAAAGGTTTGTCTGTTATCGTTAAAAGAACTTAACTAAAAAATTTGCACTAAACATTAGTTATATAGGTCCTAAAAAGTGCTTTATGAACTATATGGTGCCAAATGTGCAATTCACATTGCAAAAAGTTCTAACGGGTCTCAAAATGTTTATTAGAGTCTAATAAGTAAATAATAAAAGTATAACAGTTAACCAATGAAAGGATTGTCTGTTATCGTTAAAAGAACTTAACTAAAAAATTTGCACTATACATTAGTTATATAGGTCCTAAAAAGTGCCTTGTGAACTATATGGTGCCAAATGTGCAATTCACATTGCAAAAACTTCTAACGGGTCTCTAAATGTTCATTAGAGTCTAATAAGTAAATAATAAAAGTATAACAGTTAACCAATGAAAGGTTTGTCTGTTATCGTTAAAAGAACTTAACTAAAAAATTTGCACTATACATTAGTTATATAGGTCCTAAAAAGTGCTTTGTGAACTAAATGGTGCCAAATGTGCAATTCACATTGCAAAAAGATCTAACGGATCTCAAAATGTTTATTAGAGTCTAATAAGTAAATAATAAAAGTATAACAGTTAACCAATGAAAGGTTTGTCTGTTATCGTTAAAAGAACTTAACTAAAAAATTTGCAGTATACATTAGTTATATAGGTCCTAAAAAGTGCTTTGTGGACTATATCGTGCCAAATGTGCAATTCACATTGCAAAAACTTCTAACGGGTCTCTAAATGTTTATTAGAGTCTAATAAGTAAATAATAAAAGTATAACAGTTAACCAATAAAAGGTTTGTCTGTTATCGTTAAAAGAACTTAACTAAAAAATTTGCACTATACATTAGTTATATAGGTCCTAAAAAGTGCCTTGTGAACTATATGGTGCCAAATGTGCAATTCACATTGCAAAAAGTTCTAACGGGTCTTAAAATGTTTATTAGAGTCTAATAAGTAAATAATAAAAGTATAACAGTTAACCAATGAAAGGTTTGTCTGTTATCGTTAAAAGAACTTAACTAAAAAATTTGCACTATACATTAGTTACATAGGTCCTAAAAAGTACCTTGTGAACTATATGGTGCCAAATGTGCAATTCACATTGCAAAAAGTTCTAACGGGTCTCAAAATGTTTATTAGAGTCTAATAAGTAAATAATAAAAGTATAACAGTTAACCAATGAAAGGTTTGTCTGTTATCGTTAAAAGAACTTAACTAAAAAATTTGCACTATACATTAGTTATATAGGTCCTGAAAAGTACCTTGTGAACTATATGGTGCCAAATGTGCAATTCACATTGCAAAAAGTTCTAACTGGTCTCAAAATGTTTATTAGAGTCTAATAAGTAAATAATAAAAGTATAACAGTTAACCAATGAAAGGTTTGTCTGTTATCGTTAAAAGAACTTAACTAAAAAATTTGCACTATACATTAGTTATATAGGTCCTGAAAAGTACCTTGTGAACTATATGGTGCCAAATGTGCAATTCACATTGCAAAAACTTCTAACTGGTCTCAAAATGTTTATTAGAGTCTAATAAGTAAATAATAAAAGTATAACAGTTAACCAATGAAAGGTTTGTCTGTTATCGTTAAAAGAACTTAACTAAAAAATTTGCACTATACATTAGTTATATAGGTCCTAAAAAGTACCTTGTGAACTATATGGTGCCAAATGTGCAATTCACATTGCAAAAAGTTCTAACGGGTCTCAAAATGTTTATTAGAGTCTAATAAGTAAATAATAAAAGTATAACAGTCAACCAATAAAAGCTTTGTCTGTTATCGTTAAAAGAACTTAACTAAAAAATTTGCACTATACATTAGTTATATAGGTCCTAAAAAGTGCCTTGTGAACAATATGGTGCCAAAAGTGCAATTCACATTGCAAAAAGTTCTAACGGGTCTTAAAATGTTTATTAGAGTCTAATAAGTAAATAATAAAAGTATAACAGTTAACCAATGAAAGGTTTGTCTGTTATCGTTAAAAGAACTTAACTAAAAAATTTGCACTATACATTAGTTATATAGGTCCTAAAAAGTGCTTTGTGAACTATATGGTGCCAAATGTGCAATTCAAATTGCAAAAAGTTCTAACGGGTCTCAAAATGTTTATTAGAGTCTAATAAGTAAATAATAAAAGTATAACAGTTAACCAATGAAAGGTTTGTCTGTTATCGTTAAAAGAACTTAACTAAAAAATGTGCACTATACATTAGTTATATAGGTCCTAAAAAGTGCTTTGTGGACTATATCGTGCCAAATGTGCAATTCACATTGCAAAAACTTCTAACGGGTCTCTAAATGTTTATTAGAGTCTAATAAGTAAATAATAAAAGTATAACAGTTAACCAATAAAAGGTTTGTCTGTTATCGTTAAAAGAACTTAACTAAAAAGTTTGCACTATACATTAGTTATATAGGTCCTAAAAAGTACCTTGTGAACTATATGGTGCCAAATGTGCAATTCACATTGCAAAAACTTCTAAATGGTCTCAAAATGTTTATTAGAGTCTAATAAGTAAATAATAAAAGTATAACAGTTAACCAATGAAAGGTTTGTCTGTTATCGTTAAAAGAACTTAACTAAAAAATTTGCAGTATACATTAGTTATATAGGTCCTAAAAAGTACCTTGTGAACTATATGGTGCCAAATGTGCAATTCACATTGCAAAAAGTTCTAACGGGTCTCAAAATGTTTATTAGAGTCTAATAAGTAAATAATAAAAGTATAACAGTTAACCAATAAAAGGTTTGTCTGTTATCGTTAAAAGAACTTAACTAAAAAGTTTGCACTATACATTAGTTATATAGGTCCTAAAAAGTACCTTGTGAACTATATGGTGCCAAATGTGCAATTCACATTGCAAAAACTTCTAAATGGTCTCAAAATGTTTATTAGAGTCTAATAAGTAAATAATAAAAGTATAACAGTTAACCAATGAAAGGTTTGTCTGTTATCGTTAAAAGAACTTAACTAAAAAATTTGCAGTATACATTAGTTATATAGGTCCTAAAAAGTACCTTGTGAACTATATGGTGCCAAATGTGCAATTCACATTGCAAAAAGTTCTAACGGGTCTCAAAATGTTTATTAGAGTCTAATAAGTAAATAATAAAAGTATAACAGTTAACCAATAAAAGCTTTGTCTGTTATCGTTAAAAGAACTTAACTAAAAAATTTGCACTATACATTAGTTATATAGGTCCTAAAAAGTGCCTTGTGAACTATATGGTGCCAAAAGTGCAATTCACATTGCAAAAAGTTCTAACGGGTCTTAAAATGTTTATTAGAGTCTAATAAGTAAATAATAAAAGTATAACAGTTAACCAATGAAAGGTTTGTCTGTTTTTGTTAAAAGAACTTAACTAAAAAATTTGCACTATACATTAGTTACATAGGTCCTAAAAAGTACCTTGTGAACTATATGGTGCCAAATGTGCAATTCACATTGCAAAAAGTTCTAACTGGTCTCAAAATGTTTATTAGAGTCTAATAAGTAAATAATTAAAGTATAACAGTTAACCAATGAAAGGTTTGTCTGTTATCGTTAAAAGAACTTAACTAAAAAATTTGCACTAAACATTAGTTATATAGGTCCTAAAAAGTGCTTTATGAACTATATGGTGCCAAATGTGCAATTCACATTGCAAAAAGTTCTAACGGGTCTCTAAATGTTTATTAGAGTCTAATAAGTAAATAATAAAAGTATAACAGTTAACCAATGAAAGGATTGTCTGTTATCGTTAAAAGAACTTAACTAAAAAATTTGCACTATACATTAGTTATATAGGTCCTAAAAAGTGCCTTGTGAACTATATGGTGCCAAATGTGCAATTCACATTGCAAAAACTTCTAACGGGTCTCTAAATGTTCATTAGAGTCTAATAAGTAAATAATAAAAGTATAACAGTTAACCAATGAAAGGTTTGTCTGTTATCGTTAAAAGAACTTAACTAAAAAATTTGCACTATACATTAGTTATATAGGTCCTAAAAAGTGCTTTGTGAACTAAATGGTGCCAAATGTGCAATTCACATTGCAAAAAGTTCTAACGGATCTCAAAATGTTTATTAGAGTCTAATAAGTAAATAATAAAAGTATAACAGTTAACCAATGAAAGGTTTGTCTGTTATCGTTAAAAGAACTTAACTAAAAAATGTGCACTATACATTAGTTATATAGGTCCTAAAAAGTGCTTTGTGGACTATATCGTGCCAAATGTGCAATTCACATTGCAAAAACTTCTAACGGGTCTCTAAATGTTTATTAGAGTCTAATAAGTAAATAATAAAAGTATAACAGTTAACCAATAAAAGGTTTGTCTGTTATCGTTAAAAGAACTTAACTAAAAAATTTGCACTATACATTAGTTATATAGGTCCTAAAAAGTACCTTGTGAACTATATGGTGCCAAATGTGCAATTCACATTGCAAAAACTTCTAAATGGTCTCAAAATGTTTATTAGAGTCTAATAAGTAAATAATAAAAGTATAACAGTTAACCAATGAAAGGTTTGTCTGTTATCGTTAAAAGAACTTAACTAAAAAATTTGCAGTATACATTAGTTATATAGGTCCTAAAAAGTACCTTGTGAACTATATGGTGCCAAATGTGCAATTCACATTGCAAAAAGTTCTAACGGGTCTCAAAATGTTTATTAGAGTCTAATAAGTAAATAATAAAAGTATAACAGTTAACCAATAAAAGCTTTGTCTGTTATCGTTAAAAGAACTTAACTAAAAAATTTGCACTATACATTAGTTATATAGGTCCTAAAAAGTGCCTTGTGAACTATATGGTGCCAAAAGTGCAATTCACATTGCAAAAAGTTCTAACGGGTCTTAAAATGTTTATTAGAGTCTAATAAGTAAATAATAAAAGTATAACAGTTAACCAATGAAAGGTTTGTCTGTTTTTGTTAAAAGAACTTAACTAAAAAATTTGCACTATACATTAGTTACATAGGTCCTAAAAAGTACCTTGTGAACTATATGGTGCCAAATGTGCAATTCACATTGCAAAAAGTTCTAACGGGTCTCAAAATGTTTATTAGAGTCTAATAAGTAAATAATAAAAGTATAACAGTTAACCAATGAAAGGATTGTCTGTTATCGTTAAAAGAACTTAACTAAAAAATTTGCACTATACATTAGTTATATAGGTCCTAAAAAGTGCCTTGTGAACTATATGGTGCCAAATGTGCAATTCACATTGCAAAAACTTCTAACGGGTCTCTAAATGTTCATTAGAGTCTAATAAGTAAATAATAAAAGTATAACAGTTAACCAATGAAAGCTTTGTCTGTTATCGTTAAAAGAACTTAACTAAAAAATTTGCACTATACATTAGTTATATAGGTCCTAAAAAGTGCTTTGTGAACTAAATGGTGCCAAATGTGCAATTCACATTGCAAAAAGTTCTAACGGATCTCAAAATGTTTATTAGAGTCTAATAAGTAAATAATAAAAGTATAACAGTTAACCAATGAAAGGTTTGTCTGTTATCGTTAAAAGAACTTAACTAAAAAATGTGCACTATACATTAGTTATATAGGTCCTAAAAAGTGCTTTGTGGACTATATCGTGCCAAATGTGCAATTCACATTGCAAAAACTTCTAACGGGTCTCTAAATGTTTATTAGAGTCTAATAAGTAAATAATAAAAGTATAACAGTTAACCAATAAAAGGTTTGTCTGTTATCGTTAAAAGAACTTAACTAAAAAATTTGCACTATACATTAGTTATATAGGTCCTAAAAAGTGCCTTGTGAACTATATGGTGCCAAATGTGCAATTCACATTGCAAAAAGTTCTAACGGGTCTTAAAATGTTTATTAGAGTCTAATAAGTAAATAATAAAAGTATAACAGTTAACCAATGAAAGGTTTGTCTGTTATCGTTAAAATAACTTAACTAAAAAATTTGCACTATACATTAGTTACATAGGTCCTAAAAAGTACCTTGTGAACTATATGGTGCCAAATGTGCAATTCACATTGCAAAAAGTTCTAACGGGTCTCAAAATGTTTATTAGAGTCTAATAAGTAAATAATAAAAGTATAACAGTTAACCAATGAAAGGTTTGTCTGTTATCGTTAAAAGAACTTAACTAAAAAATTTGCACTATACATTAGTTATATAGGTCCTGAAAAGTACCTTGTGAACTATATGGTGCCAAATGTGCAATTCACATTGCAAAAAGTTCTAACTGGTCTCAAAATGTTTATTAGAGTCTAATAAGTAAATAATAAAAGTATAACAGTTAACCAATGAAAGGTTTGTCTGTTATCGTTAAAAGAACTTAACTAAAAAATTTGCACTATACATTAGTTATATAGGTCCTGAAAAGTACCTTGTGAACTATATGGTGCCAAATGTGCAATTCACATTGCAAAAACTTCTAACTGGTCTCAAAATGTTTATTAGAGTCTAATAAGTAAATAATAAAAGTATAACAGTTAACCAATGAAAGGTTTGTCTGTTATCGTTAAAAGAACTTAACTAAAAAATTTGCACTATACATTAGTTATATAGGTCCTAAAAAGTACCTTGTGAACTATATGGTGCCAAATGTGCAATTCACATTGCAAAAAGTTCTAACGGGTCTCAAAATGTTTATTAGAGTCTAATAAGTAAATAATAAAAGTATAACAGTTAACCAATAAAAGCTTTGTCTGTTATCGTTAAAAGAACTTAACTAAAAAATTTGCACTATACATTAGTTATATAGGTCCTAAAAAGTGCCTTGTGAACAATATGGTGCCAAAAGTGCAATTCACATTGCAAAAAGTTCTAACGGGTCTTAAAATGTTTATTAGAGTCTAATAAGTAAATAATAAAAGTATAACAGTTAACCAATGAAAGGTTTGTCTGTTATCGTTAAAAGAACTTAACTAAAAAATTTGCACTATACATTAGTTATATAGGTCCTAAAAAGTGCTTTGTGAACTATATGGTGCCAAATGTGCAATTCAAATTGCAAAAAGTTCTAACGGGTCTCAAAATGTTTATTAGAGTCTAATAAGTAAATAATAAAAGTATAACAGTTAACCAATGAAAGGTTTGTCTGTTATCGTTAAAAGAACTTAACTAAAAAATGTGCACTATACATTAGTTATATAGGTCCTAAAAAGTGCTTTGTGGACTATATCGTGCCAAATGTGCAATTCACATTGCAAAAACTTCTAACGGGTCTCTAAATGTTTATTAGAGTCTAATAAGTAAATAATAAAAGTATAACAGTTAACCAATAAAAGGTTTGTCTGTTATCGTTAAAAGAACTTAACTAAAAAGTTTGCACTATACATTAGTTATATAGGTCCTAAAAAGTACCTTGTGAACTATATGGTGCCAAATGTGCAATTCACATTGCAAAAACTTCTAAATGGTCTCAAAATGTTTATTAGAGTCTAATAAGTAAATAATAAAAGTATAACAGTTAACCAATGAAAGGTTTGTCTGTTATCGTTAAAAGAACTTAACTAAAAAATTTGCAGTATACATTAGTTATATAGGTCCTAAAAAGTACCTTGTGAACTATATGGTGCCAAATATGCAATTCACATTGCAAAAAGTTCTAACGGGTCTCAAAATGTTTATTAGAGTCTAATAAGTAAATAATAAAAGTATAACAGTTAACCAATAAAAGCTTTGTCTGTTATCGTTAAAAGAACTTAACTAAAAAATTTGCACTATACATTAGTTATATAGGTCCTAAAAAGTGCCTTGTGAACTATATGGTGCCAAAAGTGCAATTCACATTGCAAAAAGTTCTAACGGGTCTTAAAATGTTTATTAGAGTCTAATAAGTAAATAATAAAAGTATAACAGTTAACCAATGAAAGGTTTGTCTGTTTTTGTTAAAAGAACTTAACTAAAAAATTTGCACTATACATTAGTTACATAGGTCCTAAAAAGTACCTTGTGAACTATATGGTGCCAAATGTGCAATTCACATTGCAAAAAGTTCTAACTGGTCTCAAAATGTTTATTAGAGTCTAATAAGTAAATAATTAAAGTATAACAGTTAACCAATGAAAGGTTTGTCTGTTATCGTTAAAAGAACTTAACTAAAAAATTTGCACTAAACATTAGTTATATAGGTCCTAAAAAGTGCTTTATGAACTATATGGTGCCAAATGTGCAATTCACATTGCAAAAAGTTCTAACGGGTCTCTAAATGTTTATTAGAGTCTAATAAGTAAATAATAAAAGTATAACAGTTAACCAATGAAAGGATTGTCTGTTATCGTTAAAAGAACTTAACTAAAAAATTTGCACTATACATTAGTTATATAGGTCCTAAAAAGTGCCTTGTGAACTATATGGTGCCAAATGTGCAATTCACATTGCAAAAAGTTCTAACGGATCTCAAAATGTTTATTAGAGTCTAATAAGTAAATAATAAAAGTATAACAGTTAACCAATGAAAGGTTTGTCTGTTATCGTTAAAAGAACTTAACTAAAAAATGTGCACTATACATTAGTTATATAGGTCCTAAAAAGTGCTTTGTGGACTATATCGTGCCAAATGTGCAATTCACATTGCAAAAACTTCTAACGGGTCTCTAAATGTTTATTAGAGTCTAATAAGTAAATAATAAAAGTATAACAGTTAACCAATAAAAGGTTTGTCTGTTATCGTTAAAAGAACTTAACTAAAAAATTTGCACTATACATTAGTTATATAGGTCCTAAAAAGTACCTTGTGAACTATATGGTGCCAAATGTGCAATTCACATTGCAAAAACTTCTAAATGGTCTCAAAATGTTTATTAGAGTCTAATAAGTAAATAATAAAAGTATAACAGTTAACCAATGAAAGGTTTGTCTGTTATCGTTAAAAGAACTTAACTAAAAAATTTGCAGTATACATTAGTTATATAGGTCCTAAAAAGTACCTTGTGAACTATATGGTGCCAAATGTGCAATTCACATTGCAAAAACTTCTAAATGGTCTCAAAATGTTTATTAGAGTCTAATAAGTAAATAATAAAAGTATAACAGTTAACCAATGAAAGGTTTGTCTGTTATCGTTAAAAGAACTTAACTAAAAAATTTGCAGTATACATTAGTTATATAGGTCCTAAAAAGTACCTTGTGAACTATATGGTGCCAAATGTGCAATTCACATTGCAAAAAGTTCTAACGGGTCTCAAAATGTTTATTAGAGTCTAATAAGTAAATAATAAAAGTATAACAGTTAACCAATAAAAGCTTTGTCTGTTATCGTTAAAAGAACTTAACTAAAAAATTTGCACTATACATTAGTTATATAGGTCCTAAAAAGTGCCTTGTGAACTATATGGTGCCAAAAGTGCAATTCACATTGCAAAAAGTTCTAACGGGTCTTAAAATGTTTATTAGAGTCTAATAAGTAAATAATAAAAGTATAACAGTTAACCAATGAAAGGTTTGTCTGTTATCGTTAAAAGAACTTAACTAAAAAATTTGCACTATACATTAGTTACATAGGTCCTAAAAAGTACCTTGTGAACTATATGGTGCCAAATGTGCAATTCACATTGCAAAAAGTTCTAACTGGTCTCAAAATGTTTATTAGAGTCTAATAAGTAAATAATTAAAGTATAACAGTTAACCAATGAAAGGTTTGTCTGTTATCGTTAAAAGAACTTAACTAAAAAATTTGCACTATACATTAGTTATATAGGTCCTAAAAAGTGCTTTATGAACTATATGGTGCCAAATGTGCAATTCACATTGCAAAAAGTTCTAACGGGTCTCTAAATGTTTATTAGAGTCTAATAAGTAAATAATAAAAGTATAACAGTTAACCAATGAAAGGATTGTCTGTTATCGTTAAAAGAACTTAACTAAAAAATTTGCACTATACATTAGTTATATAGGTCCTAAAAAGTGCCTTGTGAACTATATGGTGCCAAATGTGCAATTCACATTGCAAAAACTTCTAACGGGTCTCTAAATGTTCATTAGAGTCTAATAAGTAAATAATAAAAGTATAACAGTTAACCAATGAAAGGTTTGTCTGTTATCGTTAAAAGAACTTAACTAAAAAATTTGCACTATACATTAGTTATATAGGTCCTAAAAAGTGCTTTGTGAACTAAATGGTGCCAAATGTGCAATTCACATTGCAAAAAGTTCTAACGGATCTCAAAATGTTTATTAGAGTCTAATAAGTAAATAATAAAAGTATAACAGTTAACCAATGATAGGTTTGTCTGTTATCGTTAAAAGAACTTAACTAAAAAATTTGCACTATACATAACTTATATAGGTCCTAAAAAGTGCTTTGTGAACTATATGGTGCCAAATGTGCAATTCACATTGCAAAAAGTTCTAACGGGTCTCTAAATGTTTATTAGAGTCTAATAAGTAAATAATAAAAGTATAACAGTTAACCAATAAAAGCTTTGTCTGTTATCGTTAAAAGAACTTAACTAAAAAATTTGCACTATACATTAGTTATATAGGTCCTAAAAAGTACCTTGTGAACTATATGGTGCCAAATGTGCAATTCACATTGCAAAAAGTTCTAACGGGTCTCAAAATGTTTATTAGAGTCTAATAAGTAAATAATAAAAGTATAACAGTTAACCAATGAACGGTTTGTCTGTTATCGTTAAAAGAACTTAACTAAAAAATTTGCACTATACATTAGTTATATAGGTCCTAAAAAGTGCTTTGTGAACTATATCGTGCCAAATGTGCAATTCACATTGCAAAAACTTCTAACAGGTCTCTAAATCTTTATTAGAGTCAAATAAGTAAATAATAAAAGTATAACAGTTAACCAATAAAAGGTTTGTCTGTTATCGTTAAAAGAACTTAACTAAAAAATTTGCAGTATACATTAGTTATATAGGTCCTAAAAAGTACCTTGTGAACTATATGGTGCCAAATGTGCAATTCACATTGCAAAAAGTTCTAACTGGTCTCAAAATGTTTATTAGAGTCTAATAAGTAAATAATAAAAGTATAACAGTTAACCAATGAAAGGTTTGTCTGTTATCGTTAAAAGAACTTAACTAAAAAATTTGCACTATACATTAGTTATATAGGTCCTGAAAAGTACCTTGTGAACTATATGGTGCCAAATGTGCAATTCACATTGCAAAAACTTCTAACTGGTCTCAAAATGTTTATTAGAGTCTAATAAGTAAATAATAAAAGTATAACAGTTAACCAATGAAAGGTTTGTCTGTTATCGTTAAAAGAACTTAACTAAAAAATTTGCACTATACATTAGTTATATAGGTCCTAAAAAGTACCTTGTGAACTATATGGTGCCAAATGTGCAATTCACATTGCAAAAAGTTCTAACGGGTCTCAAAATGTTTATTAGAGTCTAATAAGTAAATAATAAAAGTATAACAGTCAACCAATAAAAGCTTTGTCTGTTATCGTTAAAAGAACTTAACTAAAAAATTTGCACTATACATTAGTTATATAGGTCCTAAAAAGTGCCTTGTGAACAATATGGTGCCAAAAGTGCAATTCACATTGCAAAAAGTTCTAACGGGTCTTAAAATGTTTATTAGAGTCTAATAAGTAAATAATAAAAGTATAACAGTTAACCAATGAAAGGTTTGTCTGTTATCGTTAAAAGAACTTAACTAAAAAATTTGCACTATACATTAGTTATATAGGTCCTAAAAAGTGCTTTGTGAACTATATGGTGCCAAATGTGCAATTCAAATTGCAAAAAGTTCTAACGGGTCTCAAAATGTTTATTAGAGTCTAATAAGTAAATAATAAAAGTATAACAGTTAACCAATGAAAGGTTTGTCTGTTATCGTTAAAAGAACTTAACTAAAAAATGTGCACTATACATTAGTTATATAGGTCCTAAAAAGTGCTTTGTGGACTATATCGTGCCAAATGTGCAATTCACATTGCAAAAACTTCTAACGGGTCTCTAAATGTTTATTAGAGTCTAATAAGTAAATAATAAAAGTATAACAGTTAACCAATAAAAGGTTTGTCTGTTATCGTTAAAAGAACTTAACTAAAAAGTTTGCACTATACATTAGTTATATAGGTCCTAAAAAGTACCTTGTGAACTATATGGTGCCAAATGTGCAATTCACATTGCAAAAACTTCTAAATGGTCTCAAAATGTTTATTAGAGTCTAATAAGTAAATAATAAAAGTATAACAGTTAACCAATGAAAGGTTTGTCTGTTATCGTTAAAAGAACTTAACTAAAAAATTTGCAGTATACATTAGTTATATAGGTCCTAAAAAGTACCTTGTGAACTATATGGTGCCAAATGTGCAATTCACATTGCAAAAAGTTCTAACGGGTCTCAAAATGTTTATTAGAGTCTAATAAGTAAATAATAAAAGTATAACAGTTAACCAATAAAAGGTTTGTCTGTTATCGTTAAAAGAACTTAACTAAAAAGTTTGCACTATACATTAGTTATATAGGTCCTAAAAAGTACCTTGTGAACTATATGGTGCCAAATGTGCAATTCACATTGCAAAAACTTCTAAATGGTCTCAAAATGTTTATTAGAGTCTAATAAGTAAATAATAAAAGTATAACAGTTAACCAATGAAAGGTTTGTCTGTTATCGTTAAAAGAACTTAACTAAAAAATTTGCAGTATACATTAGTTATATAGGTCCTAAAAAGTACCTTGTGAACTATATGGTGCCAAATGTGCAATTCACATTGCAAAAAGTTCTAACGGGTCTCAAAATGTTTATTAGAGTCTAATAAGTAAATAATAAAAGTATAACAGTTAACCAATAAAAGCTTTGTCTGTTATCGTTAAAAGAACTTAACTAAAAAATTTGCACTATACATTAGTTATATAGGTCCTAAAAAGTGCCTTGTGAACTATATGGTGCCAAAAGTGCAATTCACATTGCAAAAAGTTCTAACGGGTCTTAAAATGTTTATTAGAGTCTAATAAGTAAATAATAAAAGTATAACAGTTAACCAATGAAAGGTTTGTCTGTTTTTGTTAAAAGAACTTAACTAAAAAATTTGCACTATACATTAGTTACATAGGTCCTAAAAAGTACCTTGTGAACTATATGGTGCCAAATGTGCAATTCACATTGCAAAAAGTTCTAACTGGTCTCAAAATGTTTATTAGAGTCTAATAAGTAAATAATTAAAGTATAACAGTTAACCAATGAAAGGTTTGTCTGTTATCGTTAAAAGAACTTAACTAAAAAATTTGCACTAAACATTAGTTATATAGGTCCTAAAAAGTGCTTTATGAACTATATGGTGCCAAATGTGCAATTCACATTGCAAAAAGTTCTAACGGGTCTCTAAATGTTTATTAGAGTCTAATAAGTAAATAATAAAAGTATAACAGTTAACCAATGAAAGGATTGTCTGTTATCGTTAAAAGAACTTAACTAAAAAATTTGCACTATACATTAGTTATATAGGTCCTAAAAAGTGCCTTGTGAACTATATGGTGCCAAATGTGCAATTCACATTGCAAAAACTTCTAACGGGTCTCTAAATGTTCATTAGAGTCTAATAAGTAAATAATAAAAGTATAACAGTTAACCAATGAAAGGTTTGTCTGTTATCGTTAAAAGAACTTAACTAAAAAATTTGCACTATACATTAGTTATATAGGTCCTAAAAAGTGCTTTGTGAACTAAATGGTGCCAAATGTGCAATTCACATTGCAAAAAGTTCTAACGGATCTCAAAATGTTTATTAGAGTCTAATAAGTAAATAATAAAAGTATAACAGTTAACCAATGAAAGGTTTGTCTGTTATCGTTAAAAGAACTTAACTAAAAAATGTGCACTATACATTAGTTATATAGGTCCTAAAAAGTGCTTTGTGGACTATATCGTGCCAAATGTGCAATTCACATTGCAAAAACTTCTAACGGGTCTCAAAATGTTTATTAGAGTCTAATAAGTAAATAATAAAAGTATAACAGTTAACCAATGAAAGGTTTGTCTGTTATCGTTAAAAGAACTTAACTAAAAAATTTGCAGTATACATTAGTTATATAGGTCCTAAAAAGTACCTTGTGAACTATATGGTGCCAAATGTGCAATTCACATTGCAAAAAGTTCTAACGGGTCTCAAAATGTTTATTAGAGTCTAATAAGTAAATAATAAAAGTATAACAGTTAACCAATAAAAGCTTTGTCTGTTATCGTTAAAAGAACTTAACTAAAAAATTTGCACTATACATTAGTTATATAGGTCCTAAAAAGTGCCTTGTGAACTATATGGTGCCAAAAGTGCAATTCACATTGCAAAAAGTTCTAACGGGTCTTAAAATGTTTATTAGAGTCTAATAAGTAAATAATAAAAGTATAACAGTTAACCAATGAAAGGTTTGTCTGTTTTTGTTAAAAGAACTTAACTAAAAAATTTGCACTATACATTAGTTACATAGGTCCTAAAAAGTACCTTGTGAACTATATGGTGCCAAATGTGCAATTCACATTGCAAAAAGTTCTAACGGGTCTCAAAATGTTTATTAGAGTCTAATAAGTAAATAATAAAAGTATAACAGTTAACCAATGAAAGGATTGTCTGTTATCGTTAAAAGAACTTAACTAAAAAATTTGCACTATACATTAGTTATATAGGTCCTAAAAAGTGCCTTGTGAACTATATGGTGCCAAATGTGCAATTCACATTGCAAAAACTTCTAACGGGTCTCTAAATGTTCATTAGAGTCTAATAAGTAAATAATAAAAGTATAACAGTTAACCAATGAAAGCTTTGTCTGTTATCGTTAAAAGAACTTAACTAAAAAATTTGCACTATACATTAGTTATATAGGTCCTAAAAAGTGCTTTGTGAACTAAATGGTGCCAAATGTGCAATTCACATTGCAAAAAGTTCTAACGGATCTCAAAATGTTTATTAGAGTCTAATAAGTAAATAATAAAAGTATAACAGTTAACCAATGAAAGGTTTGTCTGTTATCGTTAAAAGAACTTAACTAAAAAATGTGCACTATACATTAGTTATATAGGTCCTAAAAAGTGCTTTGTGGACTATATCGTGCCAAATGTGCAATTCACATTGCAAAAACTTCTAACGGGTCTCTAAATGTTTATTAGAGTCTAATAAGTAAATAATAAAAGTATAACAGTTAACCAATAAAAGGTTTGTCTGTTATCGTTAAAAGAACTTAACTAAAAAATTTGCACTATACATTAGTTATATAGGTCCTAAAAAGTGCCTTGTGAACTATATGGTGCCAAATGTGCAATTCACATTGCAAAAAGTTCTAACGGGTCTTAAAATGTTTATTAGAGTCTAATAAGTAAATAATAAAAGTATAACAGTTAACCAATGAAAGGTTTGTCTGTTATCGTTAAAAGAACTTAACTAAAAAATTTGCACTATACATTAGTTACATAGGTCCTAAAAAGTACCTTGTGAACTATATGGTGCCAAATGTGCAATTCACATTGCAAAAAGTTCTAACGGGTCTCAAAATGTTTATTAGAGTCTAATAAGTAAATAATAAAAGTATAACAGTTAACCAATGAAAGGTTTGTCTGTTATCGTTAAAAGAACTTAACTAAAAAATTTGCACTATACATTAGTTATATAGGTCCTGAAAAGTACCTTGTGAACTATATGGTGCCAAATGTGCAATTCACATTGCAAAAAGTTCTAACTGGTCTCAAAATGTTTATTAGAGTCTAATAAGTAAATAATAAAAGTATAACAGTTAACCAATGAAAGGTTTGTCTGTTATCGTTAAAAGAACTTAACTAAAAAATTTGCACTATACATTAGTTATATAGGTCCTGAAAAGTACCTTGTGAACTATATGGTGCCAAATGTGCAATTCACATTGCAAAAACTTCTAACTGGTCTCAAAATGTTTATTAGAGTCTAATAAGTAAATAATAAAAGTATAACAGTTAACCAATGAAAGGTTTGTCTGTTATCGTTAAAAGAACTTAACTAAAAAATTTGCACTATACATTAGTTATATAGGTCCTAAAAAGTACCTTGTGAACTATATGGTGCCAAATGTGCAATTCACATTGCAAAAAGTTCTAACGGGTCTCAAAATGTTTATTAGAGTCTAATAAGTAAATAATAAAAGTATAACAGTTAACCAATAAAAGCTTTGTCTGTTATCGTTAAAAGAACTTAACTAAAAAATTTGCACTATACATTAGTTATATAGGTCCTAAAAAGTGCCTTGTGAACAATATGGTGCCAAAAGTGCAATTCACATTGCAAAAAGTTCTAACGGGTCTTAAAATGTTTATTAGAGTCTAATAAGTAAATAATAAAAGTATAACAGTTAACCAATGAAAGGTTTGTCTGTTATCGTTAAAAGAACTTAACTAAAAAATTTGCACTATACATTAGTTATATAGGTCCTAAAAAGTGCTTTGTGAACTATATGGTGCCAAATGTGCAATTCAAATTGCAAAAAGTTCTAACGGGTCTCAAAATGTTTATTAGAGTCTAATAAGTAAATAATAAAAGTATAACAGTTAACCAATGAAAGGTTTGTCTGTTATCGTTAAAAGAACTTAACTAAAAAATGTGCACTATACATTAGTTATATAGGTCCTAAAAAGTGCTTTGTGGACTATATCGTGCCAAATGTGCAATTCACATTGCAAAAACTTCTAACGGGTCTCTAAATGTTTATTAGAGTCTAATAAGTAAATAATAAAAGTATAACAGTTAACCAATAAAAGGTTTGTCTGTTATCGTTAAAAGAACTTAACTAAAAAGTTTGCACTATACATTAGTTATATAGGTCCTAAAAAGTACCTTGTGAACTATATGGTGCCAAATGTGCAATTCACATTGCAAAAACTTCTAAATGGTCTCAAAATGTTTATTAGAGTCTAATAAGTAAATAATAAAAGTATAACAGTTAACCAATGAAAGGTTTGTCTGTTATCGTTAAAAGAACTTAACTAAAAAATTTGCAGTATACATTAGTTATATAGGTCCTAAAAAGTACCTTGTGAACTATATGGTGCCAAATATGCAATTCACATTGCAAAAAGTTCTAACGGGTCTCAAAATGTTTATTAGAGTCTAATAAGTAAATAATAAAAGTATAACAGTTAACCAATAAAAGCTTTGTCTGTTATCGTTAAAAGAACTTAACTAAAAAATTTGCACTATACATTAGTTATATAGGTCCTAAAAAGTGCCTTGTGAACTATATGGTGCCAAAAGTGCAATTCACATTGCAAAAAGTTCTAACGGGTCTTAAAATGTTTATTAGAGTCTAATAAGTAAATAATAAAAGTATAACAGTTAACCAATGAAAGGTTTGTCTGTTTTTGTTAAAAGAACTTAACTAAAAAATTTGCACTATACATTAGTTACATAGGTCCTAAAAAGTACCTTGTGAACTATATGGTGCCAAATGTGCAATTCACATTGCAAAAAGTTCTAACTGGTCTCAAAATGTTTATTAGAGTCTAATAAGTAAATAATTAAAGTATAACAGTTAACCAATGAAAGGTTTGTCTGTTATCGTTAAAAGAACTTAACTAAAAAATTTGCACTAAACATTAGTTATATAGGTCCTAAAAAGTGCTTTATGAACTATATGGTGCCAAATGTGCAATTCACATTGCAAAAAGTTCTAACGGGTCTCTAAATGTTTATTAGAGTCTAATAAGTAAATAATAAAAGTATAACAGTTAACCAATGAAAGGATTGTCTGTTATCGTTAAAAGAACTTAACTAAAAAATTTGCACTATACATTAGTTATATAGGTCCTAAAAAGTGCCTTGTGAACTATATGGTGCCAAATGTGCAATTCACATTGCAAAAAGTTCTAACGGGTCTCAAAATGTTTATTAGAGTCTAATAAGTAAATAATAAAAGTATAACAGTTAACCAATGAAAGGTTTGTCTGTTATCGTTAAAAGAACTTAACTAAAAAATGTGCACTATACATTAGTTATATAGGTCCTAAAAAGTGCTTTGTGGACTATATCGTGCCAAATGTGCAATTCACATTGCAAAAACTTCTAACGGGTCTCTAAATGTTTATTAGAGTCTAATAAGCAAATAATAAAAGTATAACAGTTAACCAATAAAAGCTTTGTCTGTTATCGTTAAAAGAACTTAACTAAAAAATTTGCACTATACATTAGTTATATAGGTCCTAAAAAGTACCTTGTGAACTATATGGTGCCAAATGTGCAATTCACATTGCAAAAACTTCTAAATGGTCTCAAAATGTTTATTAGAGTCTAATAAGTAAATAATAAAAGTATAACAGTTAACCAATGAAAGGTTTGTCTGTTATCGTTAAAAGAACTTAACTAAAAAATTTGCAGTATACATTAGTTATATAGGTCCTAAAAAGTACCTTGTGAACTATATTGTGCCAAATGTGCAATTCACATTGCAAAAACTTCTAAATGGTCTCAAAATGTTTATTAGAGTCTAATAAGTAAATAATAAAAGTATAACAGTTAACCAATGAAAGGTTTGTCTGTTATCGTTAAAAGAACTTAACTAAAAAATTTGCAGTATACATTAGTTATATAGGTCCTAAAAAGTACCTTGTGAACTATATGGTGCCAAATGTGCAATTCACATTGCAAAAAGTTCTAACGGGTCTCAAAATGTTTATTAGAGTCTAATAAGTAAATAATAAAAGTATAACAGTTAACCAATAAAAGCTTTGTCTGTTATCGTTAAAAGAACTTAACTAAAAAATTTGCACTATACATTAGTTATATAGGTCCTAAAAAGTACCTTGTGAACAATATGGTGCCAAATGTGTAATTCACATTGCAAAAAGTTCTAACTGGTCTCAAAATGTTTATTAGAGTCTAATAAGTAAATAATAAAAGTATAACAGTTAACCAATGAAAGGTTTGTCTGTTATCGTTAAAAGAACTTAACTAAAAAATTTGCACTATACATTAGTTATATAGGTCCTAAAAAGTGCCTTGTGAACTATATGGTGCCAAATGTGCAATTCACATTGCAAAAAGTTCTAACGGGTCTCAAAATGTTTATTAGAGTCTAATAAGTAAATAATAAAAGTATAACAGTTAACCAATGAAAGGTTTGTCTGTTATCGTTAAAAGAACTTAACTAAAAAATTTGCACTATACATTAGTTATATAGGTCCTAAAAAGTGCTCTGTGAACTATATGGTGCCAAATGTGCAATTCAAATTGCAAAAAGTTCTAACGGGTCTCTAAATGTTTATTAGAGTCTAATAAGTAAATAATAAAAGTATAACAGTTAACCAATGAAAGGTTTGTCTGTTATCGTTAAAAGAACTTAACTAAAAAATTTGCACTATACATTAGTTATATAGGTCCTAAAAAGTGCTTTGTGAACTATATGGTGCCAAATGTGCAATTCACATTGCAAAAAGTTCTAACGGGTCTCAAAATGTTTATTAGAGTCTAATAAGTAAATAATAAAAGTATAACAGTTAACCAATAAAAGGTTTGTCTGTTATCGTTAAAAGAACTTAACTAAAAAATTTGCACTATACATTAGTTATATAGGTCCTAAAAAGTACCTTGTGAACAATATGGTGCCAAATGTGTAATTCACATTGCAAAAAGTTCTAACTGGTCTCAAAATGTTTATTAGAGTCTAATAAGTAAATAATAAAAGTATAACAGTTAACCAATGAAAGGTTTGTCTGTTATCGTTAAAAGAACTTAACTAAAAAATTTGCACTATACATTAGTTATATAGGTCCTGAAAAGTACCTTTTGAACTATATGGTGCCAAATGTGCAATTCACATTGCAAAAACTTCTAACTGGTCTCAAAATGTTTATTAGAGTCTAATAAGTAAATAATAAAAGTATAACAGTTAACCAATAAAAGCTTTGTCTGTTATCGTTAAAAGAACTTAACTAAAAAATTTGCACTATACATTAGTTATATAGGTCCTGAAAAGTACCTTGTGAACTATATGGTGCCAAATGTGCAATTCACATTGCAAAAAGTTCTAACGGGTCTCAAAATGTTTATTAGAGTCTAATAAGTAAATAATAAAAGTATAACAGTTAACCAATAAAAGCTTTGTCTGTTATCGTTAAAAGAACTTAACTAAAAAATTTGCACTATACATTAGTTATATAGGTCCTAAAAAGTGCCTTGTGAACTATATGGTGCCAAAAGTGCAATTCACATTGCAAAAAGTTCTAACGGGTCTTAAAATGTTTATTAGAGTCTAATAAGTAAATAATAAAAGTATAACAGTTAACCAATGAAAGGTTTGTCTGTTATCGTTAAAAGAACTTAACTAAAAAATTTGCACTATACATTAGTTATATAGGTCCTAAAAAGTGCTTTGTGAACTATATGGTGCCAAATGTGCAATTCAAATTGCAAAAAGTTCTAACGGGTCTCAAAATGTTTATTAGAGTCTAATAAGTAAATAATAAAAGTATAACAGTTAACCAATGAAAGGTTTGTCTGTTATCGTTAAAAGAACTTAACTAAAAAATTTGCACTATACATTAGTTATATAGGTCCTAAAAAGTGCTTTGTGAACTATATCGTGCCAAATGTGCAATTCACATTGCAAAAACCTCTAACGGGTCTCTAAATGTTTATTAGAGTCTAATAAGTAAATAATAAAAGTATAACAGTTAACCAATAAAAGGTTTGTCTGTTATCGTTAAAAGAACTTAACTAAAAAATTTGCACTATACATTAGTTATATAGGTCCTAAAAAGTACCTTGTGAACTATATGGTGCCAAATGTGCAATTCACATTGCAAAAACTTCTAACGGGTCTCAAAATGATTATTAGAGTCTAATAAGTAAATAATAAAAGTATAACAGTTAACCAATAAAAGCTTTGTCTGTTATCGTTAAAAGAACTTAACTAAAAAATTTGCACTATACATTAGTTATATAGGTCCTAAAAAGTGCCTTGTGAACTATATGGTGCCAAAAGTGCAATTCACATTGCAAAAAGTTCTAACGGGTCTTAAAATGTTTATTAGAGTCTAATAAGTAAATAATAAAAGTATAACAGTTAACCAATGAAAGGTTTGTCTGTTATCGTTAAAAGAACTTAACTAAAAAATTTGCACTATACATTAGTTATATAGGTCCTAAAAAGTGCGTTATGAACTATATGGTGCCAAATGTGCAATTCACATTGCAAAAAGTTCTAACGGGTCTCAAAATGTTTATTAGAGTCTAATAAGTAAATAATAAAAGTATAACAGTTAACCAATGAAAGGATTGTCTGTTATCGTTAAAAGAACTTAACTAAAAAATTTGCACTATACATTAGTTATATAGGTCCTAAAAAGTGCCTTGTGAACTATATGGTGCCAAAAGTGCAATTCACATTGCAAAAAGTTCTAACGGGTCTTAAAATGTTTATTAGAGTCTAATAAGTAAATAATAAAAGTATAACAGTTAACCAATGAAAGGTTTGTCTGTTATCGTTAAAAGAACTTAACTAAAAAATTTGCACTATACATTAGTTATATAGGTCCTAAAAAGTGCTTTGTGAACTATATGGTGCCAAATGTGCAATTCAAATTGCAAAAAGTTCTAACGGGTCTCAAAATGTTTATTAGAGTCTAATAAGTAAATAATAAAAGTATAACAGTTAACCAATGAAAGGTTTGTCTGTTATCGTTAAAAGAACTTAACTAAAAAATTTGCACTATACATTAGTTATATAGGTCCTAAAAAGTGCTTTGTGAACTATATCGTGCCAAATGTGCAATTCACATTGCAAAAACCTCTAACGGGTCTCTAAATGTTTATTAGAGTCTAATAAGTAAATAATAAAAGTATAACAGTTAACCAATAAAAGGTTTGTCTGTTATCGTTAAAAGAACTTAACTAAAAAATTTGCACTATACATTAGTTATATAGGTCCTAAAAAGTACCTTGTGAACTATATGGTGCCAAATGTGCAATTCACATTGCAAAAACTTCTAACGGGTCTCAAAATGATTATTAGAGTCTAATAAGTAAATAATAAAAGTATAACAGTTAACCAATAAAAGCTTTGTCTGTTATCGTTAAAAGAACTTAACTAAAAAATTTGCACTATACATTAGTTATATAGGTCCTAAAAAGTGCCTTGTGAACTATATGGTGCCAAAAGTGCAATTCACATTGCAAAAAGTTCTAACGGGTCTTAAAATGTTTATTAGAGTCTAATAAGTAAATAATAAAAGTATAACAGTTAACCAATGAAAGGTTTGTCTGTTATCGTTAAAAGAACTTAACTAAAAAATTTGCACTATACATTAGTTATATAGGTCCTAAAAAGTGCGTTATGAACTATATGGTGCCAAATGTGCAATTCACATTGCAAAAAGTTCTAACGGGTCTCAAAATGTTTATTAGAGTCTAATAAGTAAATAATAAAAGTATAACAGTTAACCAATGAAAGGATTGTCTGTTATCGTTAAAAGAACTTAACTAAAAAATTTGCACTATACATTAGTTATATAGGTCCTAAAAAGTGCCTTGTGAACTATATGGTGCCAAATGTGCAATTCACATTGCAAAAACTTCTAACGGGTCTCAAAATGTTTATTAGAGTCTAATAAGTAAATAATAAAAGTATAACAGTTAACCAATGAAAGGTTTGTCTGTTATCGTTAAAAGAACTTAACTAAAAAATTTGCACTATACATTAGTTATATAGGTCCTAAAAAGTGCTTTGTGAACTAAATGGTGCCAAATGTGCAATTCACATTGCAAAAAGTTCTAACGGGTCTCAAAATGTTTATTAGAGTCTAATAAGTAAATAATAAAAGTATAACAGTTAACCAATGAAAGGTTTGTCTGTTATCGTTAAAAGAACTTAACTAAAAAATTTGCACTATACATTAGTTATATAGGTCCTAAAAAGTGCTTTGTGAACTATATGGTGCCAAATGTGCAATTCACATTGCAAAAAGTTCTAACGGGTCTCTAAATGTTTATTAGAGTCTAATAAGCAAATAGAAAAAGTATAACAGTTAACCAATAAAAGCTTTGTCTGTTATCGTTAAAAGAACTTAACTAAAAAATTTGCACTATACATTAGTTATATAGGTCCTAAAAAGTACCTTGTGAACTATATGGTGCCAAATGTGCAATTCACATTGCAAAAAGTTCTAACGAATCTCAAAATGTTTATTAGAGTCTAATAAGTAAATAATAAAAGTATAACAGTTAACCGATGAAAGGTTTGTCTGTTATCGTTAAAAGAACTTAACTAAAAAATTTGCACTATACATTAGTTATATAGGTCCTAAAAAGTGCTTTGTGAACTATATGGTGCCAAATGTGCAATTCACATTGCAAAAAGTTCAAACGGGTCTCTAAATGTTTATTAGAGTCTAATAAGTAAATAATAAAAGTATAACAGTTAACCAATGAACGGTTTGTCTGTTATCGTTAAAAGAACTTAACTAAAAAATTTGCACTATACATTAGTTATATAGGTCCTAAAAAGTGCTTTGTGAACTATATGGTGCCAAATGTGCAATTCACATTGCAAAAAGTTCTAACGGGTCTCAAAATGTTTATTAGAGTCTAATAAGTAAATAATAAAAGTATAACAGTTAACCAATGAAAGGTTTGTCTGTTATCGTTAAAAGAACTTAACTAAAAAATTTGCACTATACATTAGTTATATAGGTCCTAAAAAGTGCTTTGTGAACTATATGGTTCCAAATGTGCAATTCACATTGCAAAAACTTCTAACGGGTCTCTAAATGTTTATTAGAGTCTAATAAGTAAATAATAAAAGTATAACAGTTAACCAATAAAAGGTTTGTCTGTTATCGTTAAAAGAACTTAACTAAAAAATGTGCACTATACATTAGTTATATAGGTCCTAAAAAGTACCTTGTGAACAATATGGTGCCAAATGTGCAATTCAAATTGCACAAAGTTCTAACTGGTCTCAAAATGTTTATTAGAGTCTAATAAGTAAATAATAAAAGTATAACAGTTAACCAATGAAAGGTTTGTCTGTTATCGTTAAAAGAACTTAACTAAAAAATTTGCACTATACATTAGTTATATAGGTCCTGAAAAGTACCTTGTGAACTATATGGTGCCAAATGTGCAATTCACATTGCAAAAAGTTCTAACTGGTCTCAAAATGTTTATTAGAGTCTAATAAGTAAATAATAAAAGTATAACAGTTAACCAATAAAAGCTTTGTCTGTTATCGTTAAAAGAACTTAACTAAAAAATTTGCACTATACATTAGTTATATAGGTCCTAAAAAGTACCTTGTGAACAATATGGTGCCAAATGTGCAATTCACATTGCAAAAACTTCTAACTGGTCTCAAAATGTTTATTAGAGTCTAATAAGTAAATAATAAAAGTATAACAGTTAACCAATGAAAGGTTTGTCTGTTATCGTTAAAAGAACTTAACTAAAAAATTTGCAGTATACATTAGTTATATAGGTCCTAAAAAGTACCTTGTGAACTATATGGTGCCAAATGTGCAATTCACATTGCAAAAAGTTCTAACGGGTCTCAAAATGTTTATTAGAGTCTAATAAGTAAATAATAAAAGTGTAACAGTTAACCAATAAAAGCTTTGTCTGTTATCGTTAAAAGAACTTAACTAAAAAATTTGCACTATACATTAGTTATATAGGTCCTAAAAAGTGCCTTGTGAACTATATGGTGCCAAAAGTGCAATTCACATTGCAAAAAGTTCTAACGGGTCTTAAAATGTTTATTAGAGTCTAATAAGTAAATAATAAAAGTATAACAGTTAACCAATGAAAGGTTTGTCTGTTATTGTTAAAAGAACTTAACTAAAAAATTTGCACTATACATTAGTTACATAGGTCCTAAAAAGTACCTTGTGAACTATATGGTGCCAAATGTGCAATTCACATTGCAAAAAGTTCTAACTGGTCTCAAAATGTTTATTAGAGTCTAATAAGTAAATAATTAAAGTATAACAGTTAACCAATGAAAGGTTTGTCTGTTATCGTTAAAAGAACTTAACTAAAAAATTTGCACTATACATTAGTTATATAGGTCCTAAAAAGTGCTTTATGAACTATATGGTGCCAAATGTGCAATTCACATTGCAAAAAGTTCTAACGGGTCTCAAAATGTTTATTAGAGTCTAATAAGTAAATAATAAAAGTATAACAGTTAACCAATGAAAGGTTTGTCTGTTATCGTTAAAAGAACTTAACTAAAAAATTTGCACTATACATTAGTTATATAGGTCCTAAAAAGTGCCTTGTGAACTATATGGTGCCAAATGTGCAATTCACATTGCAAAAAGTTCTAACGGGTCTCAAAATGTTTATTAGAGTCTAATAAGTAAATAATAAAAGTATAACAGTTAACCAATGAAAGGTTTGTCTGTTATCGTTAAAAGAACTTAACTAAAAAATTTGCACTATACATTAGTTATATAGGTCCTAAAAAGTGCTCTGTGAACTATATGGTGCCAAATGTGCAATTCAAATTGCAAAAAGTTCTAACGGGTCTCTAAATGTTTATTAGAGTCTAATAAGTAAATAATAAAAGTATAACAGTTAACCAATGAAAGGTTTGTCTGTTATCGTTAAAAGAACTTAACTAAAAAATTTGCACTATACATTAGTTATATAGGTCCTAAAAAGTGCTTTGTGAACTATATGGTGCCAAATGTGCAATTCACATTGCAAAAAGTTCTAACGGGTCTCAAAATGTTTATTAGAGTCTAATAAGTAAATAATAAAAGTATAACAGTTAACCAATAAAAGGTTTGTCTGTTATCGTTAAAAGAACTTAACTAAAAAATTTGCACTATACATTAGTTATATAGGTCCTAAAAAGTACCTTGTGAACAATATGGTGCCAAATGTGTAATTCACATTGCAAAAAGTTCTAACTGGTCTCAAAATGTTTATTAGAGTCTAATAAGTAAATAATAAAAGTATAACAGTTAACCAATGAAAGGTTTGTCTGTTATCGTTAAAAGAACTTAACTAAAAAATTTGCACTATACATTAGTTATATAGGTCCTGAAAAGTACCTTTTGAACTATATGGTGCCAAATGTGCAATTCACATTGCAAAAACTTCTAACTGGTCTCAAAATGTTTATTAGAGTCTAATAAGTAAATAATAAAAGTATAACAGTTAACCAATAAAAGCTTTGTCTGTTATCGTTAAAAGAACTTAACTAAAAAATTTGCACTATACATTAGTTATATAGGTCCTGAAAAGTACCTTGTGAACTATATGGTGCCAAATGTGCAATTCACATTGCAAAAAGTTCTAACGGGTCTCAAAATGTTTATTAGAGTCTAATAAGTAAATAATAAAAGTATAACAGTTAACCAATAAAAGCTTTGTCTGTTATCGTTAAAAGAACTTAACTAAAAAATTTGCACTATACATTAGTTATATAGGTCCTAAAAAGTGCCTTGTGAACTATATGGTGCCAAAAGTGCAATTCACATTGCAAAAAGTTCTAACGGGTCTTAAAATGTTTATTAGAGTCTAATAAGTAAATAATAAAAGTATAACAGTTAACCAATGAAAGGTTTGTCTGTTATCGTTAAAAGAACTTAACTAAAAAATTTGCACTATACATTAGTTATATAGGTCCTAAAAAGTGCTTTGTGAACTATATGGTGCCAAATGTGCAATTCAAATTGCAAAAAGTTCTAACGGGTCTCAAAATGTTTATTAGAGTCTAATAAGTAAATAATAAAAGTATAACAGTTAACCAATGAAAGGTTTGTCTGTTATCGTTAAAAGAACTTAACTAAAAAATTTGCACTATACATTAGTTATATAGGTCCTAAAAAGTGCTTTGTGAACTATATCGTGCCAAATGTGCAATTCACATTGCAAAAACCTCTAACGGGTCTCTAAATGTTTATTAGAGTCTAATAAGTAAATAATAAAAGTATAACAGTTAACCAATAAAAGGTTTGTCTGTTATCGTTAAAAGAACTTAACTAAAAAATTTGCACTATACATTAGTTATATAGGTCCTAAAAAGTACCTTGTGAACTATATGGTGCCAAATGTGCAATTCACATTGCAAAAACTTCTAACGGGTCTCAAAATGTTTATTAGAGTCTAATAAGTAAATAATAAAAGTATAACAGTTAACCAATAAAAGCTTTGTCTGTTATCGTTAAAAGAACTTAACTAAAAAATTTGCACTATACATTAGTTATATAGGTCCTAAAAAGTGCCTTGTGAACTATATGGTGCCAAAAGTGCAATTCACATTGCAAAAAGTTCTAACGGGTCTTAAAATGTTTATTAGAGTCTAATAAGTAAATAATAAAAGTATAACAGTTAACCAATGAAAGGTTTGTCTGTTATCGTTAAAAGAACTTAACTAAAAAATTTGCACTATACATTAGTTATATAGGTCCTAAAAAGTGCGTTATGAACTATATGGTGCCAAATGTGCAATTCACATTGCAAAAAGTTCTAACGGGTCTCAAAATGTTTATTAGAGTCTAATAAGTAAATAATAAAAGTATAACAGTTAACCAATGAAAGGATTGTCTGTTATCGTTAAAAGAACTTAACTAAAAAATTTGCACTATACATTAGTTATATAGGTCCTAAAAAGTGCCTTGTGAACTATATGGTGCCAAATGTGCAATTCACATTGCAAAAACTTCTAACGGGTCTCAAAATGTTTATTAGAGTCTAATAAGTAAATAATAAAAGTATAACAGTTAACCAATGAAAGGTTTGTCTGTTATCGTTAAAAGAACTTAACTAAAAAATTTGCACTATACATTAGTTATATAGGTCCTAAAAAGTGCTTTGTGAACTAAATGGTGCCAAATGTGCAATTCACATTGCAAAAAGTTCTAACGGGTCTCAAAATGTTTATTAGAGTCTAATAAGTAAATAATAAAAGTATAACAGTTAACCAATGAAAGGTTTGTCTGTTATCGTTAAAAGAACTTAACTAAAAAATTTGCACTATACATTAGTTATATAGGTCCTAAAAAGTGCTTTGTGAACTATATGGTGCCAAATGTGCAATTCACATTGCAAAAAGTTCTAACGGGTCTCTAAATGTTTATTAGAGTCTAATAAGCAAATAGAAAAAGTATAACAGTTAACCAATAAAAGCTTTGTCTGTTATCGTTAAAAGAACTTAACTAAAAAATTTGCACTATACATTAGTTATATAGGTCCTAAAAAGTACCTTGTGAACTATATGGTGCCAAATGTGCAATTCACATTGCAAAAAGTTCTAACGAATCTCAAAATGTTTATTAGAGTCTAATAAGTAAATAATAAAAGTATAACAGTTAACCGATGAAAGGTTTGTCTGTTATCGTTAAAAGAACTTAACTAAAAAATTTGCACTATACATTAGTTATATAGGTCCTAAAAAGTGCTTTGTGAACTATATGGTGCCAAATGTGCAATTCACATTGCAAAAAGTTCAAACGGGTCTCTAAATGTTTATTAGAGTCTAATAAGTAAATAATAAAAGTATAACAGTTAACCAATGAACGGTTTGTCTGTTATCGTTAAAAGAACTTAACTAAAAAATTTGCACTATACATTAGTTATATAGGTCCTAAAAAGTGCTTTGTGAACTATATGGTGCCAAATGTGCAATTCACATTGCAAAAAGGTCTAGCGGGTCTCTAAATGTTTATTAGAGTCTAATAAGTAAATAATAAAAGTATAACAGTTAACCAATGAAAGGTTCGTCTGTTATCGTTAAAAGAACTTAACTAAAAAATTTGCACTATACATTAGTTATATAGGTCCTAAAAAGTGCTTTGTGAACTATATGGTGCCAAATGTGCAATTCACATTGCAAAAAGGTCTAGCGGGTCTCTAAATGTTTATTAGAGTCTAATAAGTAAATAATAAAAGTATAACAGTTAACCAATGAAAGGTTCGTCTGTTATCGTTAAAAGAACTTAACTAAAAAATTTGCACTATACATTAGTTATATAGGTCCTAAAAAGTGCTTTGTGAACTATATGGTGCCAAATGTGCAATTCACATTGCAAAAAGTTCTAACGGGTCTCTAAATGTTTATTAGAGTCTAATAAGTAAATAATAAAAGTATAACAGTTAACCAATAAAATCTTTGTCTGTTATCGTTAAAAGAACTTAACTAAAAAATTTGCACTATACATTAGTTATATAGGTCCTAAAAAGTACCTTGTGAACAATATGGTGCCAAATGTGCAATTCACATTGCAAAAAGTTCTAACTGGTCTCAAAATGTTTATTAGAGTCTAATAAGTAAATAATAAAAGTATAACAGTTAACCAATGAACGGTTTGTCTGTTATCGTTAAAAGAACTTAACTAAAAAATTTGCACTATACATTAGTTATATAGGTCCTAAAAAGTACCTTGTGAACAATATGGTGCCAAATGTGCAATTCACATTGCAAAAACTTCTAACGGGTCTCAAAATGTTTATTAGAGTCTAATAAGTAAATAATAAAAGTATAACAGTTAACCAATCAAAGCTTTGTCTGTTATCGTTAAAAGAACTTAACTAAAAAATTTGCACTATACATTAGTTATATAGGTCCTAAAAAGTACCTTGTGAACTATATGGTGCCAAATGTGCAATTCACATTGCAAAAAGTTCTAACGGGTCTCAAAATGTTTATTAGAGTCTAATAAGTAAATAATAAAAGTATAACAGTTAACCAATAAAAGCTTTGTCTGTTATCGTTAAAAGAACTTAACTAAAAAATTTGCACTATACATTAGTTATATAGGTCCTAAAAAGTGCCTTGTGAACTATATGGTGCCAAATGTGCAATTCACATTGCAAAAAGTTCTAACGAGTCTTAAAATGTTTATTAGAGTCTAATAAGTAAATAATAAAAGTATAACAGTTAACCAATGAAAGGTTTGTCTGTTATTGTTAAAAGAACTTAACTAAAAAATTTGCACTATACATTAGTTACATAGGTCCTAAAAAGTACTTTGTGAAAAATATGGTGCCAAATGTGCAATTCACATTGCAAAAAGTTCTAACGGGTCTCAAAATGTTTATTAGAGTCTAATAAGTAAAGAATAAAAGTATAACAGTTAACCAATAAAAGCTTTGTCTGTTATCGTTAAAAGAACTTAACTAAAAAATTTGCACTATACATTAGTTATATAGGTCCTAAAAAGTACCTTGTGAACAATATGGTGCCAAATGTGCAATTCACATTGCAAAAAGTTCTAACTGGTCTCAAAATGTTTATTAGAGTCTAATAAGTAAATAATAAAAGTATAACAGTTAACCAATGAAAGGTGTGTCTGTTATCGTTAAAAGAACTTAACTAAAAATTTGCACTATACATTAGTTATATAGGTCCTAAAAAGTACCTTGTGAACTTTATGGTGCCAAATGTGCAATTCACATTGCAAAAAGTTCTAACGGGTCTCAAAATGTTTATTAGAGTCTAATAAGTAAATAATAAAAGTATAACAGTTAACCAATAAAAGCTTTGTCTGTTATCGTTAAAAGAACTTAACTAAAAAATTTGCACTATACATTAGTTATATAGGTCCTAAAAAGTACCTTGTGAACAATATGGTGCCAAATGTGCAATTCACATTGCAAAAAGTTCTAACGGGTCTCTAAATGTTTATTAGAGTCTAATAAGTAAATAATAAAAGTATAATAGTTAACAAATAAAAGGTTTGTCTGTTATCGTTAAAAAAACTTAACTAAAAAATTTGCACTATACATTAGTTATATAGGTCCTAAAAAGTGCTTTGTGAACTATATGGTGCCAAATGTGCAATTCACATTGCAAAAAGTTCTAACTGGTCTCAAAATGTTTATTAGAGTCTAATAAGTAAATAATAAAAGTATAACAGTTAACCAATGAAAGGTTTGTCTGTTATTGTTAAAAGAACTTAACTAAAAAATTTGCACTATACATTAGTTACATAGGTCCTAAAAAGTACCTTGTGAACAATATGGTGCCAAATGTGCAATTCACATTGCAAAATGTTCTAACTGGTCTCAAAATGTTTATTAGAGTCTAATAAGTAAATAATAAAAGTATAACAGTTAACCAATGAAAGGTTTGTCTGTTATCGTTAGGAGAACTTAACTAAAAAATTTGCACTATGCACTAGTTATATAGGTCCTAAAAAGTGCTTTGTGAACTATATGGTGCCAAATGTGCAATTCACATTGCAAAAAGTTCTAACGGGTCTCAAAATGTTTATTAGAGTCTAATAAGTAAATAATAAAAGTATAACAGTTAACCAATAAAAGCTTTGTCTGTTATCGTTAAAAGAACTTAACTAAAAAATTTGCACTATACATTAGTTATATAGGTCCTAAAAAGTACCTTGTGAACAATATGGTGCCAAATGTGCAATTCACATTGCAAAAAGTTCTAACTGGTCTCAAAATGTTTATTAGAGTCTAATAAGTAAATAATAAAAGTATAACAGTTAACCAATGAAAGGTGTGTCTGTTATCGTTAAAAGAACTTAACTAAAAATTTGCACTATACATTAGTTATATAGGTCCTAAAAAGTACCTTGTGAACTATATGGTGCCAAATGTGCAATTCACATTGCAAAAAGTTCTAACGGGTCTCAAAATGTTTATTAGAGTCTAATAAGTAAATAATAAAAGTATAACAGTTAACCAATAAAAGCTTTGTCTGTTATCGTTAAAAGAACTTAACTAAAAAATTTGCACTATACATTAGTTATATAGGTCCTAAAAAGTACCTTGTGAACTATATGGTGCCAAATGTGCAATTCACATTGCAAAAAGTTCTAAATGGTCTCAAAATGTTTATTAGAGTCTAATAAGTAAATAATAAAAGTATAACAGTTAACCAATAAAAGCTTTGTCTGTTATCGTTAAAAGAACTTAACTAAAAAATTTGCACTATACATTAGTTATATATGTCCTAAAAAGTACCTTGTGAACAATATGGTGCCAAATGTGCAATTCACATTGCAAAAAGTTCTAACTGGTCTCAAAATGTTTATTAGAGTCTAATAAGTAAATAATAAAAGTATAACAGTTAACCAATGAAAGGTGTGTCTGTTATCGTTAAAAGAACTTAACTAAAAATTTGCACTATACATTAGTTATATAGGTCCTAAAAAGTACCTTGTGAACTATATGGTGCCAAATGTGCAATTCACATTGCAAAAAGTTCTAACTGGTCTCAAAATGTTTATTAGAGTCTAATAAGTAAATAATAAAAGTATAACAGTTAACCAATAAAAGCTTTGTCTGTTATCGTTAAAAGAACTTAACTAAAAAATTTGCACTATACATTAGTTATATAGGTCCTAAAAAGTACCTTGTGAACAATATGGTGCCAAATGTGCAATTCACATTGCAAAAAGTTCTAACGGGTCTCTAAATGTTTATTAGAGTCTAATAAGTAAATAATAAAAGTATAATAGTTAACAAATAAAAGGTTTGTCTGTTATCGTTAAAAAAACTTAACTAAAAAATTTGCACTATACATTAGTTATATAGGTCCTAAAAAGTGCTTTGTGAACTATATGGTGCCAAATGTGCAATTCACATTGCAAAAAGTTCTAACAGGTCTCAAAATGTTTATTAGAGTCTAATAAGTAAATAATAAAAGTATAACAGTTAACCAATAAAAGCTTTGTCTGTTATCGTTAAAAGAACTTAACTAAAAAATTTGCACTATACATTAGTTATATAGGTCCTAAAAAGTGCTTTGTGAACTATATGGTGCCAAATGTGCAATTCACATTGCAAAAAGTTCTAACTGGTCTCAAAATGTTTATTAGAGTCTAATAAGTAAATAATAAAAGTATAACAGTTAACCAATGAAAGGTTTGTCTGTTATTGTTAAAAGAACTTAACTAAAAAATTTGCACTATACATTAGTTACATAGGTCCTAAAAAGTACTTTGTGAACAATATGGTGCCAAATGTGCAATTCACATTGCAAAAAGTTCTAACTGGTCTCAAAATGTTTATTAGAGTCTAATAAGTAAATAATAAAAGTATAACAGTTAACCAATGAAAGGTTTGTCTGTTATCGTTAAAAGAACTTAACTAAAAAATTTGCACTATACATTAGTTATATAGGTCCTGAAAAGTACCTTGTGAACTATATGGTGCCAAATGTGCAATTCACATTGCAAAAAGTTCTAACAAGTCTTAAAATGTTTATTAGAGTCTAATAAGTAAATAATAAAAGTATAACAGTTAACCAATGAAAGGTTTGTCTGTTATTGTTAAAAGAACTTAACTAAAAAATTTGCACTATACATAAGTTACATAGGTCCTAAAAAGTACTTTGTGAACAATATGGTGCCAAATGTGCAATTCACATTGCAAAAAGTTCTAACTGGTCTCAAAATGTTTATTAGAGTCTAATAAGTAAATAATAAAAGTATAACAGTTAACCAATGAAAGGTTTGTCTGTTATCGTTAAAAGAACTTAACTAAAAAATTTGCACTATACATTAGTTATATAGGTCCTGAAAAGTACCTTGTGAACTATATGGTGCCAAATGTGCAATTCACATTGCAAAAAGTTCTAACGGGTCTCAAAATGTTTATTAGAGTCTAATAAGTAAATAATAAAAGTATAACAGTTAACCAATAAAAGCTTTGTCTGTTATCGTTAAAAGAACTTAACTAAAAAATTTGCACTATACATTAGTTATATAGGTCCTAAAAAGTACCTTGTGAACAATATGGTGCCAAATGTGCAATTCACATTGCAAAAAGTTCTAACGGGTCTCTAAATGTTTATTAGAGTCTAATAAGTAAATAATAAAAGTATAATAGTTAACAAATAAAAGGTTTGTCTGTTATCGTTAAAAAAACTTAACTAAAAAATTTGCACTATACATTAGTTATATAGGTCCTAAAAAGTGCTTTGTGAACTATATGGTGCCAAATGTGCAATTCACATTGCAAAAAGTTCTAACTGGTCTCAAAATGTTTATTAGAGTCTAATAAGTAAATAATAAAAGTATAACAGTTAACCAATGAAAGGTTTGTCTGTTATTGTTAAAAGAACTTAACTAAAAAATTTGCACTATACATTAGTTACATAGGTCCTAAAAAGTACCTTGTGAACAATATGGTGCCAAATGTGCAATTCACATTGCAAAATGTTCTAACTGGTCTCAAAATGTTTATTAGAGTCTAATAAGTAAATAATAAAAGTATAACAGTTAACCAATGAAAGGTTTGTCTGTTATCGTTAGGAGAACTTAACTAAAAAATTTGCACTATACACTAGTTATATAGGTCCTAAAAAGTGCTTTGTGAACTATATGGTGCCAAATGTGCAATTCACATTGCAAAAAGTTCTAACGGGTCTCAAAATGTTTATTAGAGTCTAATAAGTAAATAATAAAAGTATAACAGTTAACCAATAAAAGCTTTGTCTGTTATCGTTAAAAGAACTTAACTAAAAAATTTGCACTATACATTAGTTATATAGGTCCTAAAAAGTACCTTGTGAACAATATGGTGCCAAATGTGCAATTCACATTGCAAAAAGTTCTAACTGGTCTCAAAATGTTTATTAGAGTCTAATAAGTAAATAATAAAAGTATAACAGTTAACCAATGAAAGGTGTGTCTGTTATCGTTAAAAGAACTTAACTAAAAATTTGCACTATACATTAGTTATATAGGTCCTAAAAAGTACCTTGTGAACTATATGGTGCCAAATGTGCAATTCACATTGCAAAAAGTTCTAACGGGTCTCAAAATGTTTATTAGAGTCTAATAAGTAAATAATAAAAGTATAACAGTTAACCAATAAAAGCTTTGTCTGTTATCGTTAAAAGAACTTAACTAAAAAATTTGCACTATACATTAGTTATATAGGTCCTAAAAAGTACCTTGTGAACAATATGGTGCCAAATGTGCAATTCACATTGCAAAAAGTTCTAACGGGTCTCAAAATGTTTATTAGAGTCTAATAAGTAAATAATAAAAGTATAACAGTTAACCAATAAAAGCTTTGTCTGTTATCGTTAAAAGAACTTAACTAAAAAATTTGCACTATACATTAGTTATATAGGTCCTAAAAAGTACCTTGTGAACAATATGGTGCCAAATGTGCAATTCACATTGCAAAAACTTCTAACGGGTCTCAAAATGTTTATTAGAGTCTAATAAGTAAATAATAAAAGTATAACAGTTAACCAATCAAAGCTTTGTCTGTTATCGTTAAAAGAACTTAACTAAAAAATTTGCACTATACATTAGTTATATAGGTCCTAAAAAGTACCTTGTGAACTATATGGTGCCAAATGTGCAATTCACATTGCAAAAAGTTCTAACGGGTCTCAAAATGTTTATTAGAGTCTAATAAGTAAATAATAAAAGTATAACAGTTAACCAATAAAAGCTTTGTCTGTTATCGTTAAAAGAACTTAACTAAAAAATTTGCACTATACATTAGTTATATAGGTCCTAAAAAGTGCCTTGTGAACTATATGGTGCCAAATGTGCAATTCACATTGCAAAAAGTTCTAACGAGTCTTAAAATGTTTATTAGAGTCTAATAAGTAAATAATAAAAGTATAACAGTTAACCAATGAAAGGTTTGTCTGTTATTGTTAAAAGAACTTAACTAAAAAATTTGCACTATACATTAGTTACATAGGTCCTAAAAAGTACTTTGTGAAAAATATGGTGCCAAATGTGCAATTCACATTGCAAAAAGTTCTAACTGGTCTCAAAATGTTTATTAGAGTCTAATAAGTAAATAATAAAAGTATAACAGTTAACCAATGAAAGGTTTGTCTGTTATCGTTAAAAGAACTTAACTAAAAAATTTGCACTATACATTAGTTATATAGGTCCTGAAAAGTACCTTGTGAACTATATGGTGCCAAATGTGCAATTCACATTGCAAAAAGTTCTAACAAGTCTTAAAATGTTTATTAGAGTCTAATAAGTAAATAATAAAAGTATAACAGTTAACCAATGAAAGGTTTGTCTGTTATTGTTAAAAGAACTTAACTAAAAAATTTGCACTATACATAAGTTACATAGGTCCTAAAAAGTACTTTGTGAACAATATGGTGCCAAATGTGCAATTCACATTGCAAAAAGTTCTAACTGGTCTCAAAATGTTTATTAGAGTCTAATAAGTAAATAATAAAAGTATAACAGTTAACCAATGAAAGGTTTGTCTGTTATCGTTAAAAGAACTTAACTAAAAAATTTGCACTATACATTAGTTATATAGGTCCTGAAAAGTACCTTGTGAACTATATGGTGCCAAATGTGCAATTCACATTGCAAAAAGTTCTAACGGGTCTCAAAATGTTTATTAGAGTCTAATAAGTAAAGAATAAAAGTATAACAGTTAACCAATAAAAGCTTTGTCTGTTATCGTTAAAAGAACTTAACTAAAAAATTTGCACTATACATTAGTTATATAGGTCCTAAAAAGTACCTTGTGAACAATATGGTGCCAAATGTGCAATTCACATTGCAAAAAGTTCTAACTGGTCTCAAAATGTTTATTAGAGTCTAATAAGTAAATAATAAAAGTATAACAGTTAACCAATGAAAGGTGTGTCTGTTATCGTTAAAAGAACTTAACTAAAAATTTGCACTATACATTAGTTATATAGGTCCTAAAAAGTACCTTGTGAACTTTATGGTGCCAAATGTGCAATTCACATTGCAAAAAGTTCTAACGGGTCTCAAAATGTTTATTAGAGTCTAATAAGTAAATAATAAAAGTATAACAGTTAACCAATGAAAGGTTTGTCTGTTATCGTTAAAAGAACTTAACTAAAAAATTTGCACTATACATTAGTTATATAGGTCCTAAAAATGGCTTTGTGAACTATATGGTGCCAAATGTGCAATTCACATTGCAAAAAGTTCTAACGGGTCTCTAAATGTTTATTAGAGTCTAATAAGTAAATAATAAAAGTATAACAGTTAACCAATGAAAGGTTTGTCTGTTATCGTTAAAAGAATTAACTAAAAAATTTGCACTATACATTAGTTATATAGGTCCTAAAAAGTACCTTGTGAACAATATGGTGCCAAATGTGCAATTCACATTGCAAAAACTTCTAACGGGTCTCAAAATGTTTATTAGAGTCTAATAAGTAAATAATAAAAGTATAACAGTTAACCAATCAAAGCTTTGTCTGTTATCGTTAAAAGAACTTAACTAAAAAATTTGCACTATACATTAGTTATATAGGTCCTAAAAAGTACCTTGTGAACTATATGGTGCCAAATGTGCAATTCACATTGCAAAAAGTTCTAACGGGTCTCAAAATGTTTATTAGAGTCTAATAAGTAAATAATAAAAGTATAACAGTTAACCAATAAAAGCTTTGTCTGTTATCGTTAAAAGAACTTAACTAAAAAATTTGCACTATACATTAGTTATATAGGTCCTAAAAAGTGCCTTGTGAACTATATGGTGCCAAATGTGCAATTCACATTGCAAAAAGTTCTAACGAGTCTTAAAATGTTTATTAGAGTCTAATAAGTAAATAATAAAAGTATAACAGTTAACCAATGAAAGGTTTGTCTGTTATTGTTAAAAGAACTTAACTAAAAAATTTGCACTATACATTAGTTACATAGGTCCTAAAAAGTACTTTGTGAAAAATATGGTGCCAAATGTGCAATTCACATTGCAAAAAGTTCTAACTGGTCTCAAAATGTTTATTAGAGTCTAATAAGTAAATAATAAAAGTATAACAGTTAACCAATGAAAGGTTTGTCTGTTATCGTTAAAAGAACTTAACTAAAAAATTTGCACTATACATTAGTTATATAGGTCCTGAAAAGTACCTTGTGAACTATATGGTGCCAAATGTGCAATTCACATTGCAAAAAGTTCTAACAAGTCTTAAAATGTTTATTAGAGTCTAATAAGTAAATAATAAAAGTATAACAGTTAACCAATGAAAGGTTTGTCTGTTATTGTTAAAAGAACTTAACTAAAAAATTTGCACTATACATAAGTTACATAGGTCCTAAAAAGTACTTTGTGAACAATATGGTGCCAAATGTGCAATTCACATTGCAAAAAGTTCTAACTGGTCTCAAAATGTTTATTAGAGTCTAATAAGTAAATAATAAAAGTATAACAGTTAACCAATGAAAGGTTTGTCTGTTATCGTTAAAAGAACTTAACTAAAAAATTTGCACTATACATTAGTTATATAGGTCCTGAAAAGTACCTTGTGAACTATATGGTGCCAAATGTGCAATTCACATTGCAAAAAGTTCTAACGGGTCTCAAAATGTTTATTAGAGTCTAATAAGTAAAGAATAAAAGTATAACAGTTAACCAATAAAAGCTTTGTCTGTTATCGTTAAAAGAACTTAACTAAAAAATTTGCACTATACATTAGTTATATAGGTCCTAAAAAGTACCTTGTGAACAATATGGTGCCAAATGTGCAATTCACATTGCAAAAAGTTCTAACTGGTCTCAAAATGTTTATTAGAGTCTAATAAGTAAATAATAAAAGTATAACAGTTAACCAATGAAAGGTGTGTCTGTTATCGTTAAAAGAACTTAACTAAAAATTTGCACTATACATTAGTTATATAGGTCCTAAAAAGTACCTTGTGAACTTTATGGTGCCAAATGTGCAATTCACATTGCAAAAAGTTCTAACGGGTCTCAAAATGTTTATTAGAGTCTAATAAGTAAATAATAAAAGTATAACAGTTAACCAATAAAAGCTTTGTCTGTTATCGTTAAAAGAACTTAACTAAAAAATTTGCACTATACATTAGTTATATAGGTCCTAAAAAGTACCTTGTGAACAATATGGTGCCAAATGTGCAATTCACATTGCAAAAAGTTCTAACGGGTCTCTAAATGTTTATTAGAGTCTAATAAGTAAATAATAAAAGTATAATAGTTAACAAATAAAAGGTTTGTCTGTTATCGTTAAAAAAACTTAACTAAAAAATTTGCACTATACATTAGTTATATAGGTCCTAAAAAGTGCTTTGTGAACTATATGGTGCCAAATGTGCAATTCACATTGCAAAAAGTTCTAACTGGTCTCAAAATGTTTATTAGAGTCTAATAAGTAAATAATAAAAGTATAACAGTTAACCAATGAAAGGTTTGTCTGTTATTGTTAAAAGAACTTAACTAAAAAATTTGCACTATACATTAGTTACATAGGTCCTAAAAAGTACCTTGTGAACAATATGGTGCCAAATGTGCAATTCACATTGCAAAATGTTCTAACTGGTCTCAAAATGTTTATTAGAGTCTAATAAGTAAATAATAAAAGTATAACAGTTAACCAATGAAAGGTTTGTCTGTTATCGTTAGGAGAACTTAACTAAAAAATTTGCACTATGCACTAGTTATATAGGTCCTAAAAAGTGCTTTGTGAACTATATGGTGCCAAATGTGCAATTCACATTGCAAAAAGTTCTAACGGGTCTCAAAATGTTTATTAGAGTCTAATAAGTAAATAATAAAAGTATAACAGTTAACCAATAAAAGCTTTGTCTGTTATCGTTAAAAGAACTTAACTAAAAAATTTGCACTATACATTAGTTATATAGGTCCTAAAAAGTACCTTGTGAACAATATGGTGCCAAATGTGCAATTCACATTGCAAAAAGTTCTAACTGGTCTCAAAATGTTTATTAGAGTCTAATAAGTAAATAATAAAAGTATAACAGTTAACCAATGAAAGGTGTGTCTGTTATCGTTAAAAGAACTTAACTAAAAATTTGCACTATACATTAGTTATATAGGTCCTAAAAAGTACCTTGTGAACTATATGGTGCCAAATGTGCAATTCACATTGCAAAAAGTTCTAACGGGTCTCAAAATGTTTATTAGAGTCTAATAAGTAAATAATAAAAGTATAACAGTTAACCAATAAAAGCTTTGTCTGTTATCGTTAAAAGAACTTAACTAAAAAATTTGCACTATACATTAGTTATATAGGTCCTAAAAAGTACCTTGTGAACTATATGGTGCCAAATGTGCAATTCACATTGCAAAAAGTTCTAAATGGTCTCAAAATGTTTATTAGAGTCTAATAAGTAAATAATAAAAGTATAACAGTTAACCAATAAAAGCTTTGTCTGTTATCGTTAAAAGAACTTAACTAAAAAATTTGCACTATACATTAGTTATATATGTCCTAAAAAGTACCTTGTGAACAATATGGTGCCAAATGTGCAATTCACATTGCAAAAAGTTCTAACTGGTCTCAAAATGTTTATTAGAGTCTAATAAGTAAATAATAAAAGTATAACAGTTAACCAATAAAAGCTTTGTCTGTTATCGTTAAAAGAACTTAACTAAAAAATTTGCACTATACATTAGTTATATAGGTCCTAAAAAGTACCTTGTGAACAATATGGTGCCAAATGTGCAATTCACATTGCAAAAAGTTCTAACGGGTCTCTAAATGTTTATTAGAGTCTAATAAGTAAATAATAAAAGTATAATAGTTAACAAATAAAAGGTTTGTCTGTTATCGTTAAAAAAACTTAACTAAAAAATTTGCACTATACATTAGTTATATAGGTCCTAAAAAGTGCTTTGTGAACTATATGGTGCCAAATGTGCAATTCACATTGCAAAAAGTTCTAACAGGTCTCAAAATGTTTATTAGAGTCTAATAAGTAAATAATAAAAGTATAACAGTTAACCAATAAAAGCTTTGTCTGTTATCGTTAAAAGAACTTAACTAAAAAATTTGCACTATACATTAGTTATATAGGTCCTAAAAAGTGCTTTGTGAACTATATGGTGCCAAATGTGCAATTCACATTGCAAAAAGTTCTAACTGGTCTCAAAATGTTTATTAGAGTCTAATAAGTAAATAATAAAAGTATAACAGTTAACCAATGAAAGGTTTGTCTGTTATTGTTAAAAGAACTTAACTAAAAAATTTGCACTATACATTAGTTACATAGGTCCTAAAAAGTACTTTGTGAACAATATGGTGCCAAATGTGCAATTCACATTGCAAAAAGTTCTAACTGGTCTCAAAATGTTTATTAGAGTCTAATAAGTAAATAATAAAAGTATAACAGTTAACCAATGAAAGGTTTGTCTGTTATCGTTAAAAGAACTTAACTAAAAAATTTGCACTATACATTAGTTATATAGGTCCTGAAAAGTACCTTGTGAACTATATGGTGCCAAATGTGCAATTCACATTGCAAAAAGTTCTAACAAGTCTTAAAATGTTTATTAGAGTCTAATAAGTAAATAATAAAAGTATAACAGTTAACCAATGAAAGGTTTGTCTGTTATTGTTAAAAGAACTTAACTAAAAAATTTGCACTATACATAAGTTACATAGGTCCTAAAAAGTACTTTGTGAACAATATGGTGCCAAATGTGCAATTCACATTGCAAAAAGTTCTAACTGGTCTCAAAATGTTTATTAGAGTCTAATAAGTAAATAATAAAAGTATAACAGTTAACCAATGAAAGGTTTGTCTGTTATCGTTAAAAGAACTTAACTAAAAAATTTGCACTATACATTAGTTATATAGGTCCTGAAAAGTACCTTGTGAACTATATGGTGCCAAATGTGCAATTCACATTGCAAAAAGTTCTAACGGGTCTCAAAATGTTTATTAGAGTCTAATAAGTAAATAATAAAAGTATAACAGTTAACCAATAAAAGCTTTGTCTGTTATCGTTAAAAGAACTTAACTAAAAAATTTGCACTATACATTAGTTATATAGGTCCTAAAAAGTACCTTGTGAACAATATGGTGCCAAATGTGCAATTCACATTGCAAAAAGTTCTAACTGGTCTCAAAATGTTTATTAGAGTCTAATAAGTAAATAATAAAAGTATAACAGTTAACCAATGAAAGGTGTGTCTGTTATCGTTAAAAGAACTTAACTAAAAATTTGCACTATACATTAGTTATATAGGTCCTAAAAAGTACCTTGTGAACTTTATGGTGCCAAATGTGCAATTCACATTGCAAAAAGTTCTAACGGGTCTCAAAATGTTTATTAGAGTCTAATAAGTAAATAATAAAAGTATAACAGTTAACCAATAAAAGCTTTGTCTGTTATCGTTAAAAGAACTTAACTAAAAAATTTGCACTATACATTAGTTATATAGGTCCTAAAAAGTACCTTGTGAACAATATGGTGCCAAATGTGCAATTCACATTGCAAAAAGTTCTAACGGGTCTCTAAATGTTTATTAGAGTCTAATAAGTAAATAATAAAAGTATAATAGTTAACAAATAAAAGGTTTGTCTGTTATCGTTAAAAAAACTTAACTAAAAAATTTGCACTATACATTAGTTATATAGGTCCTAAAAAGTGCTTTGTGAACTATATGGTGCCAAATGTGCAATTCACATTGCAAAAAGTTCTAACTGGTCTCAAAATGTTTATTAGAGTCTAATAAGTAAATAATAAAAGTATAACAGTTAACCAATGAAAGGTTTGTCTGTTATTGTTAAAAGAACTTAACTAAAAAATTTGCACTATACATTAGTTACATAGGTCCTAAAAAGTACCTTGTGAACAATATGGTGCCAAATGTGCAATTCACATTGCAAAATGTTCTAACTGGTCTCAAAATGTTTATTAGAGTCTAATAAGTAAATAATAAAAGTATAACAGTTAACCAATGAAAGGTTTGTCTGTTATCGTTAGGAGAACTTAACTAAAAAATTTGCACAATACACTAGTTATATAGGTCCTAAAAAGTGCTTTGTGAACTATATGGTGCCAAATGTGCAATTCACATTGCAAAAAGTTCTAACGGGTCTCAAAATGTTTATTAGAGTCTAATAAGTAAATAATAAAAGTATAACAGTTAACCAATAAAAGCTTTGTCTGTTATCGTTAAAAGAACTTAACTAAAAAATTTGCACTATACATTAGTTATATAGGTCCTAAAAAGTACCTTGTGAACAATATGGTGCCAAATGTGCAATTCACATTGCAAAAAGTTCTAACTGGTCTCAAAATGTTTATTAGAGTCTAATAAGTAAATAATAAAGTATAACAGTTAACCAATGAAAGGTGTGTCTGTTATCGTTAAAAGAACTTAACTAAAAATTTGCACTATACATTAGTTATATAGGTCCTAAAAAGTACCTTGTGAACTATATGGTGCCAAATGTGCAATTCACATTGCAAAAAGTTCTAACGGGTCTTAAAATGTTTATTAGAGTCTAATAAGTAAATAATAAAAGTATAACAGTTAACCAATAAAAGCTTTGTCTGTTATCGTTAAAAGAACTTAACTAAAAAATTTGCACTATACATTAGTTATATAGGTCCTAAAAAGTACCTTGTGAACAATATGGTGCCAAATGTGCAATTCACATTGCAAAAACTTCTAACGGGTCTCAAAATGTTTATTAGAGTCTAATAAGTAAATAATAAAAGTATAACAGTTAACCAATCAAAGCTTTGTCTGTTATCGTTAAAAGAACTTAACTAAAAAATTTGCACTATACATTAGTTATATAGGTCCTAAAAAGTACCTTGTGAACTATATGGTGCCAAATGTGCAATTCACATTGCAAAAAGTTCTAACGGGTCTCAAAATGTTTATTAGAGTCTAATAAGTAAATAATAAAAGTATAACAGTAAACCAATAAAAGCTTTGTCTGTTATCGTTAAAAGAACTTAACTAAAAAATTTGCACTATACATTAGTTATATAGGTCCTAAAAAGTGCCTTGTGAACTATATGGTGCCAAATGTGCAATTCACATTGCAAAAAGTTCTAACGAGTCTTAAAATGTTTATTAGAGTCTAATAAGTAAATAATAAAAGTATAACAGTTAACCAATGAAAGGTTTGTCTGTTATTGTTAAAAGAACTTAACTAAAAAATTTGCACTATACATTAGTTACATAGGTCCTAAAAAGTACTTTGTGAAAAATATGGTGCCAAATGTGCAATTCACATTGCAAAAAGTTCTAACTGGTCTCAAAATGTTTATTAGAGTCTAATAAGTAAATAATAAAAGTATAACAGTTAACCAATGAAAGGTTTGTCTGTTATCGTTAAAAGAACTTAACTAAAAAATTTGCACTATACATTAGTTATATAGGTCCTGAAAAGTACCTTGTGAACTATATGGTGCCAAATGTGCAATTCACATTGCAAAAAGTTCTAACAAGTCTTAAAATGTTTATTAGAGTCTAATAAGTAAATAATAAAAGTATAACAGTTAACCAATGAAAGGTTTGTCTGTTATTGTTAAAAGAACTTAACTAAAAAATTTGCACTATACATAAGTTACATAGGTCCTAAAAAGTACTTTGTGAACAATATGGTGCCAAATGTGCAATTCACATTGCAAAAAGTTCTAACTGGTCTCAAAATGTTTATTAGAGTCTAATAAGTAAATAATAAAAGTATAACAGTTAACCAATGAAAGGTTTGTCTGTTATCGTTAAAAGAACTTAACTAAAAAATTTGCACTATACATTAGTTATATAGGTCCTGAAAAGTACCTTGTGAACTATATGGTGCCAAATGTGCAATTCACATTGCAAAAAGTTCTAACGGGTCTCAAAATGTTTATTAGAGTCTAATAAGTAAAGAATAAAAGTATAACAGTTAACCAATAAAAGCTTTGTCTGTTATCGTTAAAAGAACTTAACTAAAAAATTTGCACTATACATTAGTTATATAGGTCCTAAAAAGTACCTTGTGAACAATATGGTGCCAAATGTGCAATTCACATTGCAAAAAGTTCTAACTGGTCTCAAAATGTTTATTAGAGTCTAATAAGTAAATAATAAAAGTATAACAGTTAACCAATGAAAGGTGTGTCTGTTATCGTTAAAAGAACTTAACTAAAAATTTGCACTATACATTAGTTATATAGGTCCTAAAAAGTACCTTGTGAACTTTATGGTGCCAAATGTGCAATTCACATTGCAAAAAGTTCTAACGGGTCTCAAAATGTTTATTAGAGTCTAATAAGTAAATAATAAAAGTATAACAGTTAACCAATAAAAGCTTTGTCTGTTATCGTTAAAAGAACTTAACTAAAAAATTTGCTATATACATTAGTTATATAGGTCCTAAAAAGTACCTTGTGAACAATATGGTGCCAAATGTGCAATTCACATTGCAAAAAATTCTAACGGGTCTCTAAATGTTTATTAGAGTCTAATAAGTAAATAATAAAAGTATAATAGTTAACAAATAAAAGGTTTGTCTGTTATCGTTAAAAAAACTTAACTAAAAAATTTGCACTATACATTAGTTATATAGGTCCTAAAAAGTGCTTTGTGAACTATATGGTGCCAAATGTGCAATTCACATTGCAAAAAGTTCTAACTGGTCTCAAAATGTTTATTAGAGTCTAATAAGTAAATAATAAAAGTATAACAGTTAACCAATGAAAGGTTTGTCTGTTATTGTTAAAAGAACTTAACTAAAAAATTTGCACTATACATTAGTTACATAGGTCCTAAAAAGTACCTTGTGAACAATATGGTGCCAAATGTGCAATTCACATTGCAAAATGTTCTAACTGGTCTCAAAATGTTTATTAGAGTCTAATAAGTAAATAATAAAAGTATAACAGTTAACCAATGAAAGGTTTGTCTGTTATCGTTAGGAGAACTTAACTAAAAAATTTGCACTATGCACTAGTTATATAGGTCCTAAAAAGTGCTTTGTGAACTATATGGTGCCAAATGTGCAATTCACATTGCAAAAAGTTCTAACGGGTCTCAAAATGTTTATTAGAGTCTAATAAGTAAATAATAAAAGTATAACAGTTAACCAATAAAAGCTTTGTCTGTTATCGTTAAAAGAACTTAACTAAAAAATTTGCACTATACATTAGTTATATAGGTCCTAAAAAGTACCTTGTGAACAATATGGTGCCAAATGTGCAATTCACATTGCAAAAAGTTCTAACTGGTCTCAAAATGTTTATTAGAGTCTAATAAGTAAATAATAAAAGTATAACAGTTAACCAATGAAAGGTGTGTCTGTTATCGTTAAAAGAACTTAACTAAAAATTTGCACTATACATTAGTTATATAGGTCCTAAAAAGTACCTTGTGAACTATATGGTGCCAAATGTGCAATTCACATTGCAAAAAGTTCTAACGGGTCTCAAAATGTTTATTAGAGTCTAATAAGTAAATAATAAAAGTATAACAGTTAACCAATAAAAGCTTTGTCTGTTATCGTTAAAAGAACTTAACTAAAAAATTTGCACTATACATTAGTTATATAGGTCCTAAAAAGTACCTTGTGAACTATATGGTGCCAAATGTGCAATTCACATTGCAAAAAGTTCTAAATGGTCTCAAAATGTTTATTAGAGTCTAATAAGTAAATAATAAAAGTATAACAGTTAACCAATAAAAGCTTTGTCTGTTATCGTTAAAAGAACTTAACTAAAAAATTTGCACTATACATTAGTTATATATGTCCTAAAAAGTACCTTGTGAACAATATGGTGCCAAATGTGCAATTCACATTGCAAAAAGTTCTAACTGGTCTCAAAATGTTTATTAGAGTCTAATAAGTAAATAATAAAAGTATAACAGTTAACCAATGAAAGGTGTGTCTGTTATCGTTAAAAGAACTTAACTAAAAATTTGCACTATACATTAGTTATATAGGTCCTAAAAAGTACCTTGTGAACTATATGGTGCCAAATGTGCAATTCACATTGCAAAAAGTTCTAACTGGTCTCAAAATGTTTATTAGAGTCTAATAAGTAAATAATAAAAGTATAACAGTTAACCAATAAAAGCTTTGTCTGTTATCGTTAAAAGAACTTAACTAAAAAATTTGCACTATACATTAGTTATATAGGTCCTAAAAAGTACCTTGTGAACAATATGGTGCCAAATGTGCAATTCACATTGCAAAAAGTTCTAACGGGTCTCTAAATGTTTATTAGAGTCTAATAAGTAAATAATAAAAGTATAATAGTTAACAAATAAAAGGTTTGTCTGTTATCGTTAAAAAAACTTAACTAAAAAATTTGCACTATACATTAGTTATATAGGTCCTAAAAAGTGCTTTGTGAACTATATGGTGCCAAATGTGCAATTCACATTGCAAAAAGTTCTAACGGGTCTCAAAATGTTTATTAGAGTCTAATAAGTAAATAATAAAAGTATAACAGTTAACCAATAAAAGCTTTGTCTGTTATCGTTAAAAGAACTTAACTAAAAAATTTGCACTATACATTAGTTATATAGGTCCTAAAAAGTGCTTTGTGAACTATATGGTGCCAAATGTGCAATTCACATTGCAAAAAGTTCTAACTGGTCTCAAAATGTTTATTAGAGTCTAATAAGTAAATAATAAAAGTATAACAGTTAACCAATGAAAGGTTTGTCTGTTATTGTTAAAAGAACTTAACTAAAAAATTTGCACTATACATTAGTTACATAGGTCCTAAAAAGTACTTTGTGAACAATATGGTGCCAAATGTGCAATTCACATTGCAAAAAGTTCTAACTGGTCTCAAAATGTTTATTAGAGTCTAATAAGTAAATAATAAAAGTATAACAGTTAACCAATGAAAGGTTTGTCTGTTATCGTTAAAAGAACTTAACTAAAAAATTTGCACTATACATTAGTTATATAGGTCCTGAAAAGTACCTTGTGAACTATATGGTGCCAAATGTGCAATTCACATTGCAAAAAGTTCTAACAAGTCTTAAAATGTTTATTAGAGTCTAATAAGTAAATAATAAAAGTATAACAGTTAACCAATGAAAGGTTTGTCTGTTATTGTTAAAAGAACTTAACTAAAAAATTTGCACTATACATAAGTTACATAGGTCCTAAAAAGTACTTTGTGAACAATATGGTGCCAAATGTGCAATTCACATTGCAAAAAGTTCTAACTGGTCTCAAAATGTTTATTAGAGTCTAATAAGTAAATAATAAAAGTATAACAGTTAACCAATGAAAGGTTTGTCTGTTATCGTTAAAAGAACTTAACTAAAAAATTTGCACTATACATTAGTTATATAGGTCCTGAAAAGTACCTTGTGAACTATATGGTGCCAAATGTGCAATTCACATTGCAAAAAGTTCTAACAAGTCTTAAAATGTTTATTAGAGTCTAATAAGTAAATAATAAAAGTATAACAGTTAACCAATGAAAGGTTTGTCTGTTATTGTTAAAAGAACTTAACTAAAAAATTTGCACTATACATAAGTTACATAGGTCCTAAAAAGTACTTTGTGAACAATATGGTGCCAAATGTGCAATTCACATTGCAAAAAGTTCTAACTGGTCTCAAAATGTTTATTAGAGTCTAATAAGTAAATAATAAAAGTATAACAGTTAACCAATGAAAGGTTTGTCTGTTATCGTTAAAAGAACTTAACTAAAAAATTTGCACTATACATTAGTTATATAGGTCCTGAAAAGTACCTTGTGAACTATATGGTGCCAAATGTGCAATTCACATTGCAAAAAGTTCTAACGGGTCTCAAAATGTTTATTAGAGTCTAATAAGTAAATAATAAAAGTATAACAGTTAACCAATAAAAGCTTTGTCTGTTATCGTTAAAAGAACTTAACTAAAAAATTTGCACTATACATTAGTTATATAGGTCCTAAAAAGTACCTTGTGAACAATATGGTGCCAAATGTGCAATTCACATTGCAAAAAGTTCTAACTGGTCTCTAAATGTTTATTAGAGTCTAATAAGTAAATAATAAAAGTATAACAGTTAACCAATGAAAGGTGTGTCTGTTATCGTTAAAAGAACTTAACTAAAAATTTGCACTATACATTAGTTATATAGGTCCTAAAAAGTACCTTGTGAACTTTATGGTGCCAAATGTGCAATTCACATTGCAAAAAGTTCTAACGGGTCTCAAAATGTTTATTAGAGTCTAATAAGTAAATAATAAAAGTATAACAGTTAACCAATAAAAGCTTTGTCTGTTATCGTTAAAAGAACTTAACTAAAAAATTTGCACTATACATTAGTTATATAGGTCCTAAAAAGTACCTTGTGAACAATATGGTGCCAAATGTGCAATTCACATTGCAAAAAGTTCTAACGGGTCTCTAAATGTTTATTAGAGTCTAATAAGTAAATAATAAAAGTATAATAGTTAACAAATAAAAGGTTTGTCTGTTATCGTTAAAAAAACTTAACTAAAAAATTTGCACTATACATTAGTTATATAGGTCCTAAAAAGTGCTTTGTGAACTATATGGTGCCAAATGTGCAATTCACATTGCAAAAAGTTCTAACTGGTCTCAAAATGTTTATTAGAGTCTAATAAGTAAATAATAAAAGTATAACAGTTAACCAATGAAAGGTTTGTCTGTTATTGTTAAAAGAACTTAACTAAAAAATTTGCACTATACATTAGTTACATAGGTCCTAAAAAGTACCTTGTGAACAATATGGTGCCAAATGTGCAATTCACATTGCAAAATGTTCTAACTGGTCTCAAAATGTTTATTAGAGTCTAATAAGTAAATAATAAAAGTATAACAGTTAACCAATGAAAGGTTTGTCTGTTATCGTTAGGAGAACTTAACTAAAAAATTTGCACTATACACTAGTTATATAGGTCCTAAAAAGTGCTTTGTGAACTATATGGTGCCAAATGTGCAATTCACATTGCAAAAAGTTCTAACTGGTCTCAAAATGTTTATTAGAGTCTAATAAGTAAATAATAAAAGTATAACAGTTAACCAATGAAAGGTTTGTCTGTTATCGTTAAAAGAACTTAACTAAAAAATTTGCACTATACATTAGTTATATAGGTCCTGAAAAGTACCTTGTGAACTATATGGTGCCAAATGTGCAATTCACATTGCAAAAAGTTCTAACTGGTCTCAAAATGTTTATTAGAGTCTAATAAGTAAAGAATAAAAGTATAACAGTTAACCAATAAAAGCTTTGTCTGTTATCGTTAAAAGAACTTAACTAAAAAATTTGCACTATACATTAGTTATATAGGTCCTAAAAAGTACCTTGTGAACAATATGGTGCCAAATGTGCAATTCACATTGCAAAAAGTTCTAACTGGTCTCAAAATGTTTATTAGAGTCTAATAAGTAAATAATAAAAGTATAACAGTTAACCAATGAAAGGTGTGTCTGTTATCGTTAAAAGAACTTAACTAAAAATTTGCACTATACATTAGTTATATAGGTCCTAAAAAGTACCTTGTGAACTTTATGGTGCCAAATGTGCAATTCACATTGCAAAAAGTTCTAACGGGTCTCAAAATGTTTATTAGAGTCTAATAAGTAAATAATAAAAGTATAACAGTTAACCAATAAAAGCTTTGTCTGTTATCGTTAAAAGAACTTAACTAAAAAATTTGCAATATACATTAGTTATATAGGTCCTAAAAAGTACCTTGTGAACAATATGGTGCCAAATGTGCAATTCACATTGCAAAAAGTTCTAACGGGTCTCTAAATGTTTATTAGAGTCTAATAAGTAAATAATAAAAGTATAATAGTTAACAAATAAAAGGTTTGTCTGTTATCGTTAAAAAAACTTAACTAAAAAATTTGCACTATACATTAGTTATATAGGTCCTAAAAAGTGCTTTGTGAACTATATGGTGCCAAATGTGCAATTCACATTGCAAAAAGTTCTAACTGGTCTCAAAATGTTTATTAGAGTCTAATAAGTAAATAATAAAAGTATAACAGTTAACCAATGAAAGGTTTGTCTGTTATTGTTAAAAGAACTTAACTAAAAAATTTGCACTATACATTAGTTACATAGGTCCTAAAAAGTACCTTGTGAACAATATGGTGCCAAATGTGCAATTCACATTGCAAAATGTTCTAACTGGTCTCAAAATGTTTATTAGAGTCTAATAAGTAAATAATAAAAGTATAACAGTTAACCAATGAAAGGTTTGTCTGTTATCGTTAGGAGAACTTAACTAAAAAATTTGCACTATGCACTAGTTATATAGGTCCTAAAAAGTGCTTTGTGAACTATATGGTGCCAAATGTGCAATTCACATTGCAAAAAGTTCTAACGGGTCTCAAAATGTTTATTAGAGTCTAATAAGTAAATAATAAAAGTATAACAGTTAACCAATAAAAGCTTTGTCTGTTATCGTTAAAAGAACTTAACTAAAAAATTTGCACTATACATTAGTTATATAGGTCCTAAAAAGTACCTTGTGAACAATATGGTGCCAAATGTGCAATTCACATTGCAAAAAGTTCTAACTGGTCTCAAAATGTTTATTAGAGTCTAATAAGTAAATAATAAAAGTATAACAGTTAACCAATGAAAGGTTTGTCTGTTATCGTTAGGAGAACTTAACTAAAAAATTTGCACTATGCACTAGTTATATAGGTCCTAAAAAGTGCTTTGTGAACTATATGGTGCCAAATGTGCAATTCACATTGCAAAAAGTTCTAACGGGTCTCAAAATGTTTATTAGAGTCTAATAAGTAAATAATAAAAGTATAACAGTTAACCAATAAAAGCTTTGTCTGTTATCGTTAAAAGAACTTAACTAAAAAATTTGCACTATACATTAGTTATATAGGTCCTAAAAAGTACCTTGTGAACAATATGGTGCCAAATGTGCAATTCACATTGCAAAAAGTTCTAACTGGTCTCAAAATGTTTATTAGAGTCTAATAAGTAAATAATAAAAGTATAACAGTTAACCAATGAAAGGTGTGTCTGTTATCGTTAAAAGAACTTAACTAAAAATTTGCACTATACATTAGTTATATAGGTCCTAAAAAGTACCTTGTGAACTATATGGTGCCAAATGTGCAATTCACATTGCAAAAAGTTCTAACGGGTCTCAAAATGTTTATTAGAGTCTAATAAGTAAATAATAAAAGTATAACAGTTAACCAATAAAAGCTTTGTCTGTTATCGTTAAAAGAACTTAACTAAAAAATTTGCACTATACATTAGTTATATAGGTCCTAAAAAGTACCTTGTGAACTATATGGTGCCAAATGTGCAATTCACATTGCAAAAAGTTCTAAATGGTCTCAAAATGTTTATTAGAGTCTAATAAGTAAATAATAAAAGTATAACAGTTAACCAATAAAAGCTTTGTCTGTTATCGTTAAAAGAACTTAACTAAAAAATTTGCACTATACATTAGTTATATATGTCCTAAAAAGTACCTTGTGAACAATATGGTGCCAAATGTGCAATTCACATTGCAAAAAGTTCTAACTGGTCTCAAAATGTTTATTAGAGTCTAATAAGTAAATAATAAAAGTATAACAGTTAACCAATGAAAGGTGTGTCTGTTATCGTTAAAAGAACTTAACTAAAAATTTGCACTATACATTAGTTATATAGGTCCTAAAAAGTACCTTGTGAACTATATGGTGCCAAATGTGCAATTCACATTGCAAAAAGTTCTAACTGGTCTCAAAATGTTTATTAGAGTCTAATAAGTAAATAATAAAAGTATAACAGTTAACCAATAAAAGCTTTGTCTGTTATCGTTAAAAGAACTTAACTAAAAAATTTGCACTATACATTAGTTATATAGGTCCTAAAAAGTACCTTGTGAACAATATGGTGCCAAATGTGCAATTCACATTGCAAAAAGTTCTAACGGGTCTCTAAATGTTTATTAGAGTCTAATAAGTAAATAATAAAAGTATAATAGTTAACAAATAAAAGGTTTGTCTGTTATCGTTAAAAAAACTTAACTAAAAAATTTGCACTATACATTAGTTATATAGGTCCTAAAAAGTGCTTTGTGAACTATATGGTGCCAAATGTGCAATTCACATTGCAAAAAGTTCTAACGGGTCTCAAAATGTTTATTAGAGTCTAATAAGTAAATAATAAAAGTATAACAGTTAACCAATAAAAGCTTTGTCTGTTATCGTTAAAAGAACTTAACTAAAAAATTTGCACTATACATTAGTTATATAGGTCCTAAAAAGTGCTTTGTGAACTATATGGTGCCAAATGTGCAATTCACATTGCAAAAAGTTCTAACTGGTCTCAAAATGTTTATTAGAGTCTAATAAGTAAATAATAAAAGTATAACAGTTAACCAATGAAAGGTTTGTCTGTTATTGTTAAAAGAACTTAACTAAAAAATTTGCACTATACATTAGTTACATAGGTCCTAAAAAGTACTTTGTGAACAATATGGTGCCAAATGTGCAATTCACATTGCAAAAAGTTCTAACTGGTCTCAAAATGTTTATTAGAGTCTAATAAGTAAATAATAAAAGTATAACAGTTAACCAATGAAAGGTTTGTCTGTTATCGTTAAAAGAACTTAACTAAAAAATTTGCACTATACATTAGTTATATAGGTCCTGAAAAGTACCTTGTGAACTATATGGTGCCAAATGTGCAATTCACATTGCAAAAAGTTCTAACAAGTCTTAAAATGTTTATTAGAGTCTAATAAGTAAATAATAAAAGTATAACAGTTAACCAATGAAAGGTTTGTCTGTTATTGTTAAAAGAACTTAACTAAAAAATTTGCACTATACATAAGTTACATAGGTCCTAAAAAGTACTTTGTGAACAATATGGTGCCAAATGTGCAATTCACATTGCAAAAAGTTCTAACTGGTCTCAAAATGTTTATTAGAGTCTAATAAGTAAATAATAAAAGTATAACAGTTAACCAATAAAAGCTTTGTCTGTTATCGTTAAAAGAACTTAACTAAAAAATTTGCACTATACATTAGTTATATATGTCCTAAAAAGTACCTTGTGAACAATATGGTGCCAAATGTGCAATTCACATTGCAAAAAGTTCTAACTGGTCTCAAAATGTTTATTAGAGTCTAATAAGTAAATAATAAAAGTATAACAGTTAACCAATGAAAGGTGTGTCTGTTATCGTTAAAAGAACTTAACTAAAAATTTGCACTATACATTAGTTATATAGGTCCTAAAAAGTACCTTGTGAACTATATGGTGCCAAATGTGCAATTCACATTGCAAAAAGTTCTAACTGGTCTCAAAATGTTTATTAGAGTCTAATAAGTAAATAATAAAAGTATAACAGTTAACCAATAAAAGCTTTGTCTGTTATCGTTAAAAGAACTTAACTAAAAAATTTGCACTATACATTAGTTATATAGGTCCTAAAAAGTACCTTGTGAACAATATGGTGCCAAATGTGCAATTCACATTGCAAAAAGTTCTAACGGGTCTCTAAATGTTTATTAGAGTCTAATAAGTAAATAATAAAAGTATAATAGTTAACAAATAAAAGGTTTGTCTGTTATCGTTAAAAAAACTTAACTAAAAAATTTGCACTATACATTAGTTATATAGGTCCTAAAAAGTGCTTTGTGAACTATATGGTGCCAAATGTGCAATTCACATTGCAAAAAGTTCTAACGGGTCTCAAAATGTTTATTAGAGTCTAATAAGTAAATAATAAAAGTATAACAGTTAACCAATAAAAGCTTTGTCTGTTATCGTTAAAAGAACTTAACTAAAAAATTTGCACTATACATTAGTTATATAGGTCCTAAAAAGTGCTTTGTGAACTATATGGTGCCAAATGTGCAATTCACATTGCAAAAAGTTCTAACTGGTCTCAAAATGTTTATTAGAGTCTAATAAGTAAATAATAAAAGTATAACAGTTAACCAATGAAAGGTTTGTCTGTTATTGTTAAAAGAACTTAACTAAAAAATTTGCACTATACATTAGTTACATAGGTCCTAAAAAGTACTTTGTGAACAATATGGTGCCAAATGTGCAATTCACATTGCAAAAAGTTCTAACTGGTCTCAAAATGTTTATTAGAGTCTAATAAGTAAATAATAAAAGTATAACAGTTAACCAATGAAAGGTTTGTCTGTTATCGTTAAAAGAACTTAACTAAAAAATTTGCACTATACATTAGTTATATAGGTCCTGAAAAGTACCTTGTGAACTATATGGTGCCAAATGTGCAATTCACATTGCAAAAAGTTCTAACAAGTCTTAAAATGTTTATTAGAGTCTAATAAGTAAATAATAAAAGTATAACAGTTAACCAATGAAAGGTTTGTCTGTTATTGTTAAAAGAACTTAACTAAAAAATTTGCACTATACATAAGTTACATAGGTCCTAAAAAGTACTTTGTGAACAATATGGTGCCAAATGTGCAATTCACATTGCAAAAAGTTCTAACTGGTCTCAAAATGTTTATTAGAGTCTAATAAGTAAATAATAAAAGTATAACAGTTAACCAATAAAAGCTTTGTCTGTTATCGTTAAAAGAACTTAACTAAAAAATTTGCACTATACATTAGTTATGGTACTACGACACCTTATCGAAAGACACTTTATCGAAAGACACTTTATCGAACGACACCTGATCGAAACGACAGCTGATCGAAAGACACTTTATCGAACGACAGTTAATCGAGCCGACAGTTGATCGAACGACACTTTATCGAAACGACAGCTGATCGAACGACACTTTATCGAACCGACAGTTAATCAAAACGACAGTTGATCGAACGACACTTTATCGAACCGACAGTTCAAGCAAGATTTTTGCGTGTTTCTCAAACATTGAAACAATGAGCCATTGTGATGTGCGGTCTTTGTAATGGTGTGCATTAATGAATTGTGATGTATATATCATAAAGTTGACGATTTATATTTTATATCTATATTTTATATTTGTATCATAAAGTGTTCGATTTCGCATGGCGGCCGGCCCGCCCACATATTAATAAGATATCACAAGAATACGCACGAGAATTGCTAAGTACGAGATTGTCTGTACAGTAGACTAGACTAGTCATTATAGATACAAAGAGTAAGGAATTGAAGGCAAAATTTTATAGGAAGGGGCATGTCGCTGCCTGACTTTTACACAAAGTAGCTTCTTGAAAGTAGTCTTTGTCCCAGCTTGACCGACAGCGCAAAATAAATGGCTTCGATGCTTGGTAGCACGTACACATGTGAACAAATATTTTCAACAATGAAATTCACGAAAAGCAAGCTAAGATCACGCATTTCCGACGCCTATTTAGAAAATGTTCTGGTTCTTGCTTCATATGACTTGTCACCAGATGTTGAAAAACTTTCACAAAGCAAACAGCATCAAGTGTCACTTTAATGCTGTGTTGTTGAAGTGTGAATACAGATATTTTGCGCTTCTTGTGATTGGTACGATTGAGATTGCAGAGTCAATGTACTGAAGTGAGTGTGAATTATTGTATTAATGAGGCGTCAGGTAAGTAAATAAAGTGACTAACCGCTAGAAGGGAAAAAGTGTTACCGTAGTCTGTGATATAAATTCATAATCAACAGGAAATATTTCATTTATTTATATGTTATTATTTATTTATGAGTAGGGCAACCAAAAGTCATTATGGTCAATTTTTTTACCTGCTCAGAATGCTATGAAACAAGCACAAAACAAATTTCAGCTTTGTACGACGTGTGGTATAGAAGTTATTAGGTCAGATAAAGTCAAAATGTTACGTTAGGTCAAAATACAGCATATAATGCTCTTTCTTCCAGCTTCCCTCGGGCAGAAATTCTCGGCTACCTTTTCCATTTTGGCCAATGTAGCTTCCGGAAAATTCAGGCTCTCTCTCTGCAGCGGTGGTTCAATGAAGATGCAGAGCACGCCCTTCGCATAAAATGCTTCCAGGCACTGGCATTCGTTCCGCCTGACGACGTTGTACAACGGTTCGAGGACTTCCTGGCCACGTTCAGTGACGACGATGAGCAGCACTTGTCTGAATACATTGACTATTTTGAAACTACTTGGATTGGACGATTGTGTCGCAGGAATCGTCGTCAACCTCTATTTCCTATCCGGTGTTGGAATGTTTTCCACCGGGTTCAAGATGACCTTCCAAGAACGAATAATAGCATTGAAGGATGGCACAATGCGTTCAGCAAGCGTGTCTCATTATCCCATCCGACGCTTCGAAGACTCGTCAAAAAAATTAAGCGGGAACAAGGTTCCAACGAAATGTTAATTGAGCAATTGAGTGCTGGAATCGATGGCCCACCTCGGAAGAAGCGCTACGACGCTGTCAACCAACGGCTGAAGAGCATAGTTGAAAATTATGACTCAACAAATATGGACATAAAAAGTTATCTTCGAGCAATTGCACACAACTTGTAATTAAATGAATGCGATTGAAATGTGCACTTCGTCAGTTGTCGTGCTTTTAACAGTGCATATCGTCAGTTGTTTCGATAAATTGTGGTTCTTTTAATAAATTGTCGTTCTTTTAACAGTGCATATCGTCAGTTGTTTCGATAAATTGTGGATCTTTTAACCCTATCCTAACCAGGCTCGCGAGTTTACTAAAAAAGCTAGGTGTGGCCAACCCCGCACACACATTTGCAATCGTTAATTACTAGAAACCTATGCGTCGTAGACTGATGAGATTATTACAGGTTAGTAGAAACATCATCTGGCTTCCTGTATACATCATAATTGTAAAACTAAAGAAAGTGAATTTAGTGTAAATTAGGTATTTCTAAAAGTGACACATTTCTATAAATTCTTCTTGTTACGCCGCGCCCCCGCTGTGAGAAGAGAACGAAAAAGAATAGTTAGTCAAGTTATTGGTGCGTAAATGAGTAATACGTTTCAATGCGGAGAGAGAGCAAAATTATATAAATATCACAATATCTCAAAAATTACACAATCCAACTTTATCAAACAAACATGGACAGATAGCTGAACATCACAATGACCCATTGTTTCAATGTTTGAGAAACACGCAAAAATCTTGCTTGAACTGTCGGTTCGATAAAGTGTCGTTCGATCAACTGTCGTTTTGATTAACTGTCGGTTCGATAAAGTGTCGTTTGATCAACTTTCGGTTCGATAAAGTGTCTTTCGATCAACTGTCGTTTCGATCAGGTGTCGTTTCGATCAGGTGTCGTTCGATTAAGTGTCTTTCGATAAAGTGTCGTTCGATTAAGTGTCGTTCGATAAAGTGTCTTTCGATAAGGTGTCGGGTCACGATTAGTTATATAGGTCCTAAAAAGTACCTTGTGAACAATATGGTGCCAAATGTGCAATTCACATTGCAAAAAGTTCTAACTGGTCTCTAAATGTTTATTAGAGTCTAATAAGTAAATAATAAAAGTATAACAGTTAACCAATGAAAGGTGTGTCTGTTATCGTTAAAAGAACTTAACTAAAAATTTGCACTATACATTAGTTATATAGGTCCTAAAAAGTACCTTGTGAACTTTATGGTGCCAAATGTGCAATTCACATTGCAAAAAGTTCTAACGGGTCTCAAAATGTTTATTAGAGTCTAATAAGTAAATAATAAAAGTATAACAGTTAACCAATAAAAGCTTTGTCTGTTATCGTTAAAAGAACTTAACTAAAAAATTTGCACTATACATTAGTTATATAGGTCCTAAAAAGTACCTTGTGAACAATATGGTGCCAAATGTGCAATTCACATTGCAAAAAGTTCTAACGGGTCTCTAAATGTTTATTAGAGTCTAATAAGTAAATAATAAAAGTATAATAGTTAACAAATAAAAGGTTTGTCTGTTATCGTTAAAAAAACTTAACTAAAAAATTTGCACTATACATTAGTTATATAGGTCCTAAAAAGTGCTTTGTGAACTATATGGTGCCAAATGTGCAATTCACATTGCAAAAAGTTCTAACTGGTCTCAAAATGTTTATTAGAGTCTAATAAGTAAATAATAAAAGTATAACAGTTAACCAATGAAAGGTTTGTCTGTTATTGTTAAAAGAACTTAACTAAAAAATTTGCACTATACATTAGTTACATAGGTCCTAAAAAGTACCTTGTGAACAATATGGTGCCAAATGTGCAATTCACATTGCAAAATGTTCTAACTGGTCTCAAAATGTTTATTAGAGTCTAATAAGTAAATAATAAAAGTATAACAGTTAACCAATGAAAGGTTTGTCTGTTATCGTTAGGAGAACTTAACTAAAATATTTGCACTATACACTAGTTATATAGGTCCTAAAAAGTGCTTTGTGAACTATATGGTGCCAAATGTGCAATTCACATTGCAAAAAGTTCTAACGGGTCTCAAAATGTTTATTAGAGTCTAATAAGTAAATAATAAAAGTATAACAGTTAACCAATAAAAGCTTTGTCTGTTATCGTTAAAAGAACTTAACTAAAAAATTTGCACTATACATTAGTTATATAGGTCCTAAAAAGTACCTTGTGAACAATATGGTGCCAAATGTGCAATTCACATTGCAAAAAGTTCTAACTGGTCTCAAAATGTTTATTAGAGTCTAATAAGTAAATAATAAAAGTATAACAGTTAACCAATGAAAGGTGTGTCTGTTATCGTTAAAAGAACTTAACTAAAAATTTGCACTATACATTAGTTATATAGGTCCTAAAAAGTACCTTGTGAACTATATGGTGCCAAATGTGCAATTCACATTGCAAAAAGTTCTAACGGGTCTCAAAATGTTTATTAGAGTCTAATAAGTAAATAATAAAAGTATAACAGTTAACCAATAAAAGCTTTGTCTGTTATCGTTAAAAGAACTTAACTAAAAAATTTGCACTATACATTAGTTATATAGGTCCTAAAAAGTACCTTGTGAACAATATGGTGCCAAATGTGCAATTCACATTGCAAAAAGTTCTAACGGGTCTCTAAATGTTTATTAGAGTCTAATAAGTAAATAATAAAAGTATAATAGTTAACAAATAAAAGGTTTGTCTGTTATCGTTAAAAAAACTTAACTAAAAAATTTGCACTATACATTAGTTATATAGGTCCTAAAAAGTGCTTTGTGAACTATATGGTGCCAAATGTGCAATTCACATTGCAAAAAGTTCTAACTGGTCTCAAAATGTTTATTAGAGTCTAATAAGTAAATAATAAAAGTATAACAGTTAACCAATGAAAGGTTTGTCTGTTATTGTTAAAAGAACTTAACTAAAAAATTTGCACTATACATTAGTTACATAGGTCCTAAAAAGTACCTTGTGAACAATATGGTGCCAAATGTGCAATTCACATTGCAAAATGTTCTAACTGGTCTCAAAATGTTTATTAGAGTCTAATAAGTAAATAATAAAAGTATAACAGTTAACCAATAAAAGGTTTGTCTGTTATCGTTAAAAGAACTTAACTAAAAAATTTGCACTATACATTAGTTATATAGGTCCTGAAAAGTACCTTGTGAACTATATGGTGCCAAATGTGCAATTCACATTGCAAAAAGTTCTAACGGGTCTCAAAATGTTTATTAGAGTCTAATAAGTAAATAATAAAAGTATAACAGTTAACCAATAAAAGCTTTGTCTGTTATCGTTAAAAGAACTTAACTAAAAAATTTGCACTATACATTAGTTATATAGGTCCTAAAAAGTACCTTGTGAACTATATGGTGCCAAATGTGCAATTCACATTGCAAAAAGTTCTAAATGGTCTCAAAATGTTTATTAGAGTCTAATAAGTAAATAATAAAAGTATAACAGTTAACCAATAAAAGCTTTGTCTGTTATCGTTAAAAGAACTTAACTAAAAAATTTGCACTATACATTAGTTATATAGGTCCTAAAAAGTACCTTGTGAACAATATGGTGCCAAATGTGCAATTCACATTGCAAAAAGTTCTAACTGGTCTCAAAATGTTTATTAGAGTCTAATAAGTAAATAATAAAAGTATAACAGTTAACCAATGAAAGGTGTGTCTGTTATCGTTAAAAGAACTTAACTAAAAATTTGCACTATACATTAGTTATATAGGTCCTAAAAAGTACCTTGTGAACTATATGGTGCCAAATGTGCAATTCACATTGCAAAAAGTTCTAACTGGTCTCTAAATGTTTATTAGAGTCTAATAAGTAAATAATAAAAGTATAACAGTTAACCAATGAAAGGTTTGTCTGTTATCGTTAGGAGAACTTAACTAAAAAATTTGCACTATACACTAGTTATATAGGTCCTAAAAAGTGCTTTGTGAACTATATGGTGCCAAATGTGCAATTCACATTGCAAAAAGTTCTAACTGGTCTCAAAATGTTTATTAGAGTCTAATAAGTAAATAATAAAAGTATAACAGTTAACCAATGAAAGGTTTGTCTGTTATCGTTAAAAGAACTTAACTAAAAAATTTGCACTATACATTAGTTATATAGGTCCTGAAAAGTACCTTGTGAACTATATGGTGCCAAATGTGCAATTCACATTGCAAAAAGTTCTAACTGGTCTCAAAATGTTTATTAGAGTCTAATAAGTAAAGAATAAAAGTATAACAGTTAACCAATAAAAGCTTTGTCTGTTATCGTTAAAAGAACTTAACTAAAAAATTTGCACTATACATTAGTTATATAGGTCCTAAAAAGTACCTTGTGAACAATATGGTGCCAAATGTGCAATTCACATTGCAAAAAGTTCTAACTGGTCTCAAAATGTTTATTAGAGTCTAATAAGTAAATAATAAAAGTATAACAGTTAACCAATGAAAGGTGTGTCTGTTATCGTTAAAAGAACTTAACTAAAAATTTGCACTATACATTAGTTATATAGGTCCTAAAAAGTACCTTGTGAACTTTATGGTGCCAAATGTGCAATTCACATTGCAAAAAGTTCTAACGGGTCTCAAAATGTTTATTAGAGTCTAATAAGTAAATAATAAAAGTATAACAGTTAACCAATAAAAGCTTTGTCTGTTATCGTTAAAAGAACTTAACTAAAAAATTTGCAATATACATTAGTTATATAGGTCCTAAAAAGTACCTTGTGAACAATATGGTGCCAAATGTGCAATTCACATTGCAAAAAGTTCTAACGGGTCTCTAAATGTTTATTAGAGTCTAATAAGTAAATAATAAAAGTATAATAGTTAACAAATAAAAGGTTTGTCTGTTATCGTTAAAAAAACTTAACTAAAAAATTTGCACTATACATTAGTTATATAGGTCCTAAAAAGTGCTTTGTGAACTATATGGTGCCAAATGTGCAATTCACATTGCAAAAAGTTCTAACTGGTCTCAAAATGTTTATTAGAGTCTAATAAGTAAATAATAAAAGTATAACAGTTAACCAATGAAAGGTTTGTCTGTTATTGTTAAAAGAACTTAACTAAAAAATTTGCACTATACATTAGTTACATAGGTCCTAAAAAGTACCTTGTGAACAATATGGTGCCAAATGTGCAATTCACATTGCAAAATGTTCTAACTGGTCTCAAAATGTTTATTAGAGTCTAATAAGTAAATAATAAAAGTATAACAGTTAACCAATGAAAGGTTTGTCTGTTATCGTTAGGAGAACTTAACTAAAAAATTTGCACTATGCACTAGTTATATAGGTCCTAAAAAGTGCTTTGTGAACTATATGGTGCCAAATGTGCAATTCACATTGCAAAAAGTTCTAACGGGTCTCAAAATGTTTATTAGAGTCTAATAAGTAAATAATAAAAGTATAACAGTTAACCAATAAAAGCTTTGTCTGTTATCGTTAAAAGAACTTAACTAAAAAATTTGCACTATACATTAGTTATATAGGTCCTAAAAAGTACCTTGTGAACAATATGGTGCCAAATGTGCAATTCACATTGCAAAAAGTTCTAACTGGTCTCAAAATGTTTATTAGAGTCTAATAAGTAAATAATAAAAGTATAACAGTTAACCAATGAAAGGTTTGTCTGTTATCGTTAGGAGAACTTAACTAAAAAATTTGCACTATGCACTAGTTATATAGGTCCTAAAAAGTGCTTTGTGAACTATATGGTGCCAAATGTGCAATTCACATTGCAAAAAGTTCTAACGGGTCTCAAAATGTTTATTAGAGTCTAATAAGTAAATAATAAAAGTATAACAGTTAACCAATAAAAGCTTTGTCTGTTATCGTTAAAAGAACTTAACTAAAAAATTTGCACTATACATTAGTTATATAGGTCCTAAAAAGTACCTTGTGAACAATATGGTGCCAAATGTGCAATTCACATTGCAAAAAGTTCTAACTGGTCTCAAAATGTTTATTAGAGTCTAATAAGTAAATAATAAAAGTATAACAGTTAACCAATGAAAGGTGTGTCTGTTATCGTTAAAAGAACTTAACTAAAAATTTGCACTATACATTAGTTATATAGGTCCTAAAAAGTACCTTGTGAACTATATGGTGCCAAATGTGCAATTCACATTGCAAAAAGTTCTAACGGGTCTCAAAATGTTTATTAGAGTCTAATAAGTAAATAATAAAAGTATAACAGTTAACCAATAAAAGCTTTGTCTGTTATCGTTAAAAGAACTTAACTAAAAAATTTGCACTATACATTAGTTATATAGGTCCTAAAAAGTACCTTGTGAACTATATGGTGCCAAATGTGCAATTCACATTGCAAAAAGTTCTAAATGGTCTCAAAATGTTTATTAGAGTCTAATAAGTAAATAATAAAAGTATAACAGTTAACCAATAAAAGCTTTGTCTGTTATCGTTAAAAGAACTTAACTAAAAAATTTGCACTATACATTAGTTATATATGTCCTAAAAAGTACCTTGTGAACAATATGGTGCCAAATGTGCAATTCACATTGCAAAAAGTTCTAACTGGTCTCAAAATGTTTATTAGAGTCTAATAAGTAAATAATAAAAGTATAACAGTTAACCAATGAAAGGTGTGTCTGTTATCGTTAAAAGAACTTAACTAAAAATTTGCACTATACATTAGTTATATAGGTCCTAAAAAGTACCTTGTGAACTATATGGTGCCAAATGTGCAATTCACATTGCAAAAAGTTCTAACTGGTCTCAAAATGTTTATTAGAGTCTAATAAGTAAATAATAAAAGTATAACAGTTAACCAATAAAAGCTTTGTCTGTTATCGTTAAAAGAACTTAACTAAAAAATTTGCACTATACATTAGTTATATAGGTCCTAAAAAGTACCTTGTGAACAATATGGTGCCAAATGTGCAATTCACATTGCAAAAAGTTCTAACGGGTCTCTAAATGTTTATTAGAGTCTAATAAGTAAATAATAAAAGTATAATAGTTAACAAATAAAAGGTTTGTCTGTTATCGTTAAAAAAACTTAACTAAAAAATTTGCACTATACATTAGTTATATAGGTCCTAAAAAGTGCTTTGTGAACTATATGGTGCCAAATGTGCAATTCACATTGCAAAAAGTTCTAACGGGTCTCAAAATGTTTATTAGAGTCTAATAAGTAAATAATAAAAGTATAACAGTTAACCAATAAAAGCTTTGTCTGTTATCGTTAAAAGAACTTAACTAAAAAATTTGCACTATACATTAGTTATATAGGTCCTAAAAAGTGCTTTGTGAACTATATGGTGCCAAATGTGCAATTCACATTGCAAAAAGTTCTAACTGGTCTCAAAATGTTTATTAGAGTCTAATAAGTAAATAATAAAAGTATAACAGTTAACCAATGAAAGGTTTGTCTGTTATTGTTAAAAGAACTTAACTAAAAAATTTGCACTATACATTAGTTACATAGGTCCTAAAAAGTACTTTGTGAACAATATGGTGCCAAATGTGCAATTCACATTGCAAAAAGTTCTAACTGGTCTCAAAATGTTTATTAGAGTCTAATAAGTAAATAATAAAAGTATAACAGTTAACCAATGAAAGGTTTGTCTGTTATCGTTAAAAGAACTTAACTAAAAAATTTGCACTATACATTAGTTATATAGGTCCTGAAAAGTACCTTGTGAACTATATGGTGCCAAATGTGCAATTCACATTGCAAAAAGTTCTAACAAGTCTTAAAATGTTTATTAGAGTCTAATAAGTAAATAATAAAAGTATAACAGTTAACCAATGAAAGGTTTGTCTGTTATTGTTAAAAGAACTTAACTAAAAAATTTGCACTATACATAAGTTACATAGGTCCTAAAAAGTACTTTGTGAACAATATGGTGCCAAATGTGCAATTCACATTGCAAAAAGTTCTAACTGGTCTCAAAATGTTTATTAGAGTCTAATAAGTAAATAATAAAAGTATAACAGTTAACCAATAAAAGCTTTGTCTGTTATCGTTAAAAGAACTTAACTAAAAAATTTGCACTATACATTAGTTATATATGTCCTAAAAAGTACCTTGTGAACAATATGGTGCCAAATGTGCAATTCACATTGCAAAAAGTTCTAACTGGTCTCAAAATGTTTATTAGAGTCTAATAAGTAAATAATAAAAGTATAACAGTTAACCAATGAAAGGTGTGTCTGTTATCGTTAAAAGAACTTAACTAAAAATTTGCACTATACATTAGTTATATAGGTCCTAAAAAGTACCTTGTGAACTATATGGTGCCAAATGTGCAATTCACATTGCAAAAAGTTCTAACTGGTCTCAAAATGTTTATTAGAGTCTAATAAGTAAATAATAAAAGTATAACAGTTAACCAATAAAAGCTTTGTCTGTTATCGTTAAAAGAACTTAACTAAAAAATTTGCACTATACATTAGTTATATAGGTCCTAAAAAGTACCTTGTGAACAATATGGTGCCAAATGTGCAATTCACATTGCAAAAAGTTCTAACGGGTCTCTAAATGTTTATTAGAGTCTAATAAGTAAATAATAAAAGTATAATAGTTAACAAATAAAAGGTTTGTCTGTTATCGTTAAAAAAACTTAACTAAAAAATTTGCACTATACATTAGTTATATAGGTCCTAAAAAGTGCTTTGTGAACTATATGGTGCCAAATGTGCAATTCACATTGCAAAAAGTTCTAACGGGTCTCAAAATGTTTATTAGAGTCTAATAAGTAAATAATAAAAGTATAACAGTTAACCAATAAAAGCTTTGTCTGTTATCGTTAAAAGAACTTAACTAAAAAATTTGCACTATACATTAGTTATATAGGTCCTAAAAAGTGCTTTGTGAACTATATGGTGCCAAATGTGCAATTCACATTGCAAAAAGTTCTAACTGGTCTCAAAATGTTTATTAGAGTCTAATAAGTAAATAATAAAAGTATAACAGTTAACCAATGAAAGGTTTGTCTGTTATTGTTAAAAGAACTTAACTAAAAAATTTGCACTATACATTAGTTACATAGGTCCTAAAAAGTACTTTGTGAACAATATGGTGCCAAATGTGCAATTCACATTGCAAAAAGTTCTAACTGGTCTCAAAATGTTTATTAGAGTCTAATAAGTAAATAATAAAAGTATAACAGTTAACCAATGAAAGGTTTGTCTGTTATCGTTAAAAGAACTTAACTAAAAAATTTGCACTATACATTAGTTATATAGGTCCTGAAAAGTACCTTGTGAACTATATGGTGCCAAATGTGCAATTCACATTGCAAAAAGTTCTAACAAGTCTTAAAATGTTTATTAGAGTCTAATAAGTAAATAATAAAAGTATAACAGTTAACCAATGAAAGGTTTGTCTGTTATTGTTAAAAGAACTTAACTAAAAAATTTGCACTATACATAAGTTACATAGGTCCTAAAAAGTACTTTGTGAACAATATGGTGCCAAATGTGCAATTCACATTGCAAAAAGTTCTAACTGGTCTCAAAATGTTTATTAGAGTCTAATAAGTAAATAATAAAAGTATAACAGTTAACCAATAAAAGCTTTGTCTGTTATCGTTAAAAGAACTTAACTAAAAAATTTGCACTATACATTAGTTATGGTACTACGACACCTTATCGAAAGACACTTTATCGAAAGACACTTTATCGAACGACACCTGATCGAAACGACAGCTGATCGAAAGACACTTTATCGAACGACAGTTAATCGAGCCGACAGTTGATCGAACGACACTTTATCGAAACGACAGCTGATCGAACGACACTTTATCGAACCGACAGTTAATCAAAACGACAGTTGATCGAACGACACTTTATCGAACCGACAGTTCAAGCAAGATTTTTGCGTGTTTCTCAAACATTGAAACAATGAGCCATTGTGATGTGCGGTCTTTGTAATGGTGTGCATTAATGAATTGTGATGTATATATCATAAAGTTGACGATTTATATTTTATATCTATATTTTATATTTGTATCATAAAGTGTTCGATTTCGCATGGCGGCCGGCCCGCCCACATATTAATAAGATATCACAAGAATACGCACGAGAATTGCTAAGTACGAGATTGTCTGTACAGTAGACTAGACTAGTCATTATAGATACAAAGAGTAAGGAATTGAAGGCAAAATTTTATAGGAAGGGGCATGTCGCTGCCTGACTTTTACACAAAGTAGCTTCTTGAAAGTAGTCTTTGTCCCAGCTTGACCGACAGCGCAAAATAAATGGCTTCGATGCTTGGTAGCACGTACACATGTGAACAAATATTTTCAACAATGAAATTCACGAAAAGCAAGCTAAGATCACGCATTTCCGACGCCTATTTAGAAAATGTTCTGGTTCTTGCTTCATATGACTTGTCACCAGATGTTGAAAAACTTTCACAAAGCAAACAGCATCAAGTGTCACTTTAATGCTGTGTTGTTGAAGTGTGAATACAGATATTTTGCGCTTCTTGTGATTGGTACGATTGAGATTGCAGAGTCAATGTACTGAAGTGAGTGTGAATTATTGTATTAATGAGGCGTCAGGTAAGTAAATAAAGTGACTAACCGCTAGAAGGGAAAAAGTGTTACCGTAGTCTGTGATATAAATTCATAATCAACAGGAAATATTTCATTTATTTATATGTTATTATTTATTTATGAGTAGGGCAACCAAAAGTCATTATGGTCAATTTTTTTACCTGCTCAGAATGCTATGAAACAAGCACAAAACAAATTTCAGCTTTGTACGACGTGTGGTATAGAAGTTATTAGGTCAGATAAAGTCAAAATGTTACGTTAGGTCAAAATACAGCATATAATGCTCTTTCTTCCAGCTTCCCTCGGGCAGAAATTCTCGGCTACCTTTTCCATTTTGGCCAATGTAGCTTCCGGAAAATTCAGGCTCTCTCTCTGCAGCGGTGGTTCAATGAAGATGCAGAGCACGCCCTTCGCATAAAATGCTTCCAGGCACTGGCATTCGTTCCGCCTGACGACGTTGTACAACGGTTCGAGGACTTCCTGGCCACGTTCAGTGACGACGATGAGCAGCACTTGTCTGAATACATTGACTATTTTGAAACTACTTGGATTGGACGATTGTGTCGCAGGAATCGTCGTCAACCTCTATTTCCTATCCGGTGTTGGAATGTTTTCCACCGGGTTCAAGATGACCTTCCAAGAACGAATAATAGCATTGAAGGATGGCACAATGCGTTCAGCAAGCGTGTCTCATTATCCCATCCGACGCTTCGAAGACTCGTCAAAAAAATTAAGCGGGAACAAGGTTCCAACGAAATGTTAATTGAGCAATTGAGTGCTGGAATCGATGGCCCACCTCGGAAGAAGCGCTACGACGCTGTCAACCAACGGCTGAAGAGCATAGTTGAAAATTATGACTCAACAAATATGGACATAAAAAGTTATCTTCGAGCAATTGCACACAACTTGTAATTAAATGAATGCGATTGAAATGTGCACTTCGTCAGTTGTCGTGCTTTTAACAGTGCATATCGTCAGTTGTTTCGATAAATTGTGGTTCTTTTAATAAATTGTCGTTCTTTTAACAGTGCATATCGTCAGTTGTTTCGATAAATTGTGGATCTTTTAACCCTATCCTAACCAGGCTCGCGAGTTTACTAAAAAAGCTAGGTGTGGCCAACCCCGCACACACATTTGCAATCGTTAATTACTAGAAACCTATGCGTCGTAGACTGATGAGATTATTACAGGTTAGTAGAAACATCATCTGGCTTCCTGTATACATCATAATTGTAAAACTAAAGAAAGTGAATTTAGTGTAAATTAGGTATTTCTAAAAGTGACACATTTCTATAAATTCTTCTTGTTACGCCGCGCCCCCGCTGTGAGAAGAGAACGAAAAAGAATAGTTAGTCAAGTTATTGGTGCGTAAATGAGTAATACGTTTCAATGCGGAGAGAGAGCAAAATTATATAAATATCACAATATCTCAAAAATTACACAATCCAACTTTATCAAACAAACATGGACAGATAGCTGAACATCACAATGACCCATTGTTTCAATGTTTGAGAAACACGCAAAAATCTTGCTTGAACTGTCGGTTCGATAAAGTGTCGTTCGATCAACTGTCGTTTTGATTAACTGTCGGTTCGATAAAGTGTCGTTTGATCAACTTTCGGTTCGATAAAGTGTCTTTCGATCAACTGTCGTTTCGATCAGGTGTCGTTTCGATCAGGTGTCGTTCGATTAAGTGTCTTTCGATAAAGTGTCGTTCGATTAAGTGTCGTTCGATAAAGTGTCTTTCGATAAGGTGTCGGGTCACGATTAGTTATATAGGTCCTAAAAAGTACCTTGTGAACAATATGGTGCCAAATGTGCAATTCACATTGCAAAAAGTTCTAACTGGTCTCTAAATGTTTATTAGAGTCTAATAAGTAAATAATAAAAGTATAACAGTTAACCAATGAAAGGTGTGTCTGTTATCGTTAAAAGAACTTAACTAAAAATTTGCACTATACATTAGTTATATAGGTCCTAAAAAGTACCTTGTGAACTTTATGGTGCCAAATGTGCAATTCACATTGCAAAAAGTTCTAACGGGTCTCAAAATGTTTATTAGAGTCTAATAAGTAAATAATAAAAGTATAACAGTTAACCAATAAAAGCTTTGTCTGTTATCGTTAAAAGAACTTAACTAAAAAATTTGCACTATACATTAGTTATATAGGTCCTAAAAAGTACCTTGTGAACAATATGGTGCCAAATGTGCAATTCACATTGCAAAAAGTTCTAACGGGTCTCTAAATGTTTATTAGAGTCTAATAAGTAAATAATAAAAGTATAATAGTTAACAAATAAAAGGTTTGTCTGTTATCGTTAAAAAAACTTAACTAAAAAATTTGCACTATACATTAGTTATATAGGTCCTAAAAAGTGCTTTGTGAACTATATGGTGCCAAATGTGCAATTCACATTGCAAAAAGTTCTAACTGGTCTCAAAATGTTTATTAGAGTCTAATAAGTAAATAATAAAAGTATAACAGTTAACCAATGAAAGGTTTGTCTGTTATTGTTAAAAGAACTTAACTAAAAAATTTGCACTATACATTAGTTACATAGGTCCTAAAAAGTACCTTGTGAACAATATGGTGCCAAATGTGCAATTCACATTGCAAAATGTTCTAACTGGTCTCAAAATGTTTATTAGAGTCTAATAAGTAAATAATAAAAGTATAACAGTTAACCAATGAAAGGTTTGTCTGTTATCGTTAGGAGAACTTAACTAAAATATTTGCACTATACACTAGTTATATAGGTCCTAAAAAGTGCTTTGTGAACTATATGGTGCCAAATGTGCAATTCACATTGCAAAAAGTTCTAACGGGTCTCAAAATGTTTATTAGAGTCTAATAAGTAAATAATAAAAGTATAACAGTTAACCAATAAAAGCTTTGTCTGTTATCGTTAAAAGAACTTAACTAAAAAATTTGCACTATACATTAGTTATATAGGTCCTAAAAAGTACCTTGTGAACAATATGGTGCCAAATGTGCAATTCACATTGCAAAAAGTTCTAACTGGTCTCAAAATGTTTATTAGAGTCTAATAAGTAAATAATAAAAGTATAACAGTTAACCAATGAAAGGTGTGTCTGTTATCGTTAAAAGAACTTAACTAAAAATTTGCACTATACATTAGTTATATAGGTCCTAAAAAGTACCTTGTGAACTATATGGTGCCAAATGTGCAATTCACATTGCAAAAAGTTCTAACGGGTCTCAAAATGTTTATTAGAGTCTAATAAGTAAATAATAAAAGTATAACAGTTAACCAATAAAAGCTTTGTCTGTTATCGTTAAAAGAACTTAACTAAAAAATTTGCACTATACATTAGTTATATAGGTCCTAAAAAGTACCTTGTGAACAATATGGTGCCAAATGTGCAATTCACATTGCAAAAAGTTCTAACTGGTCTCAAAATGTTTATTAGAGTCTAATAAGTAAATAATAAAAGTATAACAGTTAACCAATGAAAGGTTTGTCTGTTATTGTTAAAAGAACTTAACTAAAAAATTTGCACTATACATTAGTTACATAGGTCCTAAAAAGTACCTTGTGAACAATATGGTGCCAAATGTGCAATTCACATTGCAAAATGTTCTAACTGGTCTCAAAATGTTTATTAGAGTCTAATAAGTAAATAATAAAAGTATAACAGTTAACCAATAAAAGGTTTGTCTGTTATCGTTAAAAGAACTTAACTAAAAAATTTGCACTATACATTAGTTATATAGGTCCTGAAAAGTACCTTGTGAACTATATGGTGCCAAATGTGCAATTCACATTGCAAAAAGTTCTAACGGGTCTCAAAATGTTTATTAGAGTCTAATAAGTAAATAATAAAAGTATAACAGTTAACCAATAAAAGCTTTGTCTGTTATCGTTAAAAGAACTTAACTAAAAAATTTGCACTATACATTAGTTATATAGGTCCTAAAAAGTACCTTGTGAACTATATGGTGCCAAATGTGCAATTCACATTGCAAAAAGTTCTAAATGGTCTCAAAATGTTTATTAGAGTCTAATAAGTAAATAATAAAAGTATAACAGTTAACCAATAAAAGCTTTGTCTGTTATCGTTAAAAGAACTTAACTAAAAAATTTGCACTATACATTAGTTATATAGGTCCTAAAAAGTACCTTGTGAACAATATGGTGCCAAATGTGCAATTCACATTGCAAAAAGTTCTAACTGGTCTCAAAATGTTTATTAGAGTCTAATAAGTAAATAATAAAAGTATAACAGTTAACCAATGAAAGGTGTGTCTGTTATCGTTAAAAGAACTTAACTAAAAATTTGCACTATACATTAGTTATATAGGTCCTAAAAAGTACCTTGTGAACTATATGGTGCCAAATGTGCAATTCACATTGCAAAAAGTTCTAACTGGTCTCTAAATGTTTATTAGAGTCTAATAAGTAAATAATAAAAGTATAACAGTTAACCAATAAAAGCTTTGTCTGTTATCGTTAAAAGAACTTAACTAAAAAATTTGCACTATACATTAGTTATATAGGTCCTAAAAAGTACCTTGTGAACAATATGGTGCCAAATGTGCAATTCACATTGCAAAAAGTTCTAACGGGTCTCTAAATGTTTATTAGAGTCTAATAAGTAAATAATAAAAGTATAATAGTTAACAAATAAAAGGTTTGTCTGTTATCGTTAAAAAAACTTAACTAAAAAATTTGCACTATACATTAGTTATATAGGTCCTAAAAAGTGCTTTGTGAACTATATGGTGCCAAATGTGCAATTCACATTGCAAAAAGTTCTAACGGGTCTCAAAATGTTTATTAGAGTCTAATAAGTAAATAATAAAAGTATAACAGTTAACCAATAAAAGCTTTGTCTGTTATCGTTAAAAGAACTTAACTAAAAAATTTGAACTATACATTAGTTATATAGGTCCTAAAAAGTGCTTTGTGAACTATATGGTGCCAAATGTGCAATTCACATTGCAAAAAGTTCTAACTGGTCTCAAAATGTTTATTAGAGTCTAATAAGTAAATAATAAAAGTATAACAGTTAACCAATGAAAGGTTTGTCTGTTATTGTTAAAAGAACTTAACTAAAAAATTTGCACTATACATTAGTTACATAGGTCCTAAAAAGTACCTTGTGAACAATATGGTGCCAAATGTGCAATTCACATTGCAAAATGTTCTAACTGGTCTCAAAATGTTTATTAGAGTCCAATAAGTAAATAATAAAAGTATAACAGTTAACCAATGAAAGGTTTGTCTGTTATCGTTAAAAGAACTTAACTAAAAAATTTGCACTATACATTAGTTATATAGGTCCTAAAAAGTGCTTTGTGAACTATATGGTGCTAAATGTGCAATTCACATTGCAAAAAGTTCTAACGGGTCTCTAAATGTTTATTAGAGTCTAATAAGTAAATCATAAAAGTATAACAGTTAACCAATAAAAGCTTTGTCTGTTATCGTTAAAAGAACTTAACTAAAAAATTTGCACTATACATTAGTTATATAGGTCCTAAAAAGTGCTTTGTGAACTATATGGTGCTAAATGTGCAATTCACATTGCAAAAAGTTCTAACGGGTCTCTAAATGTTTATTAGAGTCTAATAAGTAAATAATAAAAGTATAACAGTTAACCAATGAAAGGTTTGTCTGTTATCGTTAAAAGAACTTAACTAAAAAATTTGCACTATACATTAGTTATATAGGTCCTAAAAAGTGCTTTGTGAACTATATGGTGCTAAATGTGCAATTCACATTGCAAAAAGTTCTAACGGGTCTCTAAATGTTTATTAGAGTCTAATAAGTAAATAATAAAAGTATAACAGTTAACCAATAAAAGCTTTGTCTGTTATCGTTAAAAGAACTTAACTAAAAAATTTGCACTATACATTAGTTATATAGGTCCTAAAAAGTGCTTTGTGAACTATATGGTGCCAAATGTGCAATTCACATTGCAAAAAGTTCTAACTGGTCTCAAAATGTTTATTAGAGTCTAATAAGTAAATAATAAAAGTATAACAGTTAACCAATGAAAGGTTTGTCTGTTATTGTTAAAAGAACTTAACTAAAAAATTTGCACTATACATTAGTTATATAGGTCCTAAAAAGTACCTTGTGAACAATATGGTGCCAAATGTGCAATTCACATTGCAAAATGTTCTAACTGATCTCAAAATGTTTATTAGAGTCCAATAAGTAAATAATAAAAGTATAACAGTTAACCAATGAAAGGTTTGTCTGTTATCGTTAAAAGAACTTAACTAAAAAATTTGCACTATACATTAGTTATATAGGTCCTAAAAAGTACTTTGTGAACTATATGGTGCTAAATGTGCAATTCACATTGCAAAAAGTTCTAACGGGTCTCTAAATGTTTATTAGAGTCTAATAAGTAAATAATAAAAGTATAACAGTTAACCAATGAAAGGTTTGTCTGTTATCGTTAAAAGAACTTAACTAAAAAATTTGCACTATACATTAGTTATATAGGTCCTGAAAAGTACCTTGTGAACTATATGGTGCCAAATGTGCAATTCACATTGCAAAAAGTTCCAACGGGTCTCAAAATGTTTATTAGAGTCTAATAAGTAAATAATAAAAGTATAACAGTTAACCAATAAAAGCTTTGTCTGTTATCGTTAAAAGAACTTAACTAAAAAATTTGCACTATACATTAGTTATATAGGTCCTAAAAAGTACCTTGTGAACAATATGGTGCCAAATGTGCAATTCACATTGCAAAAAGTTCTAACTGGTCTCAAAATGTTTATTAGAGTCTAATAAGTAAATAATAAAAGTATAACAGTTAACCAATGAAAGGTGTGTCTGTTATCGTTAAAAGAACTTAACTAAAAATTTGCACTATACATTAGTTATATAGGTCCTAAAAAGTACCTTGTGAACTATATGGTGCCAAATGTGCAATTCACATTGCAAAAAGTTCTAACTGGTCTCAAAATGTTTATTAGAGTCTAATAAGTAAATAATAAAAGTATAACAGTTAACCAATAAAAGCTTTGTCTGTTATCGTTAAAAGAACTTAACTAAAAAATTTGCACTATTCATTAGTTATATAGGTCCTAAAAAGTACCTTGTGAACAATATGGTGCCAAATGTGCAATTCACATTGCAAAAAGTTCTAACTGGTCTCTAAATGTTTATTAGAGTCTAATAAGTAAATAATAAAAGTATAACAGTTAACCAATGAAAGGTTTGTCTGTTATCGTTAAAAGAACTTAACTAAAAAATTTGCACTATACATTAGTTATATAGGTCCTAAAAAGTACCTTGTGAACAATATGGTGCCAAATGTGCAATTCACATTGCAAAATGTTCTAACTGATCTCAAAATGTTTATTAGAGTCCAATAAGTAAATAATAAAAGTATAACAGTTAACCAATAAAAGGTTTGTCTGTTATCGTTAAAAGAACTTAACTAAAAAATTTGCACTATACATTAGTTATATAGGTCCTAAAAAGTACTTTGTGAACTATATGGTGCTAAATGTGCAATTCACATTGCAAAAAGTTCTAACGGGTCTCTAAATGTTTATTAGAGTCTAATAAGTAAATAATAAAAGTATAACAGTTAACCAATGAAAGGTTTGTCTGTTATCGTTAAAAGAACTTAACTAAAAAATTTGCACTATACATTAGTTATATAGGTCCTGAAAAGTACCTTGTGAACTATATGGTGCCAAATGTGCAATTCACATTGCAAAAAGTTCCAACGGGTCTCAAAATGTTTATTAGAGTCTAATAAGTAAATAATAAAAGTATAACAGTTAACCAATAAAAGCTTTGTCTGTTATCGTTAAAAGAACTTAACTAAAAAATTTGCACTATACATTAGTTATATAGGTCCTAAAAAGTACCTTGTGAACAATATGGTGCCAAATGTGCAATTCACATTGCAAAAAGTTCTAACGGGTCTCAAAATGTTTATTAGAGTCTAATAAGTAAATAATAAAAGTATAACAGTTAACCAATGAAAGGTGTGTCTGTTATCGTTAAAAGAACTTAACTAAAAATTTGCACTATACATTAGTTATATAGGTCCTAAAAAGTACCTTGTGAACTATATGGTGCCAAATGTGCAATTCACATTGCAAAAAGTTCTAACTGGTCTCAAAATGTTTATTAGAGTCTAATAAGTAAATAATAAAAAGTATAACAGTTAACCAATAAAAGCTTTGTCTGTTATCGTTAAAAGAACTTAACTAAAAAATTTGCACTATACATTAGTTATATAGGTCCTAAAAAGTACCTTGTGAACAATATGGTGCCAAATGTGCAATTCACATTGCAAAAAGTTCTAACGGGTCTCTAAATGTTTATTAGAGTCTAATAAGTAAATAATAAAAGTATAATAGTTAACAAATAAAAGGTTTGTCTGTTATCGTTAAAAAAACTTAACTAAAAAATTTGCACTATACATTAGTTATATAGGTCCTAAAAAGTGCTTTGTGAACTATATGGTGCCAAATGTGCAATTCACATTGCAAAAAGTTCTAACGGGTCTCAAAATGTTTATTAGAGTCTAATAAGTAAATAATAAAAGTATAACAGTTAACCAATAAAAGCTTTGTCTGTTATCGTTAAAAGAACTTAACTAAAAAATTTGCACTATACATTAGTTATATAGGTCCTAAAAAGTGCTTTGTGAACTATATGGTGCCAAATGTGCAATTCACATTGCAAAAAGTTCTAACTGGTCTCAAAATGTTTATTAGAGTCTAATAAGTAAATAATAAAAGTATAACAGTTAACCAATGAAAGGTTTGTCTGTTATTGTTAAAAGAACTTAACTAAAAAATTTGCACTATACATTAGTTACATAGGTCCTAAAAAGTACCTTGTGAACAATATGGTGCCAAATGTGCAATTCACATTGCAAAATGTTCTAACTGGTCTCAAAATGTTTATTAGAGTCCAATAAGTAAATAATAAAAGTATAACAGTTAACCAATGAAAGGTTTGTCTGTTATCGTTAAAAGAACTTAACTAAAAAATTTGCACTATACATTAGTTATATAGGTCCTAAAAAGTGCTTTGTGAACTATATGGTGCTAAATGTGCAATTCACATTGCAAAAAGTTCTAACGGGTCTCTAAATGTTTATTAGAGTCTAATAAGTAAATAATAAAAGTATAACAGTTAACCAATAAAAGGTTTGTCTGTTATCGTTAAAAGAACTTAACTAAAAAATTTGCACTATACATTAGTTATATAGGTCCTAAAAAGTACCTTGTGAACAATATGGTGCCAAATGTGCAATTCACATTGCAAAAAGTTCTAACGGGTCTCAAAATGTTTATTAGAGTCTAATAAGTAAATAATAAAAGTATAACAGTTAACCAATAAAAGCTTTGTCTGTTATCGTTAAAAGAACTTAACTAAAAAATTTGCACTATACATTAGTTATATAGGTCCTAAAAAGTGCTTTGTGAACTATATGGTGCCAAATGTGCAATTCACATTGCAAAAAGTTCTAACGGGTCTCAAAATGTTTATTAGAGTCTAATAAGTAAATAATAAAAGTATAACAGTTAACCAATAAAAGCTTTGTCTGTTATCGTTAAAAGAACTTAACTAAAAAATTTGCACTATACATTAGTTATATAGGTCCTAAAAAGTACCTTGTGAACAATATGGTGCCAAATGTGCAATTCACATTGCAAAATGTTCTAACTGGTCTCAAAATGTTTATTAGAGTCCAATAAGTAAATAATAAAAGTATAACAGTTAACCAATGAAAGGTTTGTCTGTTATCGTTAAAAGAACTTAACTAAAAAATTTGCACTATACATTAGTTATATAGGTCCTAAAAAGTACTTTGTGAACTATATGGTGCTAAATGTGCAATTCACATTGCAAAAAGTTCTAACGGGTCTCTAAATGTTTATTAGAGTCTAATAAGTAAATAATAAAAGTATAACAGTTAACCAATGAAAGGTTTGTCTGTTATCGTTAAAAGAACTTAACTAAAAAATTTGCACTATACATTAGTTATATAGGTCCTGAAAAGTACCTTGTGAACTATATGGTGCCAAATGTGCAATTCACATTGCAAAAAGTTCCAACGGGTCTCAAAATGTTTATTAGAGTCTAATAAGTAAATAATAAAAGTATAACAGTTAACCAATAAAAGCTTTGTCTCTTATCGTTAAAAGAACTTAACTAAAAAATTTGCACTATACATTAGTTATATAGGTCCTAAAAAGTACCTTGTGAACAATATGGTGCCAAATGTGCAATTCACATTGCAAAAAGTTCTAACTGGTTTCAAAATGTTTATTAGAGTCTAATAAGTAAATAATAAAAGTATAACAGTTAACCAATGAAAGGTGTGTCTGTTATCGTTAAAAGAACTTAACTAAAAATTTGCACTATACATTAGTTATATAGGTCCTAAAAAGTACCTTGTGAACTATATGGTGCCAAATGTGCAATTCACATTGCAAAAAGTTCTAACTGGTCTCAAAATGTTTATTAGAGTCTAATAAGTAAATAATAAAAGTATAACAGTTAACCAATAAAAGCTTTGTCTGTTATCGTTAAAAGAACTTAACTAAAAAATTTGCACTATACATTAGTTATATAGGTCCTAAAAAGTACCTTGTGAACAATATGGTGCCAAATGTGCAATTCACATTGCAAAAAGTTCTAACGGGTCTCTAAATGTTTATTAGAGTCTAATAAGTAAATAATAAAAGTATAATAGTTAACAAATAAAAGGTTTGTCTGTTATCGTTAAAAAAACTTAACTAAAAAATTTGCACTATACATTAGTTATATAGGTCCTAAAAAGTGCTTTGTGAACTATATGGTGCCAAATGTGCAATTCACATTGCAAAAAGTTCTAACGGGTCTCAAAATGTTTATTAGAGTCTAATAAGTAAATAATAAAAGTATAACAGTTAACCAATAAAAGCTTTGTCTGTTATCGTTAAAAGAACTTAACTAAAAAATTTGCACTATACATTAGTTATATAGGTCCTAAAAAGTGCTTTGTGAACTATATGGTGCCAAATGTGCAATTCACATTGCAAAAAGTTCTAACTGGTCTCAAAATGTTTATTAGAGTCTAATAAGTAAATAATAAAAGTATAACAGTTAACCAATGAAAGGTTTGTCTGTTATTGTTAAAAGAACTTAACTAAAAAATTTGCACTATACATTAGTTACATAGGTCCTAATAAGTACCTTGTGAACAATATGGTGCCAAATGTGCAATTCACATTGCAAAATGTTCTAACTGGTCTCAAAATGTTTATTAGAGTCCAATAAGTAAATAATAAAAGTATAACAGTTAACCAATGAAAGGTTTGTCTGTTATCGTTAAAAGAACTTAACTAAAAAATTTGCACTATACATTAGTTATATAGGTCCTAAAAAGTGCTTTGTGAACTATATGGTGCTAAATGTGCAATTCACATTGCAAAAAGTTCTAACTGGTCTCAAAATGTTTATTAGAGTCTAATAAGTAAATAATAAAAGTATAACAGTTAACCAATGAAAGGTGTGTCTGTTATCGTTAAAAGAACTTAACTAAAAATTTGCACTATACATTAGTTATATAGGTCCTAAAAAGTACCTTGTGAACAATATGGTGCCAAATGTGCAATTCACATTGCAAAAAGTTCTAACGGGTCTCAAAATGTTTATTAGAGTCTAATAAGTAAATAATAAAAGTATAACAGTTAACCAATGAAAGGTTTGTCTGTTATTGTTAAAAGAACTTAACTAAAAAATTTGCACTATACATTAGTTACATAGGTCCTAAAAAGTACCTTGTGAACAATATGGTGCCAAATGTGCAATTCACATTGCAAAATGTTCTAACTGATCTCAAAATGTTTATTAGAGTCCAATAAGTAAATAATAAAAGTATAACAGTTAACCAATGAAAGGTTTGTCTGTTATCGTTAAAAGAACTTAACTAAAAAATTTGCACTATACATTAGTTATATAGGTCCTAAAAAGTACTTTGTGAACTATATGGTGCTAAATGTGCAATTCACATTGCAAAAAGTTCTAACGGGTCTCTAAATGTTTATTAGAGTCTAATAAGTAAATAATAAAAGTATAACAGTTAACCAATGAAAGGTTTGTCTGTTATCGTTAAAAGAACTTAACTAAAAAATTTGCACTATACATTAGTTATATAGGTCCTGAAAAGTACCTTGTGAACTATATGGTGCCAAATGTGCAATTCACATTGCAAAAAGTTCCAACGGGTCTCAAAATGTTTATTAGAGTCTAATAAGTAAATAATAAAAGTATAACAGTTAACCAATAAAAGCTTTGTCTGTTATCGTTAAAAGAACTTAACTAAAAAATTTGCACTATACATTAGTTATATAGGTCCTAAAAAGTACCTTGTGAACAATATGGTGCCAAATGTGCAATTCACATTGCAAAAAGTTCTAACTGGTCTCAAAATGTTTATTAGAGTCTAATAAGTAAATAATAAAAGTATAACAGTTAACCAATGAAAGGTGTGTCTGTTATCGTTAAAAGAACTTAACTAAAAATTTGCACTATACATTAGTTATATAGGTCCTAAAAAGTACCTTGTGAACTATATGGTGCCAAATGTGCAATTCACATTGCAAAAAGTTCTAACTGGTCTCAAAATGTTTATTAGAGTCTAATAAGTAAATAATAAAAGTATAACAGTTAACCAATAAAAGCTTTGTCTGTTATCGTTAAAAGAACTTAACTAAAAAATTTGCACTATACATTAGTTATATAGGTCCTAAAAAGTACCTTGTGAACAATATGGTGCCAAATGTGCAATTCACATTGCAAAAAGTTCTAACGGGTCTCTAAATGTTTATTAGAGTCTAATAAGTAAATAATAAAAGTATAATAGTTAACAAATAAAAGGTTTGTCTGTTATCGTTAAAAAAACTTAACTAAAAAATTTGCACTATACATTAGTTATATAGGTCCTAAAAAGTGCTTTGTGAACTATATGGTGCCAAATGTGCAATTCACATTGCAAAATGTTCTAACTGGTCTCAAAATGTTTATTAGAGTCCAATAAGTAAATAATAAAAGTATAACAGTTAACCAATGAAAGGTTTGTCTGTTATCGTTAAAAGAACTTAACTAAAAAATTTGCACTATACATTAGTTATATAGGTCCTAAAAACTGCTTTGTGAACTATATGGTGCTAAATGTGCAATTCACATTGCAAAAAGTTCTAACTGGTCTCAAAATGTTTATTAGAGTCTAATAAGTAAATAATAAAAGTATAACAGTTAACCAATGAAAGGTGTGTCTGTTATCGTTAAAAGAACTTAACTAAAAATTTGCACTATACATTAGTTATATAGGTCCTAAAAAGTACCTTGTGAACAATATGGTGCCAAATGTGCAATTCACATTGCAAAAAGTTCTAACGGGTCTCAAAATGTTTATTAGAGTCTAATAAGTAAATAATAAAAGTATAACAGTTAACCAATGAAAGGTTTGTCTGTTATTGTTAAAAGAACTTAACTAAAAAATTTGCACTATACATTAGTTACATAGGTCCTAAAAAGTACCTTGTGAACAATATGGTGCCAAATGTGCAATTCACATTGCAAAATGTTCTAACTGATCTCAAAATGTTTATTAGAGTCCAATAAGTAAATAATAAAAGTATAACAGTTAACCAATGAAAGGTTTGTCTGTTATCGTTAAAAGAACTTAACTAAAAAATTTGCACTATACATTAGTTATATAGGTCCTAAAAAGTACTTTGTGAACTATATGGTGCTAAATGTGTAATTCACATTGCAAAAAGTTCTAACGGGTCTCTAAATGTTTATTAGAGTCTAATAAGTAAATAATAAAAGTATAACAGTTAACCAATGAAAGGTTTGTCTGTTATCGTTAAAAGAACTTAACTAAAAAATTTGCACTATACATTAGTTATATAGGTCCTGAAAAGTACCTTGTGAACTATATGGTGCCAAATGTGCAATTCACATTGCAAAAAGTTCCAACGGGTCTCAAAATGTTTATTAGAGTCTAATAAGTAAATAATAAAAGTATAACAGTTAACCAATAAAAGCTTTGTCTGTTATCGTTAAAAGAACTTAACTAAAAAATTTGCACTATACATTAGTTATATAGGTCCTAAAAAGTACCTTGTGAACAATATGGTGCCAAATGTGCAATTCACATTGCAAAAAGTTCTAACTGGTCTCAAAATGTTTATTAGAGTCTAATAAGTAAATAATAAAAGTATAACAGTTAACCAATGAAAGGTGTGTCTGTTATCGTTAAAAGAACTTAACTAAAAATTTGCACTATACATTAGTTATATAGGTCCTAAAAAGTACCTTGTGAACTATATGGTGCCAAATGTGCAATTCACATTGCAAAAAGTTCTAACTGGTCTCAAAATGTTTATTAGAGTCTAATAAGTAAATAATAAAAGTATAACAGTTAACCAATAAAAGCTTTGTCTGTTATCGTTAAAAGAACTTAACTAAAAAATTTGCACTATACATTAGTTATATAGGTCCTAAAAAGTACCTTGTGAACAATATGGTGCCAAATGTGCAATTCACATTGCAAAAAGTTCTAACGGGTCTCTAAATGTTTATTAGAGTCTAATAAGTAAATAATAAAAGTATAATAGTTAACAAATAAAAGGTTTGTCTGTTATCGTTAAAAAAACTTAACTAAAAAATTTGCACTATACATTAGTTATATAGGTCCTAAAAAGTGCTTTGTGAACTATATGGTGCCAAATGTGCAATTCACATTGCAAAAAGTTCTAACGGGTCTCAAAATGTTTATTAGAGTCTAATAAGTAAATAATAAAAGTATAACAGTTAACCAATAAAAGCTTTGTCTGTTATCGTTAAAAGAACTTAACTAAAAAATTTGCACTATACATTAGTTATATAGGTCCTAAAAAGTGCTTTGTGAACTATATGGTGCCAAATGTGCAATTCACATTGCAAAAAGTTCTAACTGGTCTCAAAATGTTTATTAGAGTCTAATAAGTAAATAATAAAAGTATAACAGTTAACCAATGAAAGGTTTGTCTGTTATTGTTAAAAGAACTTAACTAAAAAATTTGCACTATACATTAGTTACATAGGTCCTAAAAAGTACCTTGTGAACAATATGGTGCCAAATGTGCAATTCACATTGCAAAATGTTCTAACTGGTCTCAAAATGTTTATTAGAGTCCAATAAGTAAATAATAAAAGTATAACAGTTAACCAATGAAAGGTTTGTCTGTTATCGTTAAAAGAACTTAACTAAAAAATTTGCACTATACATTAGTTATATAGGTCCTAAAAAGTGCTTTGTGAACTATATGGTGCTAAATGTGCAATTCACATTGCAAAAAGTTCTAACGGGTCTCTAAATGTTTATTAGAGTCTAATAAGTAAATAATAAAAGTATAACAGTTAACCAATAAAAGGTTTGTCTGTTATCGTTAAAAGAACTTAACTAAAAAATTTGCACTATACATTAGTTATATAGGTCCTAAAAAGTACCTTGTGAACAATATGGTGCCAAATGTGCAATTCACATTGCAAAAAGTTCTAACGGGTCTCAAAATGTTTATTAGAGTCTAATAAGTAAATAATAAAAGTATAACAGTTAACCAATAAAAGCTTTGTCTGTTATCGTTAAAAGAACTTAACTAAAAAATTTGCACTATACATTAGTTATATAGGTCCTAAAAAGTGCTTTGTGAACTATATGGTGCCAAATGTGCAATTCACATTGCAAAAAGTTCTAACTGGTCTCAAAATGTTTATTAGAGTCTAATAAGTAAATAATAAAAGTATAACAGTTAACCAATGAAAGGTTTGTCTGTTCTTGTTAAAAGAACTTAACTAAAAAATTTGCACTATACATTAGTTACATAGGTCCTAAAAAGTACCTTGTGAACAATATGGTGCCAAATGTGCAATTCACATTGCAAAATGTTCTAACTGGTCTCAAAATGTTTATTAGAGTCCAATAAGTAAATAATAAAAGTATAACAGTTAACCAATGAAAGGTTTGTCTGTTATCGTTAAAAGAACTTAACTAAAAAATTTGCACTATACATTAGTTATATAGGTCCTAAAAAGTGCTTTGTGAACTATATGGTGCTAAATGTGCAATTCACATTGCAAAAAGTTCTAACGGGTCTCTAAATGTTTATTAGAGTCTAATAAGTAAATAATAAAAGTATAACAGTTAACCAATAAAAGGTTTGTCTGTTATCGTTAAAAGAACTTAACTAAAAAATTTGCACTATACATTAGTTATATAGGTCCTAAAAAGTACCTTGTGAACAATATGGTGCCAAATGTGCAATTCACATTGCAAAAAGTTCTAACGGGTCTCAAAATGTTTATTAGAGTCTAATAAGTAAATAATAAAAGTATAACAGTTAACCAATAAAAGCTTTGTCTGTTATCGTTAAAAGAACTTAACTAAAAAATTTGCACTATACATTAGTTATATAGGTCCTAAAAAGTGCTTTGTGAACTATATGGTGCCAAATGTGCAATTCACATTGCAAAAAGTTCTAACGGGTCTCAAAATGTTTATTAGAGTCTAATAAGTAAATAATAAAAGTATAACAGTTAACCAATAAAAGCTTTGTCTGTTATCGTTAAAAGAACTTAACTAAAAAATTTGCACTATACATTAGTTATATAGGTCCTAAAAAGTGCTTTGTGAACTATATGGTGCCAAATGTGCAATTCACATTGCAAAAAGTTCTAACGGGTCTCAAAATGTTTATTAGAGTCTAATAAGTAAATAATAAAAGTATAACAGTTAACCAATAAAAGCTTTGTCTGTTATCGTTAAAAGAACTTAACTAAAAAATTTGCACTATACATTAGTTACATAGGTCCTAAAAAGTACCTTGTGAACAATATGGTGCCAAATGTGCAATTCACATTGCAAAATGTTCTAACTGGTCTCAAAATGTTTATTAGAGTCCAATAAGTAAATAATAAAAGTATAACAGTTAACCAATGAAAGGTTTGTCTGTTATCGTTAAAAGAACTTAACTAAAAAATTTGCACTATACATTAGTTATATAGGTCCTAAAAAGTACTTTGTGAACTATATGGTGCTAAATGTGCAATTCACATTGCAAAAAGTTCTAACGGGTCTCTAAATGTTTATTAGAGTCTAATAAGTAAATAATAAAAGTATAACAGTTAACCAATGAAAGGTTTGTCTGTTATCGTTAAAAGAACTTAACTAAAAAATTTGCACTATACATTAGTTATATAGGTCCTGAAAAGTACCTTGTGAACTATATGGTGCCAAATGTGCAATTCACATTGCAAAAAGTTCCAACGGGTCTCAAAATGTTTATTAGAGTCTAATAAGTAAATAATAAAAGTATAACAGTTAACCAATAAAAGCTTTGTCTGTTATCGTTAAAAGAACTTAACTAAAAAATTTGCACTATACATTAGTTATATAGGTCCTAAAAAGTACCTTGTGAACAATATGGTGCCAAATGTGCAATTCACATTGCAAAAAGTTCTAACTGGTCTCAAAATGTTTATTAGAGTCTAATAAGTAAATAATAAAAGTATAACAGTTAACCAATGAAAGGTGTGTCTGTTATCGTTAAAAGAACTTAACTAAAAATTTGCACTATACATTAGTTATATAGGTCCTAAAAAGTACCTTGTGAACTATATGGTGCCAAATGTGCAATTCACATTGCAAAAAGTTCTAACTGGTCTCAAAATGTTTATTAGAGTCTAATAAGTAAATAATAAAAGTATAACAGTTAACCAATAAAAGCTTTGTCTGTTATCGTTAAAAGAACTTAACTAAAAAATTTGCACTATACATTAGTTATATAGGTCCTAAAAAGTACCTTGTGAACAATATGGTGCCAAATGTGCAATTCACATTGCAAAAAGTTCTAACGGGTCTCAAAATGTTTATTAGAGTCTAATAAGTAAATAATAAAAGTATAACAGTTAACCAATAAAAGCTTTGTCTGTTATCGTTAAAAGAACTTAACTAAAAAATTTGCACTATACATTAGTTATATAGGTCCTAAAAAGTGCGTTGTGAACTATATGGTGCCAAATGTGCAATTCACATTGCAAAAAGTTCTAACGGGTCTCAAAATGTTTATTAGAGTCTAATAAGTAAATAATAAAAGTATAACAGTTAACCAATAAAAGCATTGTCTGTTATCGTTAAAAGAACTTAACTAAAAAATTTGCACTATACATTAGTTATATAGGTCCTAAAAAGTACCTTGTGAACAATATGGTGCCAAATGTGCAATTCACATTGCAAAATGTTCTAACTGGTCTCAAAATGTTTATTAGAGTCCAATAAGTAAATAATAAAAGTATAACAGTTAACCAATGAAAGGTTTGTCTGTTATCGTTAAAAGAACTTAACTAAAAAATTTGCACTATACATTAGTTATATAGGTCCTAAAAAGTACGTTGTGAACTATATGGTGCCAAATGTGCAATTCACATTGCAAAAAGTTCTAACGGGTCTCTAAATGTTTATTAGAGTCTAATAAGTAAATAATAAAAGTATAACAGTTAACCAATGAAAGGTTTGTCTGTTATCGTTAAAAGAACTTAACTAAAAAATTTGCACTATACATTAGTTATATAGGTCCTGAAAAGTACCTTGTGAACTATATGGTGCCAAATGTGCAATTCACATTGCAAAAAGTTCCAACGGGTCTCAAAATGTTTATTAGAGTCTAATAAGTAAATAATAAAAGTATAACAGTTAACCAATAAAAGCTTTGTCTCTTATCGTTAAAAGAACTTAACTAAAAAATTTGCACTATACATTAGTTATATAGGTCCTAAAAAGTACCTTGTGAACAATATGGTGCCAAATGTGCAATTCACATTGCAAAAAGTTCTAACTGGTTTCAAAATGTTTATTAGAGTCTAATAAGTAAATAATAAAAGTATAACAGTTAACCAATGAAAGGTGTGTCTGTTATCGTTAAAAGAACTTAACTAAAAATTTGCACTATACATTAGTTATATAGGTCCTAAAAAGTACCTTGTGAACTATATGGTGCCAAATGTGCAATTCACATTGCAAAAAGTTCTAACTGGTCTCAAAATGTTTATTAGAGTCTAATAAGTAAATAATAAAAGTATAACAGTTAACCAATGAAAGGTTTGTCTGTTATCGTTAAAAGAACTTAACTAAAAAATTTGCACTATACATTAGTTATATAGGTCCTGAAAAGTACCTTGTGAACAATATGGTGCCAAATGTGCAATTCACATTGCAAAAAGTTCTAACGGGTCTCTAAATGTTTATTAGAGTCTAATAAGTAAATAATAAAAGTATAACAGTTAACCAATGAAAGGTTTGTCTGTTATTGTTAAAAGAACTTAACTAAAAAATTTGCACTATACATTAGTTACATAGGTCCTAAAAAGTACTTTGTGAACAATATGGTGCCAAATGTGCAATTCACATTGCAAAAAGTTCTAACTGGTCTCAAAATGTTTATTAGAGTCTAATAAGTAAATAATAAAAGTATAACAGTTAACCAATGAAAGGTTTGTCTGTTATCGTTAAAAGAACTTAACTAAAAAATTTGCACTATACATTAGTTATATAGGTCCTGAAAAGTACCTTGTGAACTATATGGTGCCAAATGTGCAATTCACATTGCAAAAAGTTCTAACGGGTCTCAAAATGTTTATTAGAGTCTAATAAGTAAATAATAAAAGTATAACAGTTAACCAATAAAAGCTTTGTCTGTTATCGTTAAAAGAACTTAACTAAAAAATTTGCACTATACATTAGTTATATAGGTCCTAAAAAGTACCTTGTGAACAATATGGTGCCAAATGCGCAATTCACATTGCAAAAAGTTCTAACTGGTCTCAAAATGTTTATTAGAGTCTAATAAGTAAATAATAAAAGTATAACAGTTAACCAATGAAAGGTGTGTCTGTTATCGTTAAAAGAACTTAACTAAAAATTTGCACTATACATTAGTTATATAGGTCCTAAAAAGTACCTTGTGAACTATATGGTGCCAAATGTGCAATTCACATTGCAAAAAGTTCTAACGGGTCTCAAAATGTTTATTAGAGTCTAATAAGTAAATAATAAAAGTATAACAGTTAACCAATAAAAGCTTTGTCTGTTATCGTTAAAAGAACTTAACTAAAAAATTTGCACTATACATTAGTTATATAGGTCCTAAAAAGTACCTTGTGAACAATATGGTGCCAAATGTGCAATTCACATTGCAAAAAGTTCTAACGGGTCTCTAAATGTTTATTAGAGTCTAATAAGTAAATAATAAAAGTATAACAGTTAACCAATGAAAGGTTTGTCTGTTATCGTTAAAAGAACTTAACTAAAAAATTTGCACTATACATTAGTTATATAGGTCCTAAAAAGTGCTTTGTGAACTATATGGTGCCAAATGTGCAATTCACATTGCAAAAAGTTCTAACGGGTCTCTAAATGTTTATTAGAGTCTAATAAGTAAATAATAAAAGTATAATAGTTAACAAATAAAAGGTTTGTCTGTTATCGTTAAAAAAACTTAACTAAAAAATTTGCACTATACATTAGTTATATAGGTCCTAAAAAGTGCTTTGTGAACTATATGGTGCCAAATGTGCAATTCACATTGCAAAAAGTTCTAACGGGTCTCTAAATGTTTATTAGAGTCTAATAAGTAAATAATAAAAGTATAACAGTTAACCAATAAAAGGTTTGTCTGTTATCGTTAAAAGAACTTAACTAAAAAATTTGCACTATACATTAGTTACATAGGTCCTAAAAAGTACCTTGTGAACTATATGGTGCCAAATGTGCAATTCACATTGCAAAAAGTTCTAACGGGTCTCAAAATGTTTATTAGAGTCTAATAAGTAAATAATAAAAGTATAACAGTTAACCAATGAAAGGTTTGTCTGTTATCGTTAAAAGAACTTAACTAAAAAATTTGCACTATACATTAGTTATATAGGTCCTAAAAAGTGCCTTGTGAACTATATGGTGCCAAATGTGCAATTCACATTGCAAAAAGTTCTAACGGGTCTCAAAATGTTTATTAGAGTCTAATAAGTAAATAATAAAAGTATAACAGTTAACCAATGAAAGGTTTGTCTGTTATCGTTAAAAGAACTTAACTAAAAAATTTGCACTATACATTAGTTATATAGGTCCTAAAAATGGCTTTGTGAACTATATGGTGCCAAATGTGCAATTCACATTGCAAAAAGTTCTAACGGGTCTCTAAATGTTTATTAGAGTCTAATAAGTAAATAAAAAAAGTATAACAGTTAACCAATGAAAGGTTTGTCTGTTATCGTTAAAAGAATTAACTAAAAAATTTGCACTATACATTAGTTATATAGGTCCTAAAAAGTACCTTGTGAACAATATGGTGCCAAATGTGCAATTCACATTGCAAAAACTTCTAACTGGTCTCAAAATGTTTATTAGAGTCTAATAAGTAAATAATAAAAGTATAACAGTTAACCAATAAAAGGTTTGTCTGTTATCGTTAAAAGAACTTAACTAAAAAATTTGCACTATACATTAGTTATATAGGTCCTAAAAAGTACCTTGTGAACTATATGGTGCCAAATGTGCAATTCACATTGCAAAAAGTTCTAACGGGTCTCAAAATGTTTATTAGAGTCTAATAAGTAAATAATAAAAGTATAACAGTTAACCAATAAAAGCTTTGTCTGTTATCGTTAAAAGAACTTAACTAAAAAATTTGCACTATACATTAGTTATATAGGTCCTAAAAAGTGCCTTGTGAACTATATGGTGCCAAATGTGCAATTCACATTGCAAAAAGTTCTAACGAGTCTTAAAATGTTTATTAGAGTCTAATAAGTAAATAATAAAAGTATAACAGTTAACCAATAAAAGCTTTGTCTGTTATCGTTAAAAGAACTTAACTAAAAAATTTGCACTATACATTAGTTATATAGGTCCTAAAAAGTACCTTGTGAACAATATGGTGCCAAATGTGCAATTCACATTGCAAAAAGTTCTAACTGGTCTCAAAATGTTTATTAGAGTCTAATAAGTAAATAATAAAAGTATAACAGTTAACCAATGAAAGGTGTGTCTGTTATCGTTAAAAGAACTTAACTAAAAATTTGCACTATACATTAGTTATATAGGTCCTAAAAAGTACCTTGTGAACTATATGGTGCCAAATGTGCAATTCACATTGCAAAAAGTTCTAACGGGTCTCAAAATGTTTATTAGAGTCTAATAAGTAAATAATAAAAGTATAACAGTTAACCAATAAAAGCTTTGTCTGTTATCGTTAAAAGAACTTAACTAAAAAATTTGCACTATACATTAGTTATATAGGTCCTAAAAAGTACCTTGTGAACAATATGGTGCCAAATGTGCAATTCACATTGCAAAAAGTTCTAACGGGTCTCTAAATGTTTATTAGAGTCTAATAAGTAAATAATAAAAGTATAATAGTTAACAAATAAAAGCTTTGTCTGTTATCGTTAAAAAAACTTAACTAAAAAATTTGCACTATACATTAGTTATATAGGTCCTAAAAAGTGCTTTGTGAACTATATCGTGCCAAATGTGCAATTCACATTGCAAAAAGTTCTAACTGGTCTCAAAATGTTTATTAGAGTCTAATAAGTAAATAATAAAAGTATAACAGTTAACCAATGAAAGGTTTGTCTGTTATTGTTAAAAGAACTTAACTAAAAAATTTGCACTATACATTAGTTACATAGGTCCTAAAAAGTACCTTGTGAACAATATGGTGCCAAATGTGCAATTCACATTGCAAAATGTTCTAACTGGTCTCTAAATGTTTATTAGAGTCTAATAAGTAAATAATAAAAGTATAACAGTTAACCAATGAAAGGTTTGTCTGTTATCGTTAAAAGAACTTAACTAAAAAATTTGCACTATACATTAGTTATATAGGTCCTAAAAAGTACCTTGTGAACAATATGGTGCCAAATGTGCAATTCACATTGCAAAAAGTTCTAACTGGTCTCAAAATGTTTATTAGAGTCTAATAAGTAAATAATAAAAGTATAACAGTTAACCAATGAAAGGTTTGTCTGTTATCGTTAAAAGAACTTAACTAAAAAATTTGCACTATACATTAGTTATATAGGTCCTAAAAAGTGCTTTGTGAACTATATGGTGCCAAATGTGCAATTCACATTGCAAAAAGTTCTAACGGGTCTCTAAATGTTTATTAGAGTCTAATAAGTAAATAATAAAAGTATAATAGTTAACAAATAAAAGGTTTGTCTGTTATCGTTAAAAAAACTTAACTAAAAAATTTGCACTATACATTAGTTATATAGGTCCTAAAAAGTGCTTTGTGAACTATATGGTGCCAAATGTGCAATTCACATTGCAAAAAGTTCTAATGGGTCTCTAAATGTTTATTAGAGTCTAATAAGTAAATAATAAAAGTATAAATGTTAACCAATAAAAGGTTTGTCTGTTATCGTTAAAAGAACTTAACTAAAAAATTTGCACTATACATTAGTTATATAGGTCCTAAAAAGTGCTTTGTGAACTATATGGTGCCAAATGTGCAATTCACATTGCAAAAAGTTCTAACGGGTCTCTAAATGTTTATTGGAGTCTAATAAGTAAATAATAAAAGTATAATAGTTAACAAATAAAAGGTTTGTCTGTTATCGTTAAAAAAACTTAACTAAAAAATTTGCACTATACATTAGTTATATAGGTCCTAAAAAGTGCTTTGTGAACTATATGGTGCCAAATGTGCAATTCACATTGCAAAAAGTTCTAATGGGTCTCTAAATGTTTATTAGAGTCTAATAAGTAAATAATAAAAGTATAAATGTTAACCAATAAAAGGTTTGTCTGTTATCGTTAAAAGAACTTAACTAAAAAATTTGCACTATACATTAGTTACATAGGTCCTAAAAAGTACCTTGTGAACTATATGGTGCCAAATGTGCAATTCACATTGCAAAAAGTTCTAACGGGTCTCAAAATGTTTATTAGAGTCTAATAAGTAAATAATAAAAGTATAACAGTTAACCAATGAAAGGTTTGTCTGTTATTGTTAAAAGAACTTAACTAAAAAATTTGCACTATACATTAGTTATATAGGTCCTAAAAAGTGCCTTGTGAACTATATGGTGCCAAATGTGCAATTCACATTGCAAAAAGTTTTAACGGGTCTCAAAATGTTTATTAGAGTCTAATAAGTAAATAATAAAAGTATAACAGTTAACCAATGAAAGGTTTGTCTGTTATCGTTAAAAGAACTTAACTAAAAAATTTGCACTATACATTAGTTATATAGGTCCTAAAAAGTGCCTTGTGAACTATATGGTGCCAAATGTGCAATTCACATTGCAAAAAGTTCTAACGGGTCTCAAAATGTTTATTAGAGTCTAATAAGTAAATAATAAAAGTATAACAGTTAACCAATGAAAGGTTTGTCTGTTATCGTTAAAAGAACTTAACTAAAAAATTTGCACTATACATTAGTTATATAGGTCCTAAAAATGGCTTTGTGAACTATATGGTGCCAAATGTGCAATTCACATTGCAAAAAGTTCTAACGGGTCTCTAAATGTTTATTAGAGTCTAATAAGTAAATAATAAAAGTATAACAGTTAACCAATGAAAGGTTTGTCTGTTATCGTTAAAAGAATTAACTAAAAAATTTGCACTATACATTAGTTATATAGGTCCTAAAAAGTACCTTGTGAACAATATGGTGCCAAATGTGCAATTCACATTGCAAAAACTTCTAACTGGTCTCAAAATGTTTATTAGAGTCTAATAAGTAAATAATAAAAGTATAACAGTTAACCAATAAAAGGTTTGTCTGTTATCGTTAAAAGAACTTAACTAAAAAATTTGCACTATACATTAGTTATATAGGTCCTAAAAAGTACCTTGTGAACTATATGGTGCCAAATGTGCAATTCACATTGCAAAAAGTTCTAACGGGTCTCAAAATGTTTATTAGAGTCTAATAAGTAAATAATAAAAGTATAACAGTTAACCAATAAAAGCTTTGTCTGTTATCGTTAAAAGAACTTAACTAAAAAATTTGCACTATACATTAGTTATATAGGTCCTAAAAAGTGCCTTGTGAACTATATGGTGCCAAATGTGCAATTCACATTGCAAAAAGTTCTAACGGGTCTTAAAATGTTTATTAGAGTCTAATAAGTAAATAATAAAAGTATAACATTTAACCAATGAAAGGTTTGTCTGTTATTGTTAAAAGAACTTAACTAAAAAATTTGCACTATACATTAGTTACATAGGTCCTAAAAAGTACCTTGTGAACAATATGGTGCCAAATGTGCAATTCACATTGCAAAAAGTTCTAACTGGTCTCAAAATGTTTATTAGAGTCTAATAAGTAAATAATAAAAGTATAACAGTTAACCAATGAAAGGTTTGTCTGTTATCGTTAAAAGAACTTAACTAAAAAATTTGCACTATACATTAGTTATATAGGTCCTAAAAATTGCTTTGTGAACTATATCGTGCCAAATGTGCAATTCACATTGCAAAAAGTTCTAACGGGTCTTAAAATGTTTATTAGAGTCTAATAAGTAAATAATAAAAGTATAACAGTTAACCAATGAAAGGTTTGTCTGTTATTGTTAAAAAAACTTAACTAAAAAATTTGCACTATACATTAGTTACATAGGTCCTGAAAAGTACCTTGAGAACAATATGGTGCCAAATGTGCAATTCACATTGCAAAAAGTTCTAACGGGTCTCAAAATGTTTATTAGAGTCTAATAAGTAAATAATAAAAGTATAACAGTTAACCAATGAAAGGTTTGTCTGTTATCGTTAAAAGAACTTAACTAAAAAATTTGCACTATACATTAGTTATATAGGTCCTAAAAAGTGCTTTGTGAACTATATGGTGCCAAATGTGCAATTCACATTGCAAAAAGTTCTAACGGGTCTCTAAATGTTTATTAGAGTCTAATAAGTAAATAATAAAAGTATAATAGTTAACAAATAAAAGGTTTGTCTGTTATCGTTAAAAAAACTTAACTAAAAAATTTGCACTATACATTAGTTATATAGGTCCTAAAAAGTGCTTTGTGAACTATATGGTGCCAAATGTGCAATTCACATTGCAAAAAGTTCTAACGGGTCTCTAAATGTTTATTAGAGTCTAATAAGTAAATAATAAAAGTATAACAGTTAACCAATAAAAGGTTTGTCTGTTATCGTTAAAAGAACTTAACTAAAAAATTTGCACTATACATTAGTTACATAGGTCCTAAAAAGTACCTTGTGAACTATATGGTGCCAAATGTGCAATTCACATTGCAAAAAGTTCTAACGGGTCTCAAAATGTTTATTAGAGTCTAATAAGTAAATAATAAAAGTATAACAGTTAACCAATGAAAGGTTTGTCTGTTATTGTTAAAAGAACTTAACTAAAAAATTTGCACTATACATTAGTTATATAGGTCCTAAAAAGTGCCTTGTGAACTATATGGTGCCAAATGTGCAATTCACATTGCAAAAAGTTTTAACGGGTCTCAAAATGTTTATTAGAGTCTAATAAGTAAATAATAAAAGTATAACAGTTAACCAATGAAAGGTTTGTCTGTTATCGTTAAAAGAACTTAACTAAAAAATTTGCACTATACATTAGTTATATAGGTCCTAAAAAGTGCCTTGTGAACTATATGGTGCCAAATGTGCAATTCACATTGCAAAAAGTTCTAACGGGTCTCAAAATGTTTATTAGAGTCTAATAAGTAAATAATAAAAGTATAACAGTTAACCAATGAAAGGTTTGTCTGTTATCGTTAAAAGAACTTAACTAAAAAATTTGCACTATACATTAGTTATATAGGTCCTAAAAATGGCTTTGTGAACTATATGGTGCCAAATGTGCAATTCACATTGCAAAAAGTTCTAACGGGTCTCTAAATGTTTATTAGAGTCTAATAAGTAAATAATAAAAGTATAACAGTTAACCAATGAAAGGTTTGTCTGTTATCGTTAAAAGAATTAACTAAAAAATTTGCACTATACATTAGTTATATAGGTCCTAAAAAGTACCTTGTGAACAATATGGTGCCAAATGTGCAATTCACATTGCAAAAACTTCTAACTGGTCTCAAAATGTTTATTAGAGTCTAATAAGTAAATAATAAAAGTATAACAGTTAACCAATGAAAGGTTTGTCTGTTATCGTTAAAAGAACTTAACTAAAAAATTTGCACTATACATTAGTTATATAGGTCCTAAAAAGTACCTTGTGAACTATATGGTGCCAAATGTGCAATTCACATTGCAAAAAGTTCTAACGGGTCTCAAAATGTTTATTAGAGTCTAATAAGTAAATAATAAAAGTATAACAGTTAACCAATAAAAGCTTTGTCTGTTATCGTTAAAAGAACTTAACTAAAAAATTTGCACTATACATTAGTTATATAGGTCCTAAAAAGTGCCTTGTGAACTATATGGTGCCAAATGTGCAATTCACATTGCAAAAAGTTCTAACGAGTCTTAAAATGTTTATTAGAGTCTAATAAGTAAATAATAAAAGTATAACAGTTAACCAATGAAAGGTTTGTCTGTTATTGTTAAAAGAACTTAACTAAAAAATTTGCACTATACATTAGTTACATAGGTCCTAAAAAGTACTTTGTGAACAATATGGTGCCAAATGTGCAATTCACATTGCAAAAAGTTCTAACTGGTCTCAAAATGTTTATTAGAGTCTAATAAGTAAATAATAAAAGTATAACAGTTAACCAATGAAAGGTTTGTCTGTTATCGTTAAAAGAACTTAACTAAAAAATTTGCACTATACATTAGTTATATAGGTCCTGAAAAGTACCTTGTGAACTATATGGTGCCAAATGTGCAATTCACATTGCAAAAAGTTCTAACGGGTCTCAAAATGTTTATTAGAGTCTAATAAGTAAATAATAAAAGTATAACAGTTAACCAATAAAAGCTTTGTCTGTTATCGTTAAAAGAACTTAACTAAAAAATTTGCACTATACATTAGTTATATAGGTCCTAAAAAGTACCTTGTGAACAATATGGTGCCAAATGTGCAATTCACATTGCAAAAAGTTCTAACTGGTCTCAAAATGTTTATTAGAGTCTAATAAGTAAATAATAAAAGTATAACAGTTAACCAATGAAAGGTGTGTCTGTTATCGTTAAAAGAACTTAACTAAAAATTTGCACTATACATTAGTTATATAGGTCCTAAAAAGTACCTTGTGAACTATATGGTGCCAAATGTGCAATTCACATTGCAAAAAGTTCTAACGGGTCTCAAAATGTTTATTAGAGTCTAATAAGTAAATAATAAAAGTATAACAGTTAACCAATGAAAGGTTTGTCTGTTATTGTTAAAAGAACTTAACTAAAAAATTTGCACTATACATTAGTTATATAGGTCCTAAAAAGTGCCTTGTGAACTATATGGTGCCAAATGTGCAATTCACATTGCAAAAAGTTTTAACGGGTCTCAAAATGTTTATTAGAGTCTAATAAGTAAATAATAAAAGTATAACAGTTAACCAATGAAAGGTTTGTCTGTTATCGTTAAAAGAACTTAACTAAAAAATTTGCACTATACATTAGTTATATAGGTCCTAAAAAGTGCCTTGTGAACTATATGGTGCCAAATGTGCAATTCACATTGCAAAAAGTTCTAACGGGTCTCAAAATGTTTATTAGAGTCTAATAAGTAAATAATAAAAGTATAACAGTTAACCAATGAAAGGTTTGTCTGTTATCGTTAAAAGAACTTAACTAAAAAATTTGCACTATACATTAGTTATATAGGTCCTAAAAATGGCTTTGTGAACTATATGGTGCCAAATGTGCAATTCACATTGCAAAAAGTTCTAACGGGTCTCTAAATGTTTATTAGAGTCTAATAAGTAAATAATAAAAGTATAACAGTTAACCAATAAAAGGTTTGTCTGTTATCGTTAAAAGAACTTAACTAAAAAATTTGCACTATACATTAGTTATATAGGTCCTAAAAAGTACCTTGTGAACAATATGGTGCCAAATGTGCAATTCACATTGCAAAAAGTTCTAACGGGTCTCAAAATGTTTATTAGAGTCTAATAAGTAAATAATAAAAGTATAACAGTTAACCAATAAAAGCTTTGTCTGTTATCGTTAAAAGAACTTAACTAAAAAATTTGCACTATACATTAGTTATATAGGTCCTAAAAAGTGCTTTGTGAACTATATGGTGCCAAATGTGCAATTCACATTGCAAAAAGTTCTAACTGGTCTCAAAATGTTTATTGGAGTCTAATAAGTAAATAATAAAAGTATAACAGTTAACCAATGAAAGGTTTGTCTGTTATTGTTAAAAGAACTTAACTAAAAAATTTGCACTATACATTAGTTACATAGGTCCTAAAAAGTACCTTGTGAACAATATGGTGCCAAATGTGCAATTCACATTGCAAAATGTTCTAACTGGTCTCAAAATGTTTATTAGAGTCCAATAAGTAAATAATAAAAGTATAACAGTTAACCAATGAAAGGTTTGTCTGTTATCGTTAAAAGAACTTAACTAAAAAATTTGCACTATACATTAGTTATATAGGTCCTAAAAAGTGCTTTGTGAACTATATGGTGCTAAATGTGCAATTCACATTGCAAAAAGTTCTAACGGGTCTCTAAATGTTTATTAGAGTCTAATAAGTAAATAATAAAAGTATAACAGTTAACCAATAAAAGGTTTGTCTGTTATCGTTAAAAGAACTTAACTAAAAAATTTGCACTATACATTAGTTATATAGGTCCTAAAAAGTACCTTGTGAACAATATGGTGCCAAATGTGCAATTCACATTGCAAAAAGTTCTAACTGGTCTCAAAATGTTTATTAGAGTCTAATAAGTAAATAATAAAAGTAAAACAGTTAACCAATGAAAGGTTTGTCTGTTATCGTTAAAAGAACTTAACTAAAAATTTGCACTATACATTAGTTATATAGGTCCTAAAAAGTGCCTTGTGAACTATATGGTGCCAAATGTGCAATTCACATTGCAAAAAGTTCTAACGGGTCTCAAAATGTTTATTAGACTCTAATAAGTAAATAATAAAAGTATAACAGTTAACCAATGAAAGGTTTGTCTGTTATTGTTAAAAGAACTTAACTAAAAAATTTGCACTATACATTAGTTACATAGGTCCTAAAAAGTACCTTGTGAACAATATGGTGCCAAATGTGCAATTCACATTGCAAAAAGTTCTAACTGGTCTCAAAATGTTTATTAGAGTCTAATAAGTAAATAATAAAAGTATAACAGTTAACCAATGAAAGGTTTGTCTGTTATCGTTAAAAGAACTTAACTAAAAAATTTGCACTATACATTAGTTATATAGGTCCTAAAAAGTGCCTTGTGAACAATATGGTGCCAAATGTGCAATTCACATTGCAAAAAGTTCTAACTGGTCTCAAAATGTTTATTAGAGTCTAATAAGTAAATAATAAAAGTATAACAGTTAACCAATGAAAGGTTTGTCTGTTATCGTTAAAAGAACTTAACTAAAAAATTTGCACTATACATTAGTTATATAGGTCCTAAAAAGTGCTTTGTGAACTATATCGTGCCAAATGTGCAATTCACATTGCAAAAAGTTCTAACGGGTCTTAAAATGTTTATTAGAGTCTAATAAGTAAATAATTAAAGTATAACAGTTAACCAATGAAAGGTTTGTCTGTTATTGTTAAAAGAACTTAACTAAAAAATGTGCACTATACATTAGTTACATAGGTCCTAAAAAGTACCTTGAGAACAATATGGTGCCAAATGTGCAATTCACATTGCAAAAAGTTCTAACTGGTCTCAAAATGTTTATTAGGGTCTAATAAGTAAATAATAAAAGTATAACAGTTAACCAATGAAAGGTTTGTCTGTTATCGTTAAAAGAACTTAACTAAAAAATTTGCACTATACATTAGTTATATAGGTCCTAAAAAGTGCTTTGTGAACTATATGGTGCCAAATGTGCAATTCACATTGCAAAAAGTTCTAACGGGTCTCTAAATGTTTATTAGAGTCTAATAAGTAAATAATAAAAGTATAATAGTTAACAAATAAAAGGTTTGTCTGTTATCGTTAAAAAAACTTAACTAAAAAATTTGCACTATACATTAGTTATATAGGTCCTAAAAAGTGCTTTGTGAACTATATGGTGCCAAATGTGCAATTCACATTGCAAAAAGTTCTAACGGGTCTCTAAATATTTATTAGAGTCTAATAAGTAAATAATAAAAGTATAACAGTTAACCAATAAAAGGTTTGTCTGTTATCGTTAAAAGAACTTAACTAAAAAATTTGCACTATACATTAGTTACATAGGTCCTAAAAAGTACCTTGTGAACAATATGGTGCCAAATGTGCAATTCACATTGCAAAAAGTTCTAACGGGTCTCTAAATGTTTATTAGAGTCTAATAAGTAAATAATAAAAGTATAACAGTTAACCAATAAAAGCTTTGTCTGTTATCGTTAAAAGAACTTAACTAAAAAATTTGCACTATACATTAGTTATATAGGTCCTAAAAAGTGCTTTGTGAACTATATGGTGCCAAATGTGCAATTCACATTGCAAAAAGTTCTAACTGGTCTCAAAATGTTTATTAGAGTCTAATAAGTAAATAATAAAAGTATAACAGTTAACCAATGAAAGGTTTGTCTGTTATTGTTAAAAGAACTTAACTAAAAAATTTGCACTATACATTAGTTACATAGGTCCTAAAAAGTACCTTGTGAACAATATGGTGCCAAATGTGCAATTCACATTGCAAAATGTCCTAACTGGTCTCAAAATGTTTATTAGAGTCTAATAAGTAAATAATAAAAGTATAACAGTTAACCAATGAAAGGTTTGTCTGTTATCGTTAAAAGAACTTAACTAAAAAATTTGCACTATACATTAGTTATATAGGTCCTGAAAAGTGCCTTGTGAACTATATGGTGCCAAATGTACAATTCACATTGCAAAAACTTCTAACGGGTCTCAAAATGTTTATTAGAGTCTAATAAGTAAATAATAAAAGTATAACAGTTAACCAATGAAAGGTTTGTCTGTTATTGTTAAAAGAACTTTACTAAAAAATTTGCACTATACATTAGTTACATAGGTCCTGAAAAGTACCTTGAGAACAATATGGTGCCAAATGTGCAATTCACATTGCAAAAAGTTCTAACGGGTCTCAAAATGTTTATTAGAGTCTAATAAGTAAATAATAAAAGTATAACAGTTAACCAATGAAAGGTTTGTCTGTTATCGTTAAAAGAACTTAACTAAAAAATTTGCACTATACATTAGTTATATAGGTCCTAAAAAGTGGTTTGTGAACTATATGGTGCCAAATGTGCAATTCACATTGCAAAAAGTTCTAACGGGTCTCTAAATGTTTATTAGAGTCTAATAAGTAAATAATAAAAGTATAATAGTTAACAAATAAAAGGTTTGTCTGTTATCGTTAAAAAAACTTAACTAAAAAATTTGCACTATACATTAGTTATATAGGTCCTAAAAAGTGCTTTGTGAACTATATGGTGCCAAATGTGCAATTCACACTGCAAAAAGTTCTAACGGGTCTCTAAATGTTTATTAGAGTCTAATAAGTAAATAATAAAAGTATAACAGTTAACCAATGAAAGGTTTGTCTGTTATTGTTAAAAGAACTTAACTAAAAAATTTGCACTATACATTAGTTATATAGGTCCTAAAAAGTGCCTTGTGAACTATATGGTGCCAAATGTGCAATTCACATTGCAAAAAGTTCTAACGGGTCTCAAAATGTTTATTAGAGTCTAATAAGTAAATAATAAAAGTATAACAGTTAACCAATAAAAGCTTTGTCTGTTATCGTTAAAAGAACTTAACTAAAAAATTTGCACTATACATTAGTTATATAGGTCCTAAAAAGTGCCTTGTGAACTATATGGTGCCAAATGTGCAATTCACATTGCAAAAAGTTCTAACGAGTCTTAAAATGTTTATTAGAGTCTAATAAGTAAATAATAAAAGTATAACAGTTAACCAATGAAAGGTTTGTCTGTTATTGTTAAAAGAACTTAACTAAAAAATTTGCACTATACATTAATTACATAGGTCCTAAAAAGTACTTTGTGAACAATATGGTGCCAAATGTGCAATTCACATTGCAAAAAGTTCTAACTGGTCTCAAAATGTTTATTAGAGTCTAATAAGTAAATAATAAAAGTATAACAGTTAACCAATGAAAGGTTTGTCTGTTATCGTTAAAAGAACTTAACTAAAAAATTTGCACTATACATTAGTTATATAGGTCCTGAAAAGTACCTTGTGAACTATATGGTGCCAAATGTGCAATTCACATTGCAAAAAGTTCTAACGGGTCTCAAAATGTTTATTAGAGTCTAATAAGTAAATAATAAAAGTATAACAGTTAACCAATAAAAGCTTTGTCTGTTATCGTTAAAAGAACTTAACTAAAAAATTTGCACTATACATTAGTTATATAGGTCCTAAAAAGTACCTTGTGAACAATATGGTGCCAAATGTGCAATTCACATTGCAAAAAGTTCTAACTGGTCTCAAAATGTTTATTAGAGTCTAATAAGTAAATAATAAAAGTATAACAGTTAACCAATGAAAGGTGTGTCTGTTATCGTTAAAAGAACTTAACTAAAAATTTGCACTATACATTAGTTATATAGGTCCTAAAAAGTACCTTGTGAACTATATGGTGCCAAATGTGCAATTCACATTGCAAAAAGTTCTAACGGGTCTCAAAATGTTTATTAGAGTCTAATAAGTAAATAATAAAAGTATAACAGTTAACCAATAAAAGCTTTGTCTGTTATCGTTAAAAGAACTTAACTAAAAAATTTGCACTATACATTAGTTATATAGGTCCTAAAAAGTGCCTTGTGAACTATATGGTGCCAAATGTGCAATTCACATTGCAAAAAGTTCTAACGAGTCTTAAAATGTTTATTAGAGTCTAATAAGTAAATAATAAAAGTATAACAGTTAACCAATGAAAGGTTTGTCTGTTATTGTTAAAAGAACTTAACTAAAAAATTTGCACTATACATTAGTTACATAGGTCCTAAAAAGTACTTTGTGAACAATATGGTGCCAAATGTGCAATTCACATTGCAAAAAGTTCTAACTGGTCTCAAAATGTTTATTAGAGTCTAATAAGTAAATAATAAAAGTATAACAGTTAACCAATGAAAGGTTTGTCTGTTATCGTTAAAAGAACTTAACTAAAAAATTTGCACTATACATTAGTTATATAGGTCCTGAAAAGTACCTTGTGAACTATATGGTGCCAAATGTGCAATTCACATTGCAAAAAGTTCTAACGGGTCTCAAAATGTTTATTAGAGTCTAATAAGTAAATAATAAAAGTATAACAGTTAACCAATAAAAGCTTTGTCTGTTATCGTTAAAAGAACTTAACTAAAAAATTTGCACTATACATTAGTTATATAGGTCCTAAAAAGTACCTTGTGAACGATATGGTGCCAAATGTGCAATTCACATTGCAAAAAGTTCTAACTGGTCTCAAAATGTTTATTAGAGTCTAATAAGTAAATAATAAAAGTATAACAGTTAACCAATGAAAGGTGTGTCTGTTATCGTTAAAAGAACTTAACTAAAAATTTGCACTATACATTAGTTATATAGGTCCTAAAAAGTACCTTGTGAACTATATGGTGCCAAATGTGCAATTCACATTGCAAAAAGTTCTAACGGGTCTCAAAATGTTTATTAGAGTCTAATAAGTAAATAATAAAAGTATAACAGTTAACCAATAAAAGCTTTGTCTGTTATCGTTAAAAGAACTTAACTAAAAAATTTGCACTATACATTAGTTATATAGGTCCTAAAAAGTACCTTGTGAACAATATGGTGCCAAATGTGCAATTCACATTGCAAAAAGTTCTAACGGGTCTCTAAATGTTTATTAGAGTCTAATAAGTAAATAATAAAAAAGTATAATAGTTAACAAATAAAAGGTTTGTCTGTTATCGTTAAAAAAACTTAACTAAAAAATTTGCACTATACATTAGTTATATAGGTCCTAAAAAGTGCTTTGTGAACTATATGGTGCCAAATGTGCAATTCACATTGCAAAAAGTTCTAACGGGTCTCTAAATGTTTATTAGAGTCTAATAAGTAAATAATAAAAGTATAACAGTTAACCAATAAAAGGTTTGTCTGTTATCGTTAAAAGAACTTAACTAAAAAATTTGCACTATACATTAGTTATATAGGTCCTAAAAAGTACCTTGTGAACAGGTACTACGACACCTTATCGAAAGACACTTTATCGAAAGACACTTTATCGAACGACACCTGATCGAAACGACAGTTGATCGAAAGACACTTTATCGAACGACAGTTAATCGAGCCGACAGTTGATCGAACGACACTTTATCGAACCGACAGCTGATCGAACGACACTTTATCGAACCGACAGTTAATCAAAACGACAGTTGATCGAACGACACTTTATCGAACCGACAGTTCAAGCAAGATTTTTGCGTGTTTCTCAAACATTGAAACAATGAGCCATTGTGATGTGCGGTCTTTGTAATGGTGTGCATTAATGAATTGTGATGTATATATCATAAAGTTGACGATTTATATTTTATATCTATATTTTATATTTGTATCATAAAGTGTACGATTTCGCATGGCGGCCGGCCCGCCCACATATTAATAAGATATCACAAGAATACGCACGAGAATTACTAAGTACGAGATTGTCTGTACAGTAGACTAGACTAGTCATTATAGATACAAAGAGTAAGGAATTGAAGGCAAAATTTTATAGCAAGGGGCATGTCGCTGCCTGACTTTTACACAAAGTAGCTTCTTGAAAGTAGTCTTTATCCCAGCTTGACCGACAGCGCAAAATAAATGGCTTCGATGCTTGGTAGCACGTACACATGTGAACAAATATTTTCAACAATGAAATTCACGAAAAGCAAGCTAAGATCACGCTCAGCTAATACACCGAGGGGAGAAGCCTTCGTTATCGAGGAAGACGATGAGAACGAATTCTATATGTTTGCATCTCAAAAGAATCTGGATATACTGAACAACTGCGCTAATTGGTTTTGTGACGGTACATTTGATGTTGCCCCACTTGGATACCAGCTGTACACGATACACGCGCTGGTCGATGAAAATCGCACGGTGCCACTCGTATACACCATTACCGAGAACAAATCTGAAGCTGTGTACAATCGCATCTTTTGTTTATTGGAACAACAGCGACCAGGAATAGCCCCAGAAACCGTAACAATAGACTTTGAAATGGCAGCATATAATGCTCTTTCTTCCAGCTTCCCTCGGGCAGAAATTCTCGGCTGCCTTTTCCATTTTGGCCAATGGCCAATTTCGCTTCCTTCCAAGAACGAATAATAGCATTGAAGGATGGCACAATGCGTTCAGCAAGCGTGTCTCATTATCCCATCCGACGCTTCGAAGACTCGTCAAAAAAATTAAGCGGGAACAAGGTTCCAACGAAATGTTAATTGAGCAATTGAGTGCTGGAATCGATGGCCCACCTCGGAAGAAGCGCTACGACGCTGTCAACCAACGGCTGAAGAGCATAGTTGAAAATTATGACTCAACAAATATGGACATAAAAAGTTATCTTCGAGCAATGGCACACAACTTGTAATTAAATGAATGCGATTGAAATGTGCACTTCGTCAGTTGTCGTGCTTTTAACAGTGCATGTTGTCAGTTCTTTTAATAAATTGTCGTTCTTTTAACAGTGCATATCGTCAGTTGTTTCAATAAATTGTGGATCTTTTAACCCTATCCTAACCAGGCTCGCGAGTTTACTAAAAAAACTAGGTGTGGCCAACCCCGCACACACATTTGCAATCGTTAATTACTAGAAACCTATGCGTCGTAGACGATGAGATTATTACAGGTTAGTAGAAACATCATCTGGCTTCCTGTATACATCATAATTGTAAAACTAAAGAAAGTGAATTTAGTGTAAATTAGGTATTTCTAAAAGTGACACATTTCTATAAATTCTTCTTGTTACGCCGCGCCCCCGCTGTGAAAAGAGAACGAAAAAGAATAGTTAGTCAAGTTATTGGTGCGTAAATGAGTAATACGTTTCAATGCGGAGAGAGAGCAAAATTATATAAATATCACAATATCTCAAAAATTACAAAATCCAACTTTATCAAACAAACATGGACAGATAGCTGAACATCACAATGACCCATTGTTTCAATGTTTGAGAAACACGCAAAAATCTTGCTTGAACTGTCGGTTCGATAAAGTGTCGTTCGATCAACTGTCGTTTTGATTAACTGTCGGTTCGATAAAGTGTCGTTGGATCAAATTTCGGTTCGATAAAGTGTCGTTCGATCAACTGTCGTTTCGATCAGGTGTCGTTTCGATCAGGTGTCGTTCGATTAAGTGTCTTTCGATAAAGTGTCGTTCGATTAAGTGTCGTTCGATAAAGTGTCTTTCGATAAGGTGTCGCGTCACGTTGTGAACAATATGGTGCCAAATGTGCAATTCACATTGCAAAAAGTTCTAACGGGTCTCAAAATGTTTATTAGAGTCTAATAAGTAAATAATAAAAGTATAACAGTTAACCAATAAAAGCTTTGTCTGTTATCGTTAAAAGAACTTAACTAAAAAATTTGCACTATACATTAGTTATATAGGTCCTAAAAAGTGCTTTGTGAACTATATGGTGCCAAATGTGCAATTCACATTGCAAAAAGTTCTAACTGGTCTCAAAATGTTTATTAGAGTCTAATAAGTAAATAATAAAAGTATAACAGTTAACCAATGAAAGGTTTGTCTGTTATTGTTAAAAGAACTTAACTAAAAAATTTGCACTATACATTAGTTACATAGGTCCTAAAAAGTACCTTGTGAACAATATGGTGCCAAATGTGCAATTCACATTGCAAAATGTTCTAACTGGTCTCAAAATGTTTATTAGAGTCCAATAAGTAAATAATAAAAGTATAACAGTTAACCAATGAAAGGTTTGTCTGTTATCGTTAAAAGAACTTAACTAAAAAATTTGCACTATACATTAGTTATATAGGTCCTAAAAAGTGCTTTGTGAACTATATGGTGCTAAATGTGCAATTCACATTGCAAAAAGTTCTAACGGGTCTCTAAATGTTTATTAGAGTCTAATAAGTAAATAATAAAAGTATAACAGTTAACCAATAAAAGGTTTGTCTGTTATCGTTAAAAGAACTTAACTAAAAAATTTGCACTATACATTAGTTATATAGGTCCTAAAAAGTACCTTGTGAACAATATGGTGCCAAATGTGCAATTCACATTGCAAAAAGTTCTAACTGGTCTCAAAATGTTTATTAGAGTCTAATAAGTAAATAATAAAAGTAAAACAGTTAACCAATGAAAGGTTTGTCTGTTATCGTTAAAAGAACTTAACTAAAAATTTGCACTATACATTAGTTATATAGGTCCTAAAAAGTGCCTTGTGAACTATATGGTGCCAAATGTGCAATTCACATTGCAAAAAGTTCTAACGGGTCTCAAAATGTTTATTAGAGTCTAATAAGTAAATAATAAAAGTATAACAGTTAACCAATGAAAGGTTTGTCTGTTATTGTTAAAAGAACTTAACTAAAAAATTTGCACTATACATTAGTTACATAGGTCCTAAAAAGTACCTTGTGAACAATATGGTGCCAAATGTGCAATTCACATTGCAAAAAGTTCTAACTGGTCTCAAAATTTTATTAGAGTCTAATAAGTAAATAATAAAAGTATAACAGTTAACCAATGAAAGGTTTGTCTGTTATCGTTAAAAGAACTTAACTAAAAAATTTGCACTATACATTAGTTATATAGGTCCTAAAAAGTGCCTTGTGAACAATATGGTGCCAAATGTGCAATTCACATTGCAAAAAGTTCTAACTGGTCTCAAAATGTTTATTAGAGTCTAATAAGTAAATAATAAAAGTATAACAGTTAACCAATGAAAGGTTTGTCTGTTATCGTTAAAAGAACTTAACTAAAAAATTTGCACTATACATTAGTTATATAGGTCCTAAAAAGTGCTTTGTGAACTATATCGTGCCAAATGTGCAATTCACATTGCAAAAAGTTCTAACGGGTCTTAAAATGTTTATTAGAGTCTAATAAGTAAATAATTAAAGTATAACAGTTAACCAATGAAAGATTTGTCTGTTATTGTTAAAAGAACTTAACTAAAAAATTTGCACTATACATTAGTTACATAGGTCCTAAAAAGTACCTTGAGAACAATATGGTGCCAAATGTGCAATTCACATTGCAAAAAGTTCTAACTGGTCTCAAAATGTTTATTAGAGTCTAATAAGTAAATAATAAAAGTATAACAGTTAACCAATGAAAGGTTTGTCTGTTATCGTTAAAAGAACTTAACTAAAAAATTTGCACTATACATTAGTTATATAGGTCCTAAAAAGTGCTTTGTTAACTATATGGTGCCAAATGTGCAATTCACATTGCAAAAAGTTCTAACGGGTCTCTAAATGTTTATTAGAGTCTAATAAGTAAATAATAAAAGTATAATAGTTAACAAATAAAAGGTTTGTCTGTTATCGTTAAAAAAACTTAACTAAAAAATTTGCACTATACATTAGTTATATAGGTCCTAAAAAGTGCTTTGTGAACTATATGGTGCCAAATGTGCAATTCACATTGCAAAAAGTTCTAACGGGTCTCTAAATGTTTATTAGAGTCTAATAAGTAAATAATAAAAGTATAACAGTTAACCAATAAAAGGTTTGTCTGTTATCGTTAAAAGAACTTAACTAAAAAATTTGCACTATACATTAGTTACATAGGTCCTAAAAAGTACCTTGTGAACAATATGGTGCCAAATGTGCAATTCACATTGCAAAAAGTTCTAACGGGTCTCAAAATGTTTATTAGAGTCTAATAAGTAAATAATAAAAGTATAACAGTTAACCAATAAAAGCTTTGTCTGTTATCGTTAAAAGAACTTAACTAAAAAATTTGCACTATACATTAGTTATATAGGTCCTAAAAAGTGCTTTGTGAACTATATGGTGCCAAATGTGCAATTCACATTGCAAAAAGTTCTAACTGGTCTCAAAATGTTTATTAGAGTCTAATAAGTAAATAATAAAAGTATAAAAGTTAACCAATGAAAGGTTTGTCTGTTATTGTTAAAAGAACTTAACTAAAAAATTTGCACTATACATTAGTTACATAGGTCCTAAAAAGTACCTTGTGAACAATATGGTGCCAAATGTGCAATTCACATTGCAAAATGTTCTAACTGGTCTCAAAATGTTTATTAGAGTCTAATAAGTAAATAATAAAAGTATAACAGTTAACCAATGAAAGGTTTGTCTGTTATCGTTAAAAGAACTTAACTAAAAAATTTGCACTATACATTAGTTATATAGGTCCTGAAAAGTGCCTTGTGAACTATATGGTGCCAAATGTACAATTCACATTGCAAAAACTTCTAACGGGTCTCAAAATGTTTATTAGAGTCTAATAAGTAAATAATAAAAGTATAACAGTTAACCAATAAAAGCTTTGTCTGTTATCGTTAAAAGAACTTAACTAAAAAATTTGCACTATACATTAGTTATATAGGTCCTAAAAAGTACCTTGTGAACAATATGGTGCCAAATGTGCAATTCACATTGCAAAAAGTTCTAACTGGTCTCAAAATGTTTATTAGAGTCTAATAAGTAAATAATAAAAGTATAACAGTTAACCAATGAAAGGTTTGTCTGTTATCGTTAAAAGAACTTAACTAAAAAATTTGCACTATACATTAGTTATATAGGTCCTAAAAAGTACCTTGTGAACTATATGGTGCCAAATGTGCAATTCATATTGCAAAAAGTTCTAACGGGTCTCAAAATGTTTATTAGAGTCTAATAAGTAAATAATAAAAGTATAACAGTTAACCAATAAAAGCTTTGTCTGTTATCGTTAAAAGAAATTAACTAAAAAATTTGCAATATACATTAGTTACATAGGTCCTTAAAAGTACCTTGTGAACAATATGGTGCCAAATGTGCAATTCACATTGCAAAAAGTTCTAACGGGTCTCAAAATGTTTATTAGAGTCTAATAAGTAAATAATAAAAGTATAACAGTTAACCAATGAAAGGTTTGTCTGTTATCGTTAAAAGAACTTAATTAAAAAATTTGCACTATACATTAGTTATATAGGTCCTAAAAAGTGCTTTGTGAACTATATGGTGCCAAATGTGCAATTCAAATTGCAAAAAGTTCTAACTGGTCTCAAAATGTTTATTAGAGTCTAATAAGTAAATAATAAAAGTATAACAGTTAACCAATGAAAGGTTTGTCTGTTATTGTTAAAAGAACTTAACTAAAAAATTTGCACTATACATTAGTTATATAGGTCCAAAAAAGTGCTTTGTGAACTATATGGTGCTAAATGTGCAATTCACATTGCAAAAAGTTCTAACGGGTCTCTAAATGTTTATTAGAGTCTAATAAGTAAATAATAAAAGTATAACAGTTAACCAATGAAAGGTTTGTCTGTTATCGTTAAAAGAACTTAACTAAAAAATTTGCACTATACATTAGTTATATAGGTCCTAAAAAGTGCCTTGTGATCTATATAGTGCCAAATGTGCAATTCACATTGCAAAAAGTTCTAACGGGTCTCAAAATGTTTACTAGAGTCTAATAAGTAAATAATAAAAGTATAACAGTTAACCAATGAAAGGTTTGTCTGTTATCGTTAAAAGAACTTAACTAAAAAATTTGCACTATACATTAGTTATATAGGTCCTAAAAAGTGCTTTGTGAACTATATGGTGCCAAATGTGCAATTCACATTGCAAAAAGTTCTAACGGGTCTCTAAATGTTTATTAGAGACTAATAAGTAAATAATAAAAGTATAACAGTTAACCAATGAAAGGTTTGTCTGTTATCGTTAAAAGAACTTAACTAAAAAATTTGCACTATACATTAGTTATATAGGTCCTAAAAAGTGCCTTGTGAACTATATGGTGCCAAATGTGCAATTCACATTGCAAAAAGTTCTAACGGGTCTCAAAATGTTTATTAGAGGCTAATAAGTAAATAATAAAAGTATAACAGTTAACCAATAAAAGGTTTGTCTGTTATCGTTAAAAGAACTTAACTAAAAAATTTGCACTATACTTTAGTTATATAGGTCCTAAAAAGTGCTTTGTGAACTATATGGTGCCAAATGTGCAATTCACATTGCAAAAAGTTCTAACGGGTCTCTAAATGTTTATTAGAGTCTAATAAGTAAATAATAAAAGTATAACAGTTAACCAATAAAAGGTTTGTCTGTTATCGTTAAAAGAACTTAACTAAAAAATTTGCACTATACATGAGTTATATAGGTCCTAAAAAGTACCTTGTGAACAATATGGTGCCAAATGTGAAATTCACATTGCAAAAAGTTCTAACTGGTCTCAAAATGTTTATTAGAGTCTAATAAGTAAATAATAAAAGTATAACAGTTAACCAATGAAAGGTTTGTCTGTTATCGTTAAAAGAACTTAACTAAAAAATTTGCACTATACATTAGTTATATAGGTCCTAAAAAGTATTTTGTGAACAATATGGTGCCAAATGTGCAATTCACATTGCAAAAAGTTCTAACTGGTCTCAAAATGTTTATTAGAGTCTAATAAGTAAATAATAAAAGTATAACAGTTAACCAATGAAAGGTTTGTCTGTTATCGTTAAAAGAACTTAACTAAAAAATTTGCACTATACATTAGTTATATAGGTCCTGAAAAGTACCTTGTGAACTATATGGTGCCAAATGTGCAATTCACATTGCAAAAAGTTCTAACGGGTCTCAAAATGTTTATTAGAGTCTAATAAGTAAATAATAAAAGTATAACAGTTAACCAATAAAAGCTTTGTCTGTTATCGTTAAAAGAACTTAACTAAAAAATTTGCACTATACATTAGTTGTATAGGTCCTGAAAAGTACTTTGTGAACAATATGGTGCCAAATGTGCAATTCACATTGCAAAAAGTTCTAACTGGTCTCAAAATGTTTATTAGAGTCTAATAAGTAAATAATAAAAGTATAACAGTTAACCAATAAAAGCTTTGTCTGTTATCGTTAAAAGAACTTAACTAAAAAATTTGCACTATACATTAGTTATATAGGTCCTAAAAAGTGCCTTGTGATCTATATGGTGCCAAATGTGCAATTCACATTGCAAAAAGTTCTAACGGGTCTCAAAATGTTTATTAGAGTCTAATAAGTAAATAATAAAAGTATAACAGTTAACCAATGAAAGGTTTGTCTGTTATCGTTAAAAGAACTTAACTAAAAAATTTGCACTATACATTAGTTATATAGGTCCTAAAAAGTGCTTTGTGAACTATATGGTGCCAAATGTGCAATTCACATTGCAAAAAGTTCTAACGGGTCTCTAAATGTTTATTAGAGTCTAATAAGTAAATAATAAAAGTATAACAGTTAACCAATGAAAGGTTTGTCTGTTATCGTTAAAAGAACTTAACTAAAAAATTTGCACTATACATTAGTTATATAGGTCCTAAAAAGTGCCTTGTGAACTATATGGTGCCAAATGTGCAATTCACATTGCAAAAAGTTCTAACGGGTCTCAAAATGTTTATTAGAGGCTAATAAGTAAATAATAAAAGT